>NC_048300.1:23209377-23515890 GCF_013100865.1 Trachemys scripta elegans | reverse complement strand
TGCAGGTGGTGGGGATACCAGGCAGCTCCCAGCTGACATGGGAGGCGGGGGCACCCCACAGCTCTCAGCCCCCATGGGCAGTATGGGACTCTTGGAGTTGCAGGCAGCAGGGGTACCCTGCAGCCCCCAGTTGCTGCAAGCGGCTCCTAGGCCCTGAACAGCTGCCCTGCTTCAAGCCATGTGGGGACCCAGCAGATCCCCATTTTGTGAGGGATATTTTTATTAACGTCAGGGACAGGTCACGGCTTCCATGAATTTTTCTTTTTTGCCCATGACCTGTCCTTGACTTTTACTAAAAATATCTGTGACAAAACCTTACCTTAGCCATGATAGCTTCAGTAGAGCTGTTATAGTCCACAAAGTAAATACATGTTTAATGACTTAAGAGAAGTTGAGTCTGAATAGAGGAGCTATGGAATAGATCCGTAGCAGGCTAATACGTATTTGCAACAGCATGTATAATGTATTCATCATATATATGTGAAACACATAGCAACAATAACTACTAAAAAGGAACAGAGGGTCCTGTGGCACCTTTGAGACTAACAGAAGTACTGGGAGCATAAGCTTTCGTGGGTAAGAACCTCACTTCTTCAGATGCAAGTGAAGAAGTGAGGTTCTTACCCACGAAAGCTTATGCTCCCAGTACTTCTGTTAGTCTCAAAGGTGCCACAGGACCCTCTGTTCCTTTTTAGTAGTTATTGTTGCTATGTGTTTCACATATATATGATGAATACATTATACATGCTGTTGCAAATACGTATTAGCCTGCTACGGATCTATTCCATAGCTCCTCTATTCAGACTCAACTTCTCTTAAGTCATTAAACATGTATTTACTTTGTGGACTATAACAGCTCTACTGAAGCTATCATGGCTAAGGTAAGGTTTTGTCACAGATATTTTTAGTAAAAGTCAAGGACAGGTCATGGGCAAAAAAGAAAAATTCATGGAAGCCGTGACCTGTCCCTGACGTTAATAAAAATATCCCTCACAAAATGGGGATCTGCTGGGTCCCCACATGGCTTGAAGCAGGGCAGCTGTTCAGGGCCTAGGAGCCGCTTGCAGCAACTGGGGGCTGCAGGGTACCCCTGCTGCCTGCAACTCCAAGAGTCCCATACTGCCCATGGGGGCTGAGAGCTGTGGGGTGCCCCCGCCTCCCATGTCAGCTGGGAGCTGCCTGGTATCCCCACCACCTGCAGTCCACGGGCCTGCAGCAGCCGAGAGCTTGGGGGTTCCCCTGCTGCCATGGTGGCTGGGAGCTGTGGGGTGCCACTGCCACCTGCAGCTCCGGGGACCCATGGTGGCTGGGAGCTCAGGAGTTCCCCTGACGCAGCTGGGATCTGTGGGATTCACTGCCTTCCACAGTGGCCTGAAGATTAGGGGTTCTTCTGCTGCCACCGGCAGGGAGCTTGGGGGTTCCCCTGCTGCCACCAGTCAGGAGCTTGGGGGTTCCCCCAGCACTGGCAGATCCTGGGGCCGGGACCTCGGAGGTTTTCCCTGATGCTGGTAGCAGCTGAGAGCTTCAGGGGTTTCCTTGCCGGTGGCCAGGAGCTCAGGGGGGTTCCCGAACGGACCGCGAGCTGTGGGGTATCCCGCCTCCCATGGCAGCTTGGAGTCCAGGGGCCACCAGAGGTGGGGGAGGTACCCCGCAGCTCCCTGCCCCCATGGGCAGTGGGGGACCCTGCAGTTCTCAACCACTGCAGGCTGAAATCACAGAGGTTGCTGGATTCCAGGACCTCCGTGCCTAAATTGTAGGCTTAATCATGGATTACTACAGTCGATAAATAATATGCATATTAAAAATAACTGTAAACACTTATAAACCATAATGCGTCATGGCATAAATAGTCCGCGTAAAAGGCAGAGACCCATATATATGCACGTTTACATGTGTTTACTTGTCATTTATTGGCAAGTAACATCTAATAAATGTTTTAGAAAATTCTTTACAAATATGTATATAATAATGATGATAATGTGTTCCAAAACCTCATTAGGGACAGCATATCTTTACTTATCCAGCACTGTTAAGGTGCCATTAGATCCTTATACTCAAACTGCCACTGCCTTCATTTTGTGGAGTCATGTACACCTGTGCAAAAGGGTGTAAAATGCTGCTTTTCTGATGTGATAGCATTTTGGGTGCACTCTGAACTTGTTTTACACATGGATGTATGCTTACATGAAGTGCAAAACTGAGCAGAAAAAGGCCACTACAATGTACAGATGGAGCAACTGAAATACCAAGTACCAGCCGTTTTGCTTATTTTATTTTCCTTAATGCAGCTATAAAACCAGCAAAACCTTACATAAAAAGTCAATTTGTTATGTGAGTTCAGGAACATGCTTGGTTTGATTAGAATTTAAAAATCAAGGTTTATCTTGCATACACTGCCAGTGTAATATGGAATAAAAGCCAGCATAGCTGGCCATTGGACTATCTCTTCAGACTAGGGGGACCTTTCTGGGGGTGGAAAGCCTGCATAATGGTTCATATACCAATGCCACCACTAATCTTGGAATAGAGATTTGGCCTGGGGATCGGGCAGGCCCAAAGATACCTCATGTCCCGGTAACCCTCTCTGCCATATTGAGCCTTTGGGGTCTTTGCCCATTAGTGTCATTTATGCCAGCCAATAGGCCCAGCACACAGATAGTCCAGGATTTAGAGAAAAGCTATTTTTATCCCTCCCCTCCTGAGCTGTGTTGTGTGCTCTTGAATTTTAGACAGCAACCTGCCTCAGGCCTACTTTTCTGTTCTTTATTCACCATAGTCCTAGGTACTGAATGTGTTTGTAAATAAGTTAGTGTGCTAAGCAAAATGTCTAACATTAACAAATTGCTGTTTGAAAAAAAAAAAGCCTTTCGTTTTTGCAGCAAATTTGAGGAGACAGCACATTCGTTCTTCCTAAATCCTTGAAAGTGGGATTTTTCTCAAATGTAACTGCAAATTTTTAATATGTTGGTGCACTATTGTGTGTGTAATTTAGATACCTAAAGCCTGATTCTTAACTACTTTGCACAGATTTCAATGGGTTTAAAATGCCATCTGATAGTATTTTACTCCCACTTTACACATGTGTATATAGGGTGCAAGTCAGCACTGAACAAAGCACAGTCATTGCAACTGCACATGCAGTTCTAGTATTTATATCTTGAAATGGCCAGGTAGATGAATAAATTTGCACACAAAATACTCAATTTGCTTAGAGCTCTGGCCGAGCTCTAAGAACATAAGAATGGCCATACTGGGTCAGATGAAAGTTCCATCTAGCCCCGTATCCTGTCTTCTGACAGTGGCCAATGCCAGGTGTCCCAAAGGGAATGAACAGAACAGATCAAGTGATCTATCCCCTGTTGCCCATTCCCATTTTCTGGCAAACAGAGGGTAAGGGCATCATTCCTGCCTGTCCTGCCTAATAGCCATTGATGGACCTATCCTCCATGAAATTATCTAGTTCTCTTTTGAACCTTGTTATAGTCTTGGCCTTCACAACATCCTCTGGCAAGGAGTTCCACAGGTTGACTGTATGTTGTGTGAAAAAATACTTCCTTTTGTTTGTTTTAAATTTGCTGCCTATTAATTTAATTTGATTATGAAGAGGAGTAAATAACACTTCCTTATTTACTTTCTCCACACCAATCATGATTTTATAGACCTCTATCTTATTCACCCTTAGTCATCTCTTTTCCAAGCTGAAAAATCCCAGTTTTATTAATCTCTTCTCATATGGAAGTTGTTCCATACCCCTACTAATTTTTGTTGCCCTTTTCTGTACCTTTTCCAATTCCAATATATCTTTTTTGAGATGGGGTGACCACATTTGCACACAGTACTCAAGATGTGGGCGTACCATAGATTTATATAGAGGCAATATAATATTTTCTATCTTAGTATCTATCCCTTTCTTAATGATTCTCAACATTCTGTTTGTTTTTTTGACTGTCGCTGCACGTCGATGGATGTTTTCAGAAAATTATCCACAAGATCTCTCTCTTGAGTGGTAACAGCTAATTTAGACCCCATCATTTTATATCTGTAATTAGGATTATGTATTCCAATATGCATTACTTTGCATTTATCAACATTGAATTTCATCTGCCATTTTGTTGCCCAGTCACCCAGTTTTGTTAGATCCCTTTGTAACTCTTTTCAGTCTGCTTTGGACTTTAATATCTTGAGTAATTTTTTGTATCATCTGCAAATTTTGCTACCTCGCAGTTTACCCCTTTTTCCAGATCATTTATGATTATATTGAATAGTATTGGTCTCAGAACAGACCCCTGAGGGACACCACTATTTACCTCTCTCTATTCTGAAAAATAACCATTTATTCCTATCCTTTGTTTCCTATCTTTTAACCAGGTATCAATCCATGAGAGGGCCTTTCCTCTTATCCCATGACTGCTTAGTTTTCTTCAGAACCTTTGGTCAGGGACCTTGTCAAAGGTTTTCTGAAAATCTAAGTACACTATATCCACTGGATCACCCTTGTTCACATGCTTGCTGATCCCCTCAACAAATTCTAGGAGATTGGTGTGGCATGATTTCCCTTTACAAAAACCATGGTGACTCTTCCCCAACAAATTATGTTCATATATGTGTCTGACAATTTTGTTCTTTACTATAGTTTCAACCAGTTTGCCTGGTACTGAAGTCAGGCTTACTGGCCTGTAATTGTCGGGATCACCTCTGGAGCCCTTTTTAAAAATTGATGTCACGTTAGCTACCCTCCAGTCATTTGTTACAGAAGCTGATTTAAATGATAGGTTACAAATCACAGTTAGTAGTTCTGCAATTTCACATTTGAGTTCCTTCAGAACTCTTGGGTGAATACCATCAGGTCCTGGTGACTTATTACTGTTTAGTTTTTCAATTTGTTCCAAAATCTCCCCTAATGACACCTCAATCTGGGACAGTTCCTCAGATTTGTCACCTAAAAAATATTACTTAGGTTTGGGAATATCCCTCACATCCTCGGCTGTGAAAACTGATTCAAATAATTCATTTAATTTCTCCACAATGGCCTTATCATCTTGAGTGCTCCTTTAGTCCAGTGGCCCTACTAATTGTTTTGCAGGCTTCCTGCTTCTGATGTACTTACATTTTTTGCTATTACTTTTTGAGTCTTTGGCTAGCTGTATTTCAAATTATTTTTTGGCCTTCCTAATTATATTTTTACACTTCAGTTCTCTATTCAATGCATATGGGGTGCTGGGAATAAGGATGGTTTTATGCCACCTTTATACCTGCCTAATTTTAGGTCTAGTCAATGGGCTGAATCTGCTTTAGGTGCAATTTAGAAGCAGCCTCACAACTGCTCTAAGTTGCACCAGCTGGAAGAAATCTAAGCAGTGGTCCAACTGTGCCTCCTTCACTAGGGCATGGCCCCTACACCCTTCAGCTGGCTTATAGCATCTTTATGCCACAGTGTATTACTAAAGGGTCATAGTGGAACCGAGGATCTAGCTCATAGTTATGATACTTTTGCAGACATGCTTTGAAAAAATCAGGCCTAAATATGTCTTTCTTGTCTATTATAAGAGAAAAGGTGGGTGAGGTAATGTCTGTTATGATGCACATGGACTTCTTGATGCAAATCTCTCTTCTCCAGCCTCCTGGCAGATGCTCAACATGTCCCTCCCCACTTAGACATGCCCCTTTGCCTACTGCAGGAGAACAGCAGTTGGCATAAAGCCAGCACAGATGCATTGCGGGAATCCTGAGTTGACTATATGAGGCGGCTTTAAGTGTCTTTTGCACATCTGGAGCAGGATTAAGGGGGCTTAGGCAGGGCAGAGGATCTGGGGCAAGGACTGCAAAAGAGGAGGATAGAAAGAACATATATTTTATTACTTTAAATATAGCTTTCCCTCTTCTTTCCCTTCCTCATTTTGTTCTCAATCATCTAATAGGCAGCTCGCCATGTAAATACCATTGATTGCAAGACAGCTGCGGTAATTGTGCATGCAAATTAGGCCCAGAACTGTTGCATGCATTTTTCCAGATCAGATCCTTAATGTCTCCAGAGATCTTTTGCTGGATAAGAAATGGCTTAGATTAAAACTTGCTTTGCTTACAATATACTGTATAAACAAGAGAAATTCCAGGTCAAATACAGCTGCCCACATAATAACTTCTTATAACTCCCCCCCCGAATTCAAATACTCAGCACTTCTCAGACCCATAATTTAGAATAAAGAACAAATTTGAGAATGTCTTGACCTTTCAATGGAAAACTCAAACACAGGAAAATAATATCTTCTAGTAAATGGAATTTTGTGAAGTTTGTGCTCACTTTGGCTGCAGACCCCTAAGTAGTGTGTACAAAGTAGCGAAGAGGGCAGAGACCTTGAATACACAAGAGTGCACAGTCAGAGGTCTAGACAAGTTCAGAAAAAATCTTTCAAGTTAAATCTGTTCTTAGTTTGAATAGAAGTTCAAGTTGTAACTTGTAGCCTTTGCTACAGTAATAGGTTACTTTAATTAATTATCCACCCCAAGGTGAGGGTCTACAACTACTTTAATCTTTGAGAGGTCAGCCCCAAGATTGACTGGGGTTATCAATAGAAGTGAGAACCCAGGAGGGTGACCAAATAGTAACTGTGAAAAATCAGGACACTTTTTTTTGGGGGGGGGGAGGGGGGTTATAATTGCATATATAAGACAAAGCCCCTAATATCCGGATGTCTCATGCACAACAGGAACAATACAGTACTCTTTTTGTAATAATTACTTTTATTAGCCAACCAAATAGCAAATACACACCCTGCAATCTGGTAAAGGAGAGAGAGAACAGTATTAGAACTCTAGTATTTGCATTACTCACACCATCACTGATGGAGAAACCCAAAGTATAAGTCATTATCTTCCTCCTCCTCATCTTCATTGTTAACACCACCACCCTTATGTGTCATCCTGTCCTCTGTCAAGGCATGCAGGCTGGGATGTAGGTTTTATAATGTGCTTCACTGACACCCACTATGCCTAATCCATATTCAGTAGGACTTTCAGCCCCTTTTTCTTATCTGTATTTCTTCACCCTACTAATATTGGGGTGTCATAGGTTACTTGTCCTTTTACCTCAAGGTTATTATCATATACATCAATTAGTTACCATGGCATTCTTGTGGTTGGACATTTGCTGATGTTCCTAATGAACTAGCTAAACTGGCATTTTGTGGTTAGCTATCAGCAGTTTAGCAACACTGATTTATAGCATCACTCTATCTTGTGGCCTCTTGTGATAGAAGGGTCATTATGGGCTAGTTGCTTATGTCAAGTCTTTAGGCTTAGGGCTTTAGTTAGTTTGGCTATACTATTGTCTTTACGTGCTTGGGACCTATAGGCTTTTGCATTACTGCCTTAATCCATACCTATACCTTATATCCCCATGTCTATAGCAACACAGTGGACTACAAACTGCAACTTGAGAACAAAGTCTCTCCTCACATGAGGACTAGTCAATGGGCTTTGGATCAGGCCTATGATCTGTTCAGACAGGCAACCTCCATTGGTGAGTTGCATTATGCAAGAGGAGATCCACTTTTGTGATACTAAAATGTAAAGGAAAATGCCCTTTTGAAAACATCATACAAAGGTGTTATGAATCATTTGAATCTTTTAAACTGGCACCATGTGCAGATGTAGAAAGAAATTCACCTCTAGATACTTTCTGAGCATCAGTTGGAGCAATCAAATAAAAAAAGCTACATTTGTGAGACTGTTTATACTATTCTGATGCATTGTTTCAGATTTTCCTGCTTTCATATTCTCCAACAGTGGACAAGAGTGCAGAAAATCTTTGTAAATGTGTTACACGTAACTTTGGTTTCAATCAGAATACAGTAACAACCTAATAACTAATTGGCAGAAATGTTGATAGAGCTGCACTCCTGACTGGTCTTAAGGCTTACATGCAAGTAGTTTGTGGTATTACTACAATTCAAAGATGGCTAATAAAGCTCAAATATGTGTTCTGAGGTTCTCCTTCTTCCCTCATTGTTCATACGATTGAACAATTATGTCTCAGGCTTGGAAGCTAAGTTTACTACCAAATACATACCCTACATGGCTCTCCACTTGTCCATGCTGTGCCTCCCTGCTTCCACTCTATTTTTAGCAGTGTAGTATCATGTTGTCTCCCCCTGCTGGAGTCTTTCCCTGCTGCAGGAAGACTCCGAGAGCCTTTCCCTGTTGGTGAAGTGCTTTGCTGATACATATAGCTGTACATCATCACAGCATGGGTGCAACTTGCTTTTAACTGCCGCATATAGCTACACATATACTACATATCACTAAGAGTGGTGTGTAATGTAGATATAGCCTTAGTCATTATTTGGAGGCTCTGTCTCATCACCTAGAGGACCTGATCAAGTTCACAGCTCTATTGTTTTAGGCAATGAACCAGCATGCAGGGAGCCATGGCTTCTTACGTACATAAATGGGTTCTGGTTGCAAGTGTGATCAAATGCAAAGCTTGTCTAACAAATGAACAAACAAAATCCAATTCACTAACAGAATACAGGACACAGGCTCCTGCTTGCATAAGAAATATTTGTGCTATTTTATGAGAAAGATGCTGTCAAGGCTGATTCCCCACTCTGTCACTTCAAGTGCAGAATGTAGGGGCCTGCAAGGATTCTAAAAAATCGTAACTGCCACACTAGGCTTGTATTAAACTCCTAAGGTTAAAACTTCTCTCTGACCTTGGCCTGGTAAATGCTGACACTGCTCAAGTGAAAAACTGCCTCTTGCAAATTCTGGAAAAACTCACTTGGGAAATTTTCCCTAAGGCCCCTCGTCTTTTCCACCCCTCCCTCAGGGAAGCTGAGAAAGAAAACAAAGAAAAAGGAAACCCAGCTGTTGCTACCAGCTAATTGAAAAACATATGCACAGACCTTTTAAGACACAAAACTAATCAGGTTTTTAAAAAAAGGTAAATTTTATTAAAAAAAGAACGAAACATCTGGAAAGTCAGGCTATTGCTAGATGTTCTATAGCAACTGAAAAGGGGTTAAATACCAGGAATGGCTCCCTCGGTCTATCTTAATGTTACAAAAGAAAACAAAAATACCTGAGCTTAGCACAGAGGAAATCCACAAGCCAAAATAAAGAAATAAACCTGATCGTGCCTATCATTCTCTGCCCCCAATGAATCCTTCTAGGTATGGAAGATAATTTTTCATATCTGATTCAAACTTTACACAGCATTCCTGCTGCCCCTGTCTCTTCAGCCCAGAGAGAAGAAGGGAGACACAAAGGAAAAGCGTTTCCCCCCCCCATTTTTAAAATCCAAGCCTTCCCATTGGCTCTTTTAGTCAGGTGCCCACTCCCTTTCCTTTACCTGGGGGACTTTGTTAACCCTTTACAGGTAAAGCAAGCAGAGAACAGCCACCAAGAGGGACTTTATAGCTAACTGGCTGGGTGTTCATAAAAGGGAGCTACCTCCCTCCCCTTCATTTATCACAGATGCAAACTAACTGGGTTCCCTGTGCCAGTTTGAAGAAATTACTCAACCAAAATTTGAAAATACGTTTGATATTTTTGAACTTTGCTGTAACACACATGGTAACTTTCAGCAGCAAATCAGTAGAATTTAAACTTTAGATGAGATTGTTGCTTAACTTCATACCTTTCTAACTTTCCAATGGACATTCCATTTCCATATGGTGCTCTGTTGAATTATTTGCCATTGGATGTGGTTTGAAGATCCACTGGACACGGAATGAACAGACCCAATGAAGTTAACAGCACAACTCACATTGGTTGTGATCTCCAGAGGGAATAAAGGCTCCATAGTTGGGACCTTCACATTTTTTTCATTTAAGAAAAGGGTTTAAAAATAGTTTTATAACTTGCAGCTTTTCATTGCAGACTTTAGTAGACAGAAGTAGAAGATTCTGCATTTAGGGTGCAGACCCACTGAAATTATTGAAGTGATACCAGTTTGCACCAGCTGAGGACCTAGCTCCTACTAAGCTTTCACTACTACCCCCACCAGACCATTCCAGTTATCCATGTGTATCTGTAGAATGGAGTCAGACTGACTAACAGGGGCTTAGAATCTGCCCCTGTATTTTTAATTTCTGTAAAAAAAACCAACTAGAACACAATAGAGCTGATCAGGGAGAAAAAAAAAATCAGTATTATATTTTGAAAAAAAAGTCACCCTTTGAAATTTGTTGACTGAAAAGCTTCAGGATTTCCCACAGATTTTCATTTTGAATTTAAAAAGTGTTTTGTTTTGAAACATTTAAAAACAAAATGAAATATTTCACTTTAAAGTGTCAAATCAGAATGAAAAATCATTTCCTGTATGAAAGATGAAACCATATTCTCCAGTGGCATAATTACTTGGTCAGGAAATGTTGACCAATGCATAGGATAAGTGCTTATTACTCTATAGAGAAAGAAATAAAAAGAAGTAAAACAAATGAATAGGCATAGAAACTGAGCTACCCCTTAACCCCTAGAGGTGAGTCCTTCACCTTGGGGTTCAGACACGTTGGCCTGACAATGTGGGGAATCCGGGATTGCCAAGGCTCAACATGTTAGCTGTTCTATGGAAAGAAGGCTTCGATCTCCAGAGATATAGCTAGATGCTTTTCACAAACATTCAATTCAAATATGAGAAATTCAAACTAGAAATCACAGATCCATATTTGAAATTTTCCAAGTGAAGGACGTGGCTGGGGTTGAGTTCATCCTTACTTCACAAATATTTGAAAGAGTAAAACTGTCACAGTAAGCATTCAAAAAAATAATTAACACTACAAACTCTTCCTGCCACCACAAAGATTTTTGTCCAGTTTGTCTCTGTCTAATCTGTTGCTGCAGAGCTTTGTTCTTGTGTGGATTTTTAGACAGAAGATCCTTTCTAGGATCAGAGGGATGTTTCAGGAGTGGGACTCTTGAAAAGTAAGTTGCCAAAGTAAGGTTGCCAAAAGCACTTAGTTACCAAAGCACTTAGTGATCAATATTGTCAAAGATATCCCAGTATAATAGAAAAACAAATAGTACAATCATACAGGAAGATGAAAGGTTCATATGCTTGAGACTGCAATGTGTATAGATGCTATGTGCTGACTGAGGCTGGGAGATCAAGATGACATTTGGCAGCACTCTGGCCAAACAAGAAAATATACATGTTGTGAATCCCCAGTGGTGATGTGCACCTACAAGATACTCAGCCTGCCAAAGTTCAAACAAAATCCTATTCAAGTTATCACATCACCCACCCACAGCATCACACCAAACATGACTAATTCCTACAAGCAGGGAGGCAAGATTGACAGATTTATTAAGGATTAAATTTTACAGTTGACTGGAAGCAGATATAAAATATTACTTACAATCACACTGCAAAAAAAAAAGAAAAAAAGAAAATAGAGGCAATGTTTAAAACCTCAGGAGCCAACATTAAAAATAATATTTCATAATGTACATACTAAAATAAGCAAAATGCAAGAAGAGATTATATGGTTGCTCTCCAGGCATTTCATTCTGCAGATCACTTCATAAGAAATTGATTTACTTATGGACTAAACTGCACTCCCAACACTGCACTGGCAAAACTCCCTGGATTACTAAATAGATCATTCTGCACACCACTGGGAAGTGTTATGTAGTGGTCCACATTCTGAGAACCACTGCTAGAGCAACAAAATGAGCTTGGTCTTAATATATATATATATCCCACTGATATCAGAAAAGGGGGAAAATGTATGAAAGAATAAGATCCCTATTCAGTACGGTACTTGAAGTATGTGAGTAGTCCCACTGAAAAGCATGACTTGTCCTAAATACCTTGCTGAATTGGGTCATCATGAGTTCTACACACAAAATAGGAATACAGTTACCAAATTGGAAGCTGAATGTAGACAAGTTTAGACTAGAAATAAAGCCCCAGTTTTTAACAGAGTAATTAACCATTAGAACAACTTAACTAGAGACATGGTGGATTCTCCATCACCTGAAGTCTTTAAATCAGGACTGGATGTCTTTCTAAAAGCTATGCTCTGGCTCAGACGGAAGTTATGGACTTGATGCAGGAATTCCTGTGTGAGGTTATGGCTTGTGTTATGCAGGAGATTAGAGTAGATGATTATAATGGTCCCGTCCATCCTTAAAGATCTATGAATCTGTTAATATAGAGAGGTTTCAGAGTAGCAGCCATGTTAGTCTGTATCCGCAAAAAGAACAGGAGTACTTGTGGCACCTTAGAGACTAACAAATTTATTTGAGCATAAGCTTTCGTGGGCTACAGCCCACTTCTTCAGATGCATATAGAGAGTGGAGTCTCTACTTGGTTGACATACAATAATCAATTACACTAGTGGTGTATTATTCATTTAGCTTAAAGATGGCTCCTTGTGGCTTCAGGTGAGCAATGGAAAGAGACCTCCTTTTCTGAGGAATTGTTTCCTGAACAAATGTTGGGAAAAATTCAGTTGTCAGTATTGAGTATCTTATCATTTATGGGTGCAACCTGAACAAATGTTGCACTTGCACATTCATTCCCTCAATCTCTCACATGTGCCCCAGGCCTCTGATAATTTTTGTTGCCCTCTGCTGGAATCTCTCCAATTTGTCCACATCCTTTCTGTAGTGGGGGGCCCAAAACTGGATGCAATACTCCAGATGTGGCCTCACCAGTGCCAAAGAGGGGAGAAATCACTTCCCTCAATCTGCTGCCAAAGTTCCTACTAATGTAGTCCAATATGCCGTTAGCCTTCTTGGCAACAAAGGCATACTGCTGACTCATGTCCAGCTTCTCATCCACTATAATCTCCAGGTCCTTTTTGGTAGGATTGCTGCTTAGTCAGTCAGTCCCCAGCTTGTAGTGGTGCATGGGGTTCTTCCTTCCTAAGTGCAGGACTCTGTACTTGTCCTTGCTGGACCTCAGATTTTTTTGCTGCAGTCCTCCAATTTGTCTAGGTCACTCTGGACCCTATCCCTATCCTCCAGCGTATCTACCTCTCCCACCACCTTCGCGTCATCCACGAACTTGCTGAGTGTGCAATCTATCCCATCGTCCAGATCATTAGTAAAGATGTTGAACAAAACCGACCCCTGGGGCATTCCACTTGATACTGCCTGCTAACTAGACATTAAGCCATTGATCACTACCCATTAAGCCCGACAATCTAGCCAGCTTTCTATCCACCTTATAGTCCATTCATCCAATCCATACTTTTTTAACTTGAATACTGTGGAAGACTGTATCAAAAGCTTTGCTAAAATCAAGATATATCACATCCACCGCTTTCCCCCTATCATAGAAGGCGATCAGGTTGGTCAGGTATGACTTGTCCTTATCTATTTAGACTGGGAACACTTCAGCAAGGGTCTATTTCTTACTATGAGTAGACAGTGCCTAGCACAGTGAGTCCTAGATCAGACTCACCCCTGCGCTGCCTCCTGCTGGTCATCTACGGAATTAGCTCACCAGCCTCTGGAGCACCCTCTGCAGGCCGGTGATCTGCCTTGTCGTCTACACTGGCCCCCGTGTCCCTCCCAGGACCCCAGTGCCCCTTGCTCTGGGTGCTGCCCCCTGGCAATACCCACACACGCTGGGTCTCCCCTCCCAGGGGAACCCCCACCCACTAACCCCACCTCACCTCAGAATAAGGCTACTGCCAGTCACCATCTAGCACCACACCCAGGGGCAGACTGCAGTATCAGCCACTCATCACAAGCAAGGTTGCGTTTGGACCTGCTGCCTTGGCCTACACCTGGGTTGCCCTCTGCAACCCCCAGTACCCCTTGGCCTAATACTAAGCTGCAGCCTGGGGCTTTCCAGGCTGGAGCTCCCCAGCTCCTCACCCTTTCCCCAGCCCTGCTCCACTCAGGTACTTTTTCTCTGTTCCCTGCAGCCAGGCCCTTCTCAAGAGGGAGAGAGTCTGTCTGAGCTCCTGGCTTCCCAGCCTTTATAGGGCCAGCTGGGGCCTGATTGGGGCATGGCCCAGCTGCGGCTGTTTCCCCAATCAGCCCAGTAGCTGCTTCTCCCTGGAACAGCCTTCTCCCAGGACTGCTTCAGACCCCTTGGGGCAGGAGCAGGTGTCCTCTCCGCTATAGGCCCTGATCTCTGCTCTAGTATCCTACAAATAATAAGAAAGCTAATTTTTAAAAGAGAGTTTATCTGTCAGTGTTTATGCCACAAGTGATTGCAAATTAATCCAATCAGGCAATGAAGGTCTCCGTGTCTTATCTTCTCAGTCACAAGTAAACACAGGTCAAAGAGCACATATTTGCGAAGAAATGCTTTCAGTCAAATCTACAGTTAATATTTGCAATAAATACATAAAAATAGTTGAATCATTTCACATAATAAATATAAGGAACCACAACCTTCTTTGGGGATATTTAATGAGCAAGTAAAGAGGGTAAATGTATCAAGAAAATTGTTCATTTGGTTCAGTGCTAGTTAAAAAGCTGCAGCTTTAGAGTTGTGGTGCAACAGAGGCATTGGGCCAGATTCAACCTGGCGGTAAGCAGGTGCAGCTCCACTGGATTCTATGGACTAATGGTTATATACACAAGGGATGAATTAAGCCCATAGGTTCCTACCTTGGTTTTTCACTGACAGAGCCATAGACCATTTGGTATGGTAGGTGGGGAATAAAGTGGGGTTATCTTCTCTTGTCTTCATTAGAGAGTTGACAGGATCCTGATGTAATTGGAACACACATGGAGGGTAATGAGCTGACAGGCCTTAAAGAGGCTGGTTTTAATCAGTCAGATAAAAATGGATTGGGAATAACCAGAGATGAGGTTAATGGAGACCTTGTTAGTATGATTTTCAATCCTGCCCAATTCGTGTCTGCCCACATATTATTAGTCTTTATTATTTTATTAGAAAAATCAGTGTAATATTAGGAAAGGTATCCAACTTTTCACTATCTGCATTTACAGTTCATAGTGTTGTAGTAGAGATTAACTCTTATATATTTTATTCTGATCTTCGACACATAGTTCTTATGCCTCCAAAATGAATACGGAATGTCTCCTATGCATATGGAAGAGACAATACTTTACTCTGCATAGTATTCTAGCCTAGGTATCAAACCTCTGAGTTACAGAGGTATTGATGTGTATGAATGAGGGACTCCATTATCATATACTTTCATTCCCACATAACTGAGTGTGGGTTAAAGCTGATTTAGTTCTAATAATAGGCAAAATACTGCCTTGTGTTACGCCAGTGCAAACAAATTTTACAAATTTTAAAATAGTTGAGCCAAATCAGCTGGAAGGAAGAATTTAATCAGGAAAATGAGTAATTTGGAATCATTTAAGAATACTTTACTAGATACACAAAAAGTACAAATGAGGAAAAAAGCCATACTGGTTAAAAAATCAACATGGTTTAGAAGGGAAGTGAAGGCAGCTATATATAGGTATATATCTATACACTCACAGATAAACAGAAGAAAGGGAAAGTTGATAGTAATGAGTATAAGTCAGAAGTTGGGCATTGTAGAAAATTGATAAGGGAAGCCAAGGGACACAAGGCGACCTCTGGCCAGCAGAATTAAGGACAGTAAGGAGGAATTTTTAGAATATATTAAGAACAAAAAGAATCTTCTGGTATTGGTTCATTACTAGATGGAAATTGTAGAATTATCAACAATAATGCAGGAAAGGCAGAAGTATTCAATAAATATTTCTGTTCTATATTTGGAGGGAAAACAGATTATATAGTCTTGTCATGTCGTGATAACACTTTCCATTGCATTAGTATCTCTGGAGGATGTTAAACAGAAGCTACTAAAGTTAGACATATTTAAATCAGCAAGTCTAGATAACTTGGATTGAAGAATTTTAAAAGCTGGCTGAGGAGGACTCTGGACCGTTAATGTTTGTTTTCAATCCATCTTGGAGCAATGGGGAAGTTTCAGAAGACTGGAAGAAAGCTAATGCTGTGCCAGGTTTTAAAAAGTGTAAATGGGATGACCCTGGTAATTACAGGCTTGTCAGCCTGAAATCTATCTTGGGCAAGATAATGAGCAGCTGACATGGGACTCAGTTAATAAAGAATTAAAGGGAGTTAATGTAATTAATTCAAATCAACACTAGTTTATGGAAAATAAATCCTGTCAAACTAACTTGATATCTTTTTTTCATGAGAGTAAAAGTTTTGTTGATAAAGGTAATAGTGCTGACATGATAGACTGCATGACATTTTGATTAAAAAACCAGAACGATATAAAATTGATATGGCACAGATTAAATGGATTAACTGATAGATGTCTAAATGTAATGGTAAATGGAGAATCATCATCAAACTTGTTTCCAGTGGGAGCCCACAGAGATCAGTCCTTGGTCCTATGCTATTTAACATTTGCATCAGTGACCTGGAAGAAAACACAAAATCATCACTGATAAAGTGCAGATGACACAGAAATTGGAGGAGTGGCAAATAATGAAGCGGACAGGATTCAGAGTGATCTGAATCACTTAGTAAACTGGGCACAAGCAAACAATATTCATTTTAATACACCTAAATGTAAATATATACATATATATCTAGGAACAAGAAATATTCTGTCTGGGGAAGCAGTGACTCTGAAAAAGATTTGGATATTGTAGTGAATAATCAGTTGAACATGAGCTCCCTGTGTGATGCTCTGGCCAAAAAAGCTAATGTGATCCTGAGATGCATAAACAGGGGAATCTAGAGTAGAAGTAGATAAATTATTTTACCTCTATATTTGGCATTGGTATGTCTGCTGCTGGAATACTATGTCCAGTTCTGGTTCGTACAATTCAAAAAGGATGTTGATAAATTGGAGAGGTTCAGCTCCCAGACTACTGCACTGGCCAGCACAATATGGGGAGGAGGTGACCAGCCCTCTGTGGAGAAAGAAGTGGTTCAGGACTATTTAGAAAAGCTGGACGTGCACAAGCCCATGGGGCCAGATGCGCTGCATCCTAAGGTGCTAAAGGAGTTGGTGGATGTGACTGCAGAGCCATTGGCCATTATCTTTGAAAACTCATGGCGATTGGGGGAGGTCCTGGATGACTGGAAAAAGGCTAATGCCATTCCCATCTTTTAAAAGGGGAAGAAGGAGGATCCGGGGAATTACAGGCCAGTCAGCCTCACTTCAGTCCCTGGAAAAATCATGGAGCAGGTCCTCAAGGAATCAATTCTGAAGCACTTAGGGGAGAGGAAAGTGATCAGGAACAGTCAGCATGTATTCACCAAGGGCAAGTCATGCCTGACTAACCTAATTGCCTTCTATGATGAGAGAACTGGGTCTGTGGATGAGGGGAAAGCAGTGGATGTGTTATTCCTTGACTTTAGCAAAGCTTTCGATACGGTCTCCCACAGTATTCTTGCCAGCAAGTTAAAGAAGTATGGGCTGAATGAATGGACTATAAGGTGGATAGAAAGCTGGCTAGATCATCGGGCTCAACAGGCAGTGATCAATGGCTCCATATCTAGTTTCCAGACGGTATCAAGCGGAGTTTCCCAAGGGTCGGTCCTGGGGACGGTTTTGTTCAATATCTTCATTAATGATCTGGAGGATGACATGGATTGCACCCTCAGCAAGTTTGCAGATGACACTAAACTGGGAGGAGTGGTAGATACGCTGGAGGGTAGGAATAGGATACAGAGGGACCTAGACAAATTAGAGGATTGGGCCAAAAAAAATCTGATGAGGTTCAACAAGGACAAGTGCAGAGTCCTGCACTTAGGATGGAAGAATCCCATGCTAGGCAGCAGTTCTGCAGAAAAGGACCTAGGGGTTACAGTGTCCAGCAGAGGACAACAAAAATGATTAAGGGGCTGGAGCACGTGATTTATGAGGAGAGGCTGAGGGAACTGTGATTATTTAGTCTGCAGAATGGGAGGGGGGGAGGATTTGATAGCTGCTTTCAACTACCTGAATGGGGGTTCCAAAGAGGATGGATCTAGACTGTTCTCAGTGGTACAAGATGACAGAACAAAGGAGTAATGGTCACAAGTTGCAGTGGGGGAGGTTAAGGTTGATTTTCACTAGGAGGGTGGTGAAGCACTGGAATGGGTTATCTAGGGAGGTAGTGAAATCTCCTTCCTTAGAGGTTTTTATGGTCAGGCTTGACAAAGCCCTGGCTCAGATGATTTAGTTGGGGGTTGGTCCTGCTTTGAGCAGATGACCTCCTGAGGTCCCTTCCAACCCTGATATTTTATGATTCTATGAATTGATATCAGTGCAGTTACTACAGTTTAATTACCGGTGTAAATGAGGGTAGAATTTGGTCCACTGAAAAGGTACACATAAACAGACAATTTAGAAGCTACTTTGATCTGCTCCATTTAAGAATCTACCAACTGTCCATATCTTTTATACCTAGCAGACTGTGCAGCATACCAGCATTTGTCAGCAGCTGAAGGCTGTGCCAGTCATGATTCAGTGGGGAATAAGAATGCTTTATATTCAGTGATATGGGAAACAGTGTCAGTCCCGTCAATAGCTCTATTTCACTTTATTGATTTACACACTGTAACGTGCTGCTATGATTTGAATCGCAGATGCTGCTATAAGGCTCATATTGAGTTACATGCAGAACAACAGACTTTAGTGAAAATGATATTGGGATAGTTCCTGGCGTTGTATACTGGACACACATGCAACAGTTGTGTGCTTATGGCTAGGAGGGTTGGGGAATAAACTCATTGAGAAACTAAAGCTGCATACAACCGGCTTCAGCTCTGAGTTTTGGTTCAAGTTACTCATGCTGCAGGAGGGAAAGCAATGCACATGTATTACATGAGGCAGTTTCACCAGTTTTGGGGCCAAGGCTTTGACCCCATTCTGACTGCTTTGTGCCAATCTTTGGGTGCAAGACAGATGGAGATGCAGTGGATCTGCCCTGCTGAGGATTCTACTGATGTGCGGGAATCCCCAGTATTATAGAGCCAACTAAAGTCACTATATATCACCTTCCCCATTGTGGACACTATGTAAAGGGCATAGCCAGGAAAAAGGGGGAGAACCCTCCT
The DNA here is from genome assembly GCF_013100865.1 of Trachemys scripta elegans. Taxonomy (NCBI): domain Eukaryota; kingdom Metazoa; phylum Chordata; order Testudines; family Emydidae; genus Trachemys; species Trachemys scripta. The sequence continues at coordinate 23,496,896 of NC_048300.1, read as the reverse complement.
ATTCTTTGGAAAAAACCCATGTCATAAATATAAAGGGAAGGGTAACCACCTTTCTGTATACAGTACTTTAAAAGCCCTCCTGGCCAGAGGCACAAAATACTCTTACCTGTAAAGGGTTAATAAGCTCAAGTAACCTGTCTGGCACCTGACCAAAAGGACCAATAAGGGGACAAGATACTTTTAAATCTGGGAAGGGAGGAAGGCTTTGTTCTGTCTGTTCCGTGTGGCTTTTGCCGGAGGCAGATCAAAGAAGCAAGCAATCCAACTCCTATAGAGTTAGTAAGTATTTAGCAAGGAAATGGGTTAGATTATCTTTTGTTTTGGCTTGTGAATTTTTCTGTGCTGGGGGGAATGTGTATTCCTGTTTTTTCTTTTTGTCTCTCTTCAGCTTCAAATTTAGCTAATTCTAGATTTTGTGCCTCTGGCCAGGAGGGATTTTATAGTACTGTATACAAAAAGGTGGTTATCCTTCCATTTATATTTATAACACCCAACTACAATGAGCACAACTTAGGCTAGGTCTACACTGGGGGTGGGGGGTGTCGACCTAAGATACGCAACTTCAGCTACGCAAATAGCGTATCTTAGGTCAATTTATCTGACCGTGAGGACAGCGGCGAGTCGACCGCTGCCACTCCCCCATCGACTCCACTTCCTCCTCATACTGTGGAGGAGTTCTGGAGTCAACGGCAGAGCGATCGGGGATCGATTTTATTGCGTCTACACTAGACGCAATAAATCGATCCCCGATAGATCGATCACTACCCGCCGATCCAGCGGGTAGTGTAGGCGTACCCAGAGTCCCGCTCTGAGGCTGCTCTCCAGCGTGCTTTGAGACAAGACACTTACCAAACAGCCCCAGGACCAGGAAAGAGTAAAAATGGCTTAAAGTCATCTTCACACCATGATTTTGCGAGCTGCACTTCATGCAAAAGGACAGGTCATGAGAATTTGGCCCTTTGTGTTTCTGCTGTCTTTATTTAGGGTGCATGTGCCCCAACTGACATACATAAAAGATTTTTCAAACATCCATTGGGCATCACTTCTTATTCTATTACAGCTTAAATTTCATGGGAAATTTCATGTAAACTGCATGAAAGTGTTATTCCTGAGGGCATTCTGCACCAAAACATTAAAAATTCTGTGCCAAAAAAGTAAAAATTCTGCACATATTTTAAAATTGTGCAAAATTCTGCAAATTTTATTAGTCAAATAAATATGGAGGCTCCAGTATGGCATTGGGGAGCGCAGGCCACTGGCTGCACAGAGGTAGAAGATTACTCTGCAGCTTCTGCCAGGAACGGACTCAACGATGAGGCAGCACCCAACCCTGACACAGCACAAGGACTGGGCCTGCCCCGGAAACACCTCAGTGCCCTGCCACTCCATGCTATGTGCACCAGGTGTGGGCAGGCAGGCTCAGCCAAGCAGGATCCAAGTGTGGATGGGCTTAGTGTGGGGCTATCCAGGTGGGGGATGAGAGAGTTTTGTGTGGGGCCATCTGGGTGCAGGCGGCTCAGTGGGAGGATCCAGGTGCAGGGAGGGGGGGAGGATCTGGATGCCCAGGGGGCTTTGTTAGGGGGTTTTGGATGCAACAGTAATGGGAAACTGCAGAAGGGTCCAGGTGAAGGTGGTTGGGGTTAAGTGAAGGGATCTGGGTATGGGAGACTCAGTGGGTGTGTCTGAGTGTGGGGGGCTCAGTGGGAGGTCTGGGTGTGGGGGGATAAAACTCATCAGGGGGCTCTGGGTGTGGGAGGGTCCAGATGCTGAGGGAGTAGAGCTCAGTGGGGTGCTAATCCAGGTACAGCTGGTTTGGGCTTGGTGGGGTGGGGATCCAGGTGTGGGTGGCTCATCGGGGTGTTCCAGATGCAGGGGGACTGAGACTCATTAGGGGGGTTCTGGGTGTAGGGGGTGTGAAGCTCCACGGGAGGGTCTGGGTCTGAGGGGGTCTGGATGCACGGCAGTTGGGCAGATGGGGGAGCAGCTCCCCGTACAGTGATCACTCCCCCTTGCAGCTGAGGAGCGATGGATGCAGGAAGCGGGGGGAGGAGGGGAGTTTGCAGAGCTCCCTGCAGCTGGGGGAGAAATCTGGGGGTGAGTCTGACCCAGCCCTGGATGTAGAGGAAGAGGAAGTCCCATCCTCCCCAGGCCAGCCAGGACTAGCATCTGAGCCCGGCACAGGGTAGGAGCCACCAGACAGGTCTTCCCTAGTCCTGCCTCCTGCCCTACAGTGATTTACCTCTCTGCCAGCTACTGTGGTCACCCAAAATATACTGCTGGGGAGGGTTGCATGACTGCTCTTGTGGCTTCCCTTTGCTTCCCTGTCAGAAAATCATTTTTCTGCAGGGAAGCAAAGAAATCTGCAGGGGACATTGTCAAGGCTGCTTCCCCACTCTGAACTTTAGGGTACAAATGTGGGGGCCTGCATGAAAACTTCTAAGCTTAACTACCGGCTTAGATCTGGTCCGCTGCCACCATTCCCAAAGCTTATTCCCTTCCCTGGGAAGCCTTGAGAAACTCTTCACCAATTCCCTGGTGAATACAGATCCAAACCCCTTGGATCTTAAAACAAGGAGAAATTAACCATCCCCCCTCCTTCCTCCCACCAACTCCTGGTGGATCAAGATCCAACCTCCTTGGATCTAAAAACAAGGAAAAATCAATCAGGTTCTTAAAAAGAAGGCTTTTAATTAAAGAAAAAGGTAAAAATCATCTCTGTAAAATCAGGATGGAAAATAACTTTACAGGGTAATCAAACTTAAATAGCTCAGAGGACCGCCCCCTCTAGCCTTAGGTTCAAAGTACAGCAAACAGAGATAAACACTCTAGTAAAAGGTACATTTACAAGTTGAGAAAACAAAGATAAACTAACACGCCTTGCCTGGCTGTTTACTTACACGTTTGAAATATGAAAGACTTGTTCAGAAAGATTTGGAGAACCTGGATTGATGTCTGGTCCCTCTCAGTCCCAAGAGCGAACAACTTCCCAAACAAAGAGCACAAACAAAAGCCTTCCCCCCACCCAAAATTTAAAAGTATCTTGTCCCCTTATTGGTCCTTTGGGTCAGGTGTCAGCCAGGTTACCTGAGCTTCTTAACTCTTTACAGGGAAAAGGATTTTGGAGTCTCTGGACAGGAGGGATTTTATAGTACTGTACACAGGACAGCTGTTACCCTTCCCTTGATAGTTATGACAGACATAAATTCTGCACATGCGTAGTGGTGCAGAATTACCCCAGGAGTGAAGTGTGAGATACAATGAAAGGCAAACAAAGAGCAGAATTAGATCTTTTCTTCTTGATAAAGAGTAAAAACTATAGCCCAGAACTGCATCTAGTTGTTTAAGATGATGGGAACAAGAAAAAAAAACATTCTGCAAAAGAAAGATGTATTAATTTTAGCACAATACTTCAAGTAATCTGAAACAATGACCTTTTCATAAGGGAAGCAGGATGATTTTTTTAAATTAGATTTAATCAGTCTAAGAAAGCATGGACTATGTAGGAGAAAGCTTATTGTTATAGTGTTGGTCAAAATTGTAACAGGCTTTAAAAGCAGAAATTTCATTTCTGCTGTTAAAGTAGCAATTCTGTAATATTTTGTTTATTAGCTTTGTTTTCTTGGGCTTTTAACCCATCAGCTATTTTATATCAACTGATAAATAAGGTTTTAACAAACTGGTTAAAACTGGATATAATATTAGAATTTTCTACATTAGAACTGTGCTATTTGAAAACAGATAATTCTTAATCTCAGCCATTAGGCCCTGAAGGATCACTTTACAGTAATTTGAATGAGTAATAGTAATTCACATTAATATTATGCATACAACTGCAGCTTCCTGTATCAGAAACTTAAAAAAAAACATTTACAGCCAAATTCTCCTCTTTTGCATCAATGTAAAGCTGCAGTTACTCCATTGAAATCAGTTAGGTTTGTTTGTATTTGTAGTGGTGTACTTAAGAGGAGCCAGAATTTCACCCTTAGTCTGTCCAGTGATACAGACTCTGACTTTGGGGAAGGGAATGGAGAGAAGAGATAAATCTGGAAGGGTGAAGGCATCCCTTCCTAAAACTGGACTAAATAGACCTACATACTCCGACCCTCTGCTCCTTTTTCCCCCAGGAAAGACTTATGAATTCTATTTCTTTATCTAGTGCCTGACCATAAGTAATCCTGCTCATCCAACCATGGTCATAATATAGTCATAATATAACTGAAGCAAAACTTTTGTGAATCACCTGACCCCTAAACACCAGAGAAAAGTTGGCCATTACCAGGAGCCACTAAAACATAGGACAGTATCATCATTATTTTGCACTGATATGGCAACACATGGCATCTTATAAACATGAAAGGGCCTAAAGTGGTTAATTTGTCTCTTAGGGTATGTCTAATGTGCAATCAGAGATATGACTGCAGCATGTATAGCTTTGATCGAGCTAGCTCAAACAACAGCAGTGAAGCCCGAACAGCATGTGCTGTAGAAGCCCATCCAAGATCCTGGGTATGTATGTGACATTCCCCAGGGTACAATCTGGATGGCTGAACAGCTGTGTCCTCTCAACCCTCAAACCTGAGGTGCCTTTCACACTCCTGGCCTGTTCATATTGCCTCCCCCCCCACCCCAGCATGCAAAAATTACTTGAAGCTGAATGATATGAGCACTCTAGCCAGTCCCTCCTGAATTATATTGCAGAGTGATACCTGAAAATTCTTAGCCCGGACATGTGCATCTTGAACTGCCCAGAACCCTCCTGGACAATACAAGCTCATAGAAAGTCCATCATTTCATGAATAGAAAATGATATATACAAACCCTGCTACCCTAAATGGAGGTTCCAAACACTTCAGTCCAAACACACTGGCGTAGGTAAAACAATAAAACAAGTTTAATAACTACAGAAAGAGAGATTTTAAGTGATTATAAGGAATGAGGAATAAAAGTCAGAATTGGTTACAAAGAAATAAAAGGTAAAATGCAAACTAATATCTAACTTAACTAAGTAAACTTAAAGAAAAAGTTTCTCTCAACATATCCTCCCCAAACCAATTATGCTTTCTTTGTCTTTCAAACATTGTTGATGTCATGAGTAGAGATGAGGCAAGAGAGGTGATTTGTGTCCTCTGTTCTCCCTTCTTATAACATTTCTCTTCTTTGAGAATCACCTCCAGCTGGGTTCAGGTGGCAGCAAGTCTGTTTGCCAAGATGTAAATTTCCACTCACACCCCTTCTTTGTGCCAAAGAACAACCACTTAATCAGGTGATAGTCCATTTGATTTTGTTGACACTTGCCTGAGGCATCAGTTTGCCTTTTGTCTCTGAGGAACTGATTTGGAATATGGCTTAGTAACATCATAGAGTAGAATCTTAACTTTACATATAATGTTGTCAGACATATTTTACCAGGACAATAATGATTAGTTAATTATGAGTTTTCCAATGAGTTTTCACAAGGCACACTTTGTACAAAATTTATCATAGTCTTGTAAAAAAAAGTGGTAAACATGAGGGTACAGACTGTCACAATCTACTCATTCAGCTAGCCCAAGGTACCACCTGTGCTGCCGTGATTTCAATGCTATTGTTATTCAAGCTACCTAGATCAAAGCTACATGTTCTGCAGTCATACCTCTGATTGCTGTGAATTCATAGCATAAGACTCTCTTCATGCATTAATAATGATTGCTCATACTTTACTGTAGACAGCTGACAGATAAAAAAAGTCTGTTGATTTTTATGGTTTCTGCAGTTGAAAAAAATAGAGTTGCAATTAGCTTAGTTTGAGACATATGTATATTACAGGAACTCATTCTGCTTGTGTATATCACTATCTCAACTTCACCACTACTGCATACACATCTGTGGATTGAGCCTCACTTGCTTTGACTTAATGAAACTTCATTTCAGTTCAAAAGTCCACTACTTCTTTGAAGATATTCCACGGAGTAGCTCCAGTTCTGGGATGTGTGGCTGAATGATATCAATGCTATCTGCAAACTGAGCGCTCAAGATGGAAATTCACAAGAACAAGTCCCCTCACTTCCTGCTAGTATTGACCTGGTAAGAAATTCCATGATAATAGCCTTTCTTGCTGTTTTCCCTACTTCCTAATCCTTCCAAAGCCAGTTATCACTTCTTTTAAAAAAGGGAAGTTACTAGATTCCTTTGCCTCTAAGAAAGATGAAGGTTCACTCTGAGGGAAGCACAAAGGGTTGAATCATTTACTATCTCCAAGCCAGTTTTCCCCCCTTCTTTATTCCAGTTGTAATGCTCAGGGTCATGCCAAATGCAGAGTCTAATTGGAGGGATGGTATAGCAAGTTATATTACAGACCTGTGGGCAGTTTCCATTCTGTCTGATCTCTCTAATTGGGTTTGTCTACAATCAACAATTCCCAGTGGCAGAATTTTTAAAAGACATTCCTTCTACGAGTGCTCACAGACTGGAAGATCTGAGCAATAAAATATTTTATGGAAAAGTCATGAAGATAAGGTGAAGTCAGTGCTCCCCAGAATCACGAAGGTGGGGGGTATTCTCTCCTCCATACATGTGAATAATCCCTATTAAGATTAAGGTCTGTTAAACATTTTCATCAACAACTGAAAGACCATGCTGTGTTTGAGCACACCATTGGGAAATGGAAAACATCAAACAGCAACATGGTACAATGGGGTTTTACCAGCAGCTCTAGGGCAGTGGATAGATCTGAGCCATCCTCTTTTGATTATTTGTGTATGCATCACTTCAGTCTGACTGTAGCCACATCATCATTAGCAAAACTTACTAAAATTTTACCATCTTGCTCTGAATGTTTTTCCTTATAGATGGCTATCCAGGGAAGAGAGTATGGATTTGTTTTCAGCTGAAACACTGCAAGGAATCTAAATGGAATTTTCTGTAGCTCTTTTTCCAAAATATTTCTAAGTGAGGAGTTTAGCCATTCAGTTAGGGGATGATGCTTTAGGAAAGCCACTCTCTATTTCCAGTTCTCTACTGGTCAGTGGCACTTCTGCAATTTTATGGCCCCGCACAACAACGGTTTTAGGGACTGCAGACATGTGCCCCATTTCCTGGTATGTGGCATGTAGATGGGGCCTTGCCAGGCTACTTTTAGCCCAGTCAGCACTGACCTCAGGGGATGGTTGGTGGAGTCTGTTCCACTAATCGTCATTATAGTTGGTTCTAAAAATGGTTTTAAAAAGCAGATATTTTTAACTTGTTGCAGTCAATTCTTCTGAGGTAATAACAAAGGAACAGGATAAATTACTGACTGGGATGAGTTATGTGCCTCTTGCCATTACAATCCCAGCCAGTTACATGGAGGTTGTAGATGAGAGCTGAAAACACACCCTAAACACTTAAAGACTAATGGAATTTTATTTAGTTTTATTGTGTGTGCACAGGTCTTCTAGACAACTAAAACCTCATACTCTGGCCACTTAGGTTGTTTGAATCACTTCTAAACATTCTATTCTGCTTAGAATGTAAATGAAATTCACCCACAAACACTTGCATTTAAAATGTTACTGTTTGTTCTTACAGGTTCATCATGTTGCTAACATAAATCAAACTTTATTGGCAGAAGAAGAATAAATAATGTGCAAATGCTCAAGCTATTGCTAAGAATCTATCAACAGGTAAGATAAATTACATCAACCATTAACAATGAATCAATGGTGCAGCTAGGGTCTTTCACCTTCCACATGGGAGTACATTACATGCCTAAATAGATGTCATAAAAGGTGTCAGTAAGAACTACAGTGTTATAGTGCTGGCTATAAACACACTAAATAGGAAAAATGTAAACAGACAATATTCAAACTGTAGCTACTGAGCTACTTACAGCAAGCAGTAAAAGTAATAAAGGGGTGACACATTAGTTTATCAAACACTTACTATAATAAATCAAGGAGGTCTCAATGTATCTACCTTTGAGCCTTGTCAAGAGAAAACTTATGCAGACAGTTGGCCAAAGATTGCCTTTTAATGTTAAAGTGGTTTCTTTCAGTTCCTTTGGTCTCTTTAACATAGCCATTGCCTTTAGAAGTTGAAGATCTCTACCTCTTGAAAGTTGTTCTACCAGATGTGTGTGGCAGATCTACATGGCTTCCCAACCCTGAAGCAACATCTGGGAGATTTAGTGGAAATATGGAGAAGCATAACAATGCCATGCTTTCTACTAAAATTCAGCAGATTCATCTGGAAATTGTTAATCTCTTGACTTTACAAGCTCTGAAGGCCCTGCTTGCATCCAGAGTATAGGTTCAAAAATGACCCAAGAATAGGGATGACCTCCTAATCTGTCAACAGTGGAATTGCCCTGTGCTGGGACCATTGTACGTTGCCTTGCAGCATAGTGACACTTGCTAAACTATATGTACACATCATTTGGGTACCTGGCATCATTATAGAAATCCATTGAAAGGACTTTTGCCCATTTACTTTAATCACGTTCCTCTCAAGAGAGAGCTAGCCTGAGATCCCGTTAGATTCCCGATGGCTTGCCTTAAAATTCCCCATTTTATTAGAAATTTCATCTCTTGGAAAAATACGTACTTTGTGGTACTGCAACTCTTTCAATTATGGGAGCAACATCCTGAAACTCATGGTAGCGGCACCATGCATTTTTAGTATAACCCTTAAATTATTACATTAAAAGATCAAACAGAGGCAACACAAGATGTGTACAGAGTTAGTAACTCACTAGCCCTGCCTGTAGATGGAGCATTGATTGCATCAAGTGCAAGACAAAACATGAAGTACTATCAAAACGTGAATCACTTAACTTATTGGATTACTGCAAAAATATGACAAAAAGTTTCCAGAATGAGTGAATGTAAAAATTCTCCAAACTATGTTAGACTCAGTCTGACACAGCTCCTGAAAATCATGTGGAAATCAAGCAATTTAAGGAAGATTTCAACATTGAACTTTAGAGTGTCAGGTAAGTTAATTTCTTTTCTTAGGATACTTCTAATCAATGAGTTAAGCCTCCTGTCCATGTACAGTGGTAACAATTAAGAAGTCAACACAAGAAATCTGCTGTTTTCCCTTATATAAAATTTCCAGTATGTTGAAATGAGAATATATTGCTGATCATGTATTAAGAAGTCTGCACTTTAAGCAATTTACATGAAGGAGGAAGCACTTCTGTACTGGATCAAGTTATGACTGGACAGCTTTACCTTCAAAAAAGATGATGCAGCTGCAAAGTACACTATTTATATGCCAGTGACAAATTCAGCTACATTAAAAAAAACCAAACTTCAGAATTAGCAATAAAATCTGGATATTGTTGATATATAATCTAACCCTACATCCTCTATCAGTGCCTATGGTAGACTTAATCTTTTCAGCATCAAGGAGTAGTCAGCATTCAACATATATATCTACAGCTTTAAAATGGTATTAGCTTTTGCTTGGGGAAACACCACCACATTAAGTCTTGCTCCACACTAATTGTCCATCTTATCCCACAATGCAACATGCAATAAGATGCACCTTTCATGCACAATTGGAACATAGAAGACAAATCACTACCTGTCCTTTCTCTCCTAGGTGGAATAAATATACAGTCATAAATCCCAAAACTCTTGGCCTCTTTTGGGAAAGAGGAGGGTAGGTCTTGCTTTAGTGTTTATGGATCTTACTATATTCCACTTAGCCCTACTCCCAATGCCTATATAAGGCTCATTTCTCCCTCGGGGTAAGCTTTTTATAGAAGCATTTCTTGCCCTGGAAATAATGGAGACTATTAGGCTATTAGTAATGGGAGTTAAGCCCATGCTAAAGATTTCTTCACATTGAGTCAAAGCCTCTCCTCGCTCAGACTCTTTTACTCTGTCTTAAGGTCACATTAGGTCAGCTCCCAGACTGCTGCGCTGGGCAACACTGTATGGGGAGGAGGTGAGCAACCCTCAGTGGTGAAAGGACAGGTTAAGGACTATTTAGAAAAGCTGGATGTCCATGGGTCCAGATCTAATGAATCCAAGTGTGCTGGATGATGTGATTGCAGAGCCATTGGCCATTATCTTTGAAAGTTCGTGACGATTGGGGGAGGACCCGGACGATTGGAAAAAGGCAAATATAGTGCCCATATTTAAAAAAGGGAAGAAAGAGAACCCAGGGAACTACAGACTGGTCAGCTTCACTTCAGTCCCTGGCAAAATCATGAATCAGGTCCTCAAGGATTCCATTGTGAAGCACTTGGAGGAGCGAAAGGTGATCAGGAACAGTCAACATGGATTCATCAAGGGCAAGTCATGCCTGACCAACCTGATTGCCTTCTATGATGAGATAACTTGCTCTATAGATATGGGAAAAGCAGTGGACATGATATATCTTGACTTTAGCAAAGCTTTTGATACAGTATCCCACAGAATTCTTGCCAGTAAATTAAGAAAGTATGGATTGAATGAATGGACTATAATGTGGATAGAAATCTGGCTAGATTGTCGGGCTTAACGGGTAGTGATCAACAGCTCGATTTCTAGTTGGCAGCCGGTATCAAGTGGAGTGCCCCAGGGGTCAGTCCTGGAGCCGGTTTTGTTCAACATCTTTATTAATTATCTGGATTATGGGATGAATTGCACCCTCAGCAAGTTCGCAGATCACACTAAACTGGGAGGAGAGGTAAATATGCTGGAGGGTAGGGATAGGGTCCAGAGTGACCTAGAGAAATTGGAGGATTGGGCCAAAAGAAATCTGATGAGGTTCAACAAGGACAAGTGCAGAGTCCTGCACTTAGGAAGGAAGAATCTACAGGCTGGGGACTGACTGGCTAAGCAGCAATTCTGCAGAAAAGGACCTGAGAATTACAGTGTACGGGAAGCTGGATATAAGTCAGCTGTGTGCCCTTGTTGCTAAGAAGGCCAATGGCATATTGGGCTGTGTTAGTAGGAGCATTGCCATCAGATCGAGGGAAATGATTATTCCCCTCTATTCGGCACCGGCGAGGCCACACCTGGAGTATTGTGTCCAGTTTTGGTTCCCCCACTACAGAAGGGATGTGGACATATTGGAGAGAGTCCAGCGGAGGGCAAAAAAATGATTAGGAGCCTGGGGCACATGACTTATGAGGAGAGGCTGAGGGAACTGGGGTTATTTAGTCTGCAGAAGAGAAGAGTGAGGGGGGATTTGATACCAGCCTTCAACTATCTGAAGGGGGGTTCCAAAGAGGATGGAGCTGGGCTGTTCTCAGTGGTGGTAGATGACAGAACAAGAAGCAATGGCCTCAAGTTGCAGTGGGGGAGGTCTAGGTTGGATATTAGGAAACACTATTTCACTAGGAGGGTGGTGGAATCTCCTTCCTTAGAGGTTTTTAAGGCCTGGTTTGACAAAGCCTTAGCTGGGATGATTTAGTTGGTGTTGGTCCTGCTTTGAGCAGGGGATTGGACTAGATGACTTCCTGAGTCCCTTCCTACAGTTCACATAGAACTGTAACAGCCATAGCAGATGATAGAAATTTATCCTCTTATAAGACAGCAGATGAAAGGAGATAAATAGGTTGGTCTCCGTGGAGGAGTCCCTTTTCTAGAAAGGGAGGAAGGCCTCGTGGTTAAGTCACTGACAGGGACTCTGTAGATCTGGGTTTAATTCCCAGCTCTGTCAGATTCCCTTATTGATTCACTTATTCTGTACCTCAGTTTCCTCTATACAAGATGGGGCTATTAATATGTTCTCTCACACTCCTGCCTCTCTTGTCTAGTTAAATTGTAAACTTCAGTGCAATAACTGGGTGGTTTTTTTTTGTAGGACTATAAACAGTGCCTAGCACAATGAGGCCCTGATTTCCATTGGTGCCTCTTGGAGATCCTATAATATTAATAAATAATAATGACAGTTTCCTGAACATAATTTTCTCAGCACAGTTTTCTCCTTGTGCGTTGATGAACTAGAACAGTTCTGGCTCTTGAGTGTCTCTTTCATATAGACTGATGGGGGTGAGTAGAGGGGATTTACATGTGACTATGATCTCCCAAGTAGAAGCAAGAGTGTAATGTTTACTCCTACTACTACTAATAAAGGTCTAGCTTTTCTATAGCACTTTTCATCCATAGCTCTCAAGTGGTTTCCAAATGAGGTAAATACCATAATCATCCTCAATTTATAGATAGGGAAATGGAGGCATATGGCAGGGATATGACTAGTCAAAATTCTTTTGGAAAGAACAATTTCAAGCTGTGCAAAGGGAGTTTTGGGGAAAGAGAAAGGATCTCCACTCCCTTGGGGAGTGATCAGAGATTAGAGTCAAACTGCTGGGGGATGTACCTCCATAACAGAGAACTTGCAATCAGAATGACAAAAAGCCATTAAAAGCAGCTAGATTGAAGGTAGCCTGAAGGGGAGGAGATTGATTAATGGATTTCAATGTGAACATGATTGATTTTGGACACCTACTGCATGTACACTTCACCAATGATTTAGCTTAATTTGCTGGGTATTATTGTGAGTTCAATCAGATATGCACAAAACTATCTATCATGCCCATCATCAGCAGAAGGAAATGTTGCTTTCACTTTATTTTATATTTTATCCTTCTGTTATAACTATAAAGGGAAGGGTAACAGCCCTCCTGTGTACAATACTATAAAATCCCTCCTGGCCAGAGACTCCAAAATTCTTTTACCTGTAAAGGGTTAATAAGCTCAGGTAACCTGGCTGACACCTGACCCAAAGGACCAATAAGGGGACAAGATACTTTTGGTGGGGGGAAGGTTTTTGTTTGTGCTCTTTGTTTTTAGTGGTTGTTTGCTCTTGGGACTGAGAGGGACCAGACATTAATTTATGCTCTCCAAATCTTTCTGAACAAGTCTCTCATATTTCAGACTTGTAAGTAAACAGCCAGGCAAGGCGTGTTAGTTTTATCTTTGTTTTCTCAACTTGTAAATGTACCTTTTACTAGGGTGTTTACCTCTGTTTGCTGTAACTTTGAACCTAAGGCTAGAGGGGGTCCTCTGGGCTCTTTAAGTTTAATTACCCTGTAAAGTTATTTTCCATCCTGATTTTACAGAGATGATTTTTACCTTTTTCTTTAATTAAAAGCCTTCTTTTTAAGAACCTGATTGATTTTTCCTTGTTTTTAGATCCAAGGGGGTTCGATCTTGATCCACCAGGAGCTGGTGGGAAAAGGAGGGGGGGATGGTTAATTTCTCCTTGTTTTAAGATCCATGGGGTTTGGATCTGTATTCATCAGGGAATTGGTGAAGAGTCTCTCAAGGCTACTCAGGGAAGGGAATTAGCACATTGGAAGTGGTGGTAGCGGACCAGGTCTAAGCTGGTAGTTAAGCTTAGAAGTTTTCATGCAGGGCCCCACATCTGTACCATAAAGTTCAGAGTGGGGAAGGAGCCTTGACAAGGTATCAGAGTGGTGGGATCATTTTAAACCAAAAGCCAGTAAGACTTTTTTCTCCTTTCTAGCTGCTTAGAAAGCAGAGCTGAAGGTAGATGCATATCTGATCTCTCCTTGCCTGAAGGCAGAGGTATTAAGTTTTTTAAACAAGGGTCTTTGTTAAGAGAAGGGTTCAAGCAGTGAGCAAATAGCTGGCAAAAGAAATTTAAAAGATGAATTGTTTTTTTTCTTTCTACCTCTCCGGGATAGCTAGTTAGAAAGTCTGTGCTACCTAAGCAGCCCTGAGCTGAGTGTATCCCAGTTTCAGTGAACTGCAGAGGGGGTGTGACCCAGCCCAACAAAGCAGGAAAATGAGTACCAGTGACACCGCTACTAAACTAGAGCTGGCCAGACTTGCAGCAGAAGAAAGTGAAAAAAATCATAAGAGACTGCTCGAAATAAAAGAACTCGAGAAAGCAGCTACTGAAAGAGAAGAGAAAGCCAAAGAGGATGCCCACAAAAGAGCTATGGAGAAGAGAGAAAAAGAGAGACAGCATGAACTGGAATTGGTAAGGGCTAGGCAGGATATACCAGTTAATCCTAACAACCCCTTTCCAGGTACCACTTCCCATCCCAGAAAATTCACCACCTACAAGGCAGGCGATGATACTGAGGCATTCTTAGAAAATTTTGAAAGGGCCTGCCTTGGGTACAGCATCACTACAGACCAGTACATGGTAGAGCTGAGGCCGCAGCTCAGTGGACCCTTAGCAGAGGTGGCGGCTGAAATGCCTAGGGAACACATGAACAGTTATGAACTTTTTAAAAACAAGGCCAGAATCAGAATGGGGCTAACACCCGAGCATGTCCATTGGCGGTTCAGAGCTCTAAGGTGGAAACCAGACATGTCATTTACCCGACATGCCTACCACATTGGGAAAAATTGGAATGCCTGGATATCAGGAGCAAATGTTAAATCTACAGAAGAGTTGCCCTTCCTAATGCAAATGGAGCAGTTTTTAGAGGGTGTTCCTGAGTAAATAGAAAGGTACATCCTAGATGGGAAGCCCAAAACTGTAACCGAGATGGGGGAGATTGGAGCCAAATGGGTGGAGGTGGCAGAAAAGAAAAAAAACTAGTAGCAGTTGAAGCAAATATCAGAAGGGGCGACCCGAAACAAAACCTTACTACTGGGGACAACCCAAGGCCCCACCCACATCCCAAGGGAAACCCCAGATGCCTTCTCACCCCACCACACCAGTCTCCACCAACCTACATCGCCCCGGTGATACCTTAGCAGGGTGATGTTTTAAATGTAATGAACTGGGACATATAAAGGCGCCAGTGAGCCTGAACTGGCAGAAACAGTAGATAACCCTACCCAAGAGGCTCAGCCAGAGCCTGAAATACCACATAGTGCACCAGCAGACAGCGGTTCACAGTCAACAGAAACAGCCCCAGCACCAGCATCGCTTCCAGAGGGACCAAGCCCAAGTCCACAGTCCAAGGAGGAACTGATGTCTCCAGCATCAACGGAACAGTTCCAGGCCGAGCAGGAAGCAGATGACAGACTTCAGAAAGCTTGGGCGGCGGCACGGAGCACCCCGCCGCCTCTCAGCTCTTCTAACCAATCCCGGTTTGTTGTAGAACAAGGACTTTTATACAAGGAGACTCTTTTTGGTGGGCACCAGGAAGACTGGCATCCTCAAAACCAGTTGGTAGTTCCCACTAAGTATCGGGTAAAGCTCTTGAGCGTAGCCCAAGATCATCCCAGTGGCCATTCTGGGGTGAACAGAACCAAAGACTGGTTGGGGAATTCCTTCCACTGGGAGGGAATGGGCAAGGACGTCACTAATTATGTCCGGTCTTGTGAGGTGTGCCAACGAGTGGGAAAGCCCCAAGACCAGGTCAAAGCCCCCCCTCCAGCCACTATCCATAATTGAGGTCCCATTTCAGTGAGTAGCTGTAGATATTCTGGGTCCTTTCCCAAAGAAGATACTCAGCGGAAAGCTGACTTTCATGGATTTTGCTACCCGATGGCCAAAAGCAGTACCCTTAAGCAACACCAGGGCTAAAAGTGTGTGCCAGGCATTAGCAGACATTTTTGTCAGGGTAGATTGGCCCCTCCAACATCCTTACAGATTCGGGAACTAATTTCCTGGCAGGGACCATGAAAAACCTGTGGGAAGCTCATGGGGTGAATCACTTGGTTGCCACCCCTTACCACCATCAAACCAATGGCCTGGTGGAGAGGTTTAATGGAACTTTGGGGGCCATGATACATACATTCGTAAATGAACACTCCAACTATTGGGACCTAGTGTTACAGCAGTTGCTTTTTGTCTACAGGGCTGTACCACATCCCAGTTTAGGGTTTTCACCATTTGAACTTGTGTATGGCCGCGCGGTTAAGGGGCCATTACAGTTGGTGAAAAAGCAATGGGAGGGGTTTACACCTTCTCCAGGAACTAACATTCTAGACTTTGTAAGCAACCTACAAAACACCCTTCGACACTCTTTAGCCCTTGCTAAAGAAAACCTAAAGGGTGCTTAGGAAGAGCAAAAGGCCTGGTATGATAAACATTCCAGAGAACGGTCCTTCAAAGTAGGAGACCAAGTCATGGTCTTAAAGGTACTCCAGGCCCATAAAATGGAAGTGTCGTGGGAAGGACCATTCACAGTCCAGGAGCACCTAGGAGCTGTTAACTATCTCATAGCATCCCCCACCTCCAACAGAAAGCCTAAAGTATACCATGTTAATTCTCTTAAGCCCTTTTATTCCAGAGAATTAAAGGTTTTCCAGTTTACAGCCCAGAAAACAGATGACGCCGAGTGGCCTGAAGGTGTCTACTATGAAGGAAAAAGTGATGGTGGCGTGGAAGAGGTGAACCTCTCCGCGACCCTTGGATGTCTGCAGCGACATCAGATCAAGGAGCTGTGCACTAGCTTTGCCCCAATGTTCTCAGCCACTCCAGGACGGACCGAACGGGCATAGCACTCCATTGACACAGGTAATGCTCACCCAATTAGAACCCCACCCTACCGGGAGTCACCTTATGCCCAAACTGCTATAAAAAGGGAGATCCAAGACATGCTACAAATGGGTATAATACGCCCCTCTAAGAGTGCATGGGCATCTCCAGTGGTTCTAGTTCCCAAACCAAATGGGGAAATACGCTTTTGCGTGGACTACCATAAGCTAAATGCTGTAACTCGTCCTGACAATTATCCAATGCCACGCACAGATGAGCTATTGGAGAAATTGGGACATGCCCAATTTATTTCTACCTTAGACTTAACTAAGGGATACTGGCAAGTACCATTAGATAAACACGCCAAGGAAAGATCAGCCTTCGTCACCCAGGCAGGGGTGTATGAATTTAATGTGCTCCCTTTCAGAATGCGAAATGCACCCGCCACCTTCCAAAGACTTGTAGATGGTCTCCTAACGGGATTGGGAGTATCTGCAGTTGCCTACCTCGATGATGTGGCCATTTTTTCTGATTCATGGGCAGAACACCTGGAGCACCTGGAAAAAGTCTTCAAGCACATCCAGCAGGCAGGACTAACTGTTAAGGGTAAAAAGTGTCAAATAGGCCAAAACAGAGTGACTTACCTGGGACACCAGGTGGGTCAAGGAACTATAAATCCCATACAAGCCAAAGTGGATGCTATCCAAAAGTGGCCGGTTCCAAAGTCAAAGAAACAGATCCAATCCTTCTTAGGCTTGGCCAGATATTATAGGTGATTTGTACCACACTACAGCCAAATCGCCGCCCCACTGACAGACGTAACCAGACAGAAACAGCCAAATGCAGTTCAGTGGACTGATGAGTGTCAAAAGGCCTTTCACCAGCTTAAGGCAACACTCATGTCTGACCCTGTGCTAAGGGCCCCAGACTTCGACAAACCGTTCCTAGTAACCACAGATGTGTCCGAGCGGGATGTGGGAGCAGTTTTAATGCAGGAAGGACCAGATCAAGAATTCCATCCTGTCGTGTTTCTCAGGAAAAAACTGTCTGAGAGGGAAAGCCACTGGTCAATCAGTGAAAAGGAATGGTACGCCATTGTGTACGCGTCGGAAAAGCTACGCCCATACGTTTGGGGACGGCGTTTCCAACTACAAACTGACCATGCTGCGCTAACGTGGCTTCATACCACCAAGGGGAATAACAAAAAACTTCTTCGGTGGAGTTTAACTCTCCAAGATTTTGATTTTGAAATACAACACATTTCAGGAGCTTCTAACAAAGTGTCTGATGCACTCTCCCAAAAAGTTTCCCAGAATCGACTGGTTTAAAATTGTTCTTGGAATGTGGGACATATTGTTAGTTTTTATATAATCAGTAGTATGTCTAAAGGTGCATGTGTCTCATTAACTCTGTTTTCTCCTAGAGCTCCAGGAAGAAATCACAGCCAGTGTGGAACCGGCTGTCCAACACTATCTGTGATTTGGGGGGCGTGTCATAACTATAAAGGGAAAGGTAACAGCCCTCCTGTGTACAATACTATAAAATCCCTCCTGGCCAGAGACTCCAAAATCCTTTTACCTGTAAAGGGTTAAGAAGCTCAGGTAACTTGGCTGACACCTGACCCAAACGACCAATAAGGGGACAAGATACTTTCAAATCTTGGTGTGGGGAAGGTTTTTGTTTGTGCTCCTTGTTTCTGGTGCTTGTTTGCTCTTGGGACTGAGAGGGACCAGACGTCAATCCATGCTCTCCAAATCTTTCTGAACAAGTCTGTCATGTTTCAAACTTGTAAGTAAACAGCCAGGCAAGGCGTGTTAGTTTTATCTTTGTTTTCTCAACTTGTAAATGTACCTTTTACTAGGGTGTTTACCTCTGTTTGCTGTAACTTTGAACCTAAGGTTATAGGGGGTTCCTCTGGGCTCTTTAAGTTTAATTACCCTGTAAAGTTATTTTCCATCCTGATTTTACAGAGATGATTTTTACCTTTTTCTTTAATTAAAAGCCTTCTTTTTAAGAACTTGATTGATTTTTCCTTGTTTTTACATCCAAGGGGGTTGGATCTTGATCCACCAGGAGTTGGTGGGAGGAAGGAGGGGGGATGGTTAATTTCTCCTTGTTTTAAGATCCATGGGGTTTGGATATGTATTCACCAGGGAATTATAGACTCATAGACTCATAGACTTTAAGATCAGAAGGGACCATCATGATCATCTGGTCTGACCTCCCGCACGATGCAGGCCACAAAGCCGTCCCTACCCTTTCCCTTGACTCTGCTGTTGAAGTCTCCAAATCCTGTGGCTTAGAGACTTCAATTAGCAGAGAATCCTCCTGCTAGCGATCCCTGCCCCATGCTGCGGAGCAAGGCAAAAAACCTCCAGGGCCTCACGAATTGGGGAAGAGTCTCTCAAGGCTACCCAGGGAAGGGAATTAGCACATTGGGAGTGAAGGCAGTGGACCAGATCTAAGCTGGTAGTTAAGCTTGGAAGTTTTCATGCAGGCCCCCACATCTGTACCCTAAAGTTCAGAGTGGGGAAGGAGCCTTGACACCTTCCATTTTCTTTCAAATATGCCTCACAAACAGAAATAATTTTTCTTTAAAGATATATTGCTTATGGTTATTGAAATATTTGTGGCCCAGGTACCCCACCAGTGCACTGAACAATAGATTTCCCCTGTGCTAAGTTTATAACAATATACTGACATTGAGTAATTCAAAATAAAGTGTTTTGTACAAATAGCTAGAACTATGGGAATGAGTGAGAAGGGTTGGTTTGTTTTTACAATAGATATTATCTAAAGTTAAACTCTATATAGAAGATCAACTGGCTTTACTGAATGCATCCTGCATTATAGAATCAGATCACATAGATACAATGTAGTCAGCTTATTCTATAGTTGCTGTCTGAGGCAGTTAGAGAGGTGAAAGTATAGCTCCCAGCCCAATAACTACAGTTCTGATGGGCCTTTCCAAGCCAGGCACATTAAGAATGAAGAGGGAAATGTGTGTATTTACATTGTAGGCAATAAAATAATCATTTTGTTAGGGAACATTTTCTTTAAGGATTTATAGTGGGTGGGTGCTTAAATTTAAACAGAATAAAAGATAGCTATTCACAGAGGACAAAGCCTGAAGTCTTTACTCAGCATCGTTAGTCTTTATTGAAGCAAAACTCCCAAGTGAGCCTGTCCTGGGCTTCATCCTCCTCCTCCCCTATGAAAAGTTATTGGAGGGGACTTCTAATAGGGCAGTTTCTGCAAGGATTCCCTCATAGAGAATCCACCCCAGAATTTGATCAGAGCAGGGGTTTGCTTCCAGCAGTAAGCCTGCAGGGTCCACTCCCAAGCTTGGCAAAATCCCCCCTAGGATCTATTTGAAACAATATTCATCTGCATGGGGATCTTATGCATTGGTGTGGCTCTGACAGACCCCACAGCTCCCTGGCTGCCCCCAGGTTTCCTGGCATGGAGAGGAGAAAGGAAATCCACAAAAGCTTAATAGATCTTCCAGCTCTATTGCCTGTTTTTCAGCATCGCCTCCCTGAATTTATCCCTTTTACTTTAGTGATTCAAGGGGCTTTTGCCTGAGACATAACTAACTTAAAACTGAGAAGAGACTTCAAGTCTGGTCCAAAGGTTGGAAGCACTCATCCATGTAAAAATATGGTTTCCTGGAAGAAGTGGAAACAGTAAAAAAAATGAAAAATAGGCAACAGGAGATAGATTAAAGAATGGGTGGGGAGTAGGGAATAATCGGCAGGACGAGGGATAAAACCTCCAAATGTATAACAATGACAAATAGACAGTAGGTGGAGAAATAGTACTAATGGGAAAATGGGAAAGCTTTACAATAAATCTCATATGACATCCCCCGCTCCACCCTCTTTCTGTTATCTATTAATTCTGCTTTCACTGACAGCAGAATTTGGTCATTATATGTGTAAATTTATGGAGACAGGCACTTCTCCTCTTACATGACTATAAAATTTCTGGTGGGTAAGGAAATATCTTTTATTGGACCAACTTCTGTTGGTGAGAGAGACCAGCTTTCAAGCTTACAAGGAGCTCTTAGAATCAGAGAAATATAGAACTGGAAGGGACCTCAAGACATCATCTAGTCCGGTCCCCTGCACTCAAGGCAGGACTAAGTATTATCTAGACCATCCCTGACAGGTATTTGTCCAACCTACTCTTAAAAATCCCCAATGATGGAGATTCCACAACCTCCCTAGGCAATTTATGCCAGTGCTTAACCACTCTGATAGTTAGGAAGTTTTTCCTAATGTCCAGCCTAAACCTGGCTGTTTTAAGCCCATTGTTTCTTGTCCTATCCTCAGAGGTTAAGAAGAACAATTTTTCTCCCTCCTCCTTGTAACAACCTTTTATGTACTTGAAAACTGTTATCATGTCCCCTCTCAGTCTTCTCTTCTTCAGGTCTGGGGAACTAACTTGGCATGTCACAGCTAAATACACGATAGAACAGATTGTTTAGCACAGGGATCTCAAACTCAAATCACCATGAGGGCCACATGAGGACTAGTACATTGGCCTGAGGGCCTTCATACAAAAGGTCCCGCCCTGCTGCCCCCGGCCCTGCCCCCATTCCACCCCTTCCATGAGGCCCCACCCCTGCCCCCCACCTCTTCCAACCCCTTTCCCAAAGTCCCCACCCCAACTCCGCCCCTTCCATGCTCCTAATCCTCCCCCCTCCCTCCTGGAAAGTGCTAAGCACCGCCAAACAGCTGTTTGGGGTGGGAAGCACCTGTAGGTAAGCAGAGGAGCGGGGACGCAGCGTGCTGGGGGAAAGAGGGTGTGGCGGGTGAGGGGAGCTTGGCAGCCACAGGAAATAACTCCTGGGGGACAGGAGGGGCATGGGGAACTTGGCAGGTCACAGCAAATAACTTTGCAGGCCGCTGTGTGTTTGAGATCCCTGGTTTAGCATAAGTAGTTACCACATATTTCAAGGGACCATTCAAGGTGAAGTGTCCTGTTAACATCCTTGTAGTCATAGGGGAGAAAGAAAGGGGCACGGGTTGTTACTGAGTTATAATACGCTCCCAGGCTCATCTTTTGAAGGTGTTGTGTAGGTTTCCTTTGAGGATGAGGACCGAGAGTTCAGATATAGAGTGATTGCTTTGTGTAAAGGGTTCACACACACATGATATGGTGTTTTTGTTTTTTATCATTTTTCCTGTGTGAGTTATTTTGAGAACTTAATGATTGTCTGGTTTCACCCACATAGTTACTATTGGGGCATTAAGTGCCCTGGATGAGGTGCACCGCATGTTGTGATAAGCATGTGTAGGATCCATGGATCTTGAAAGGTGTGGGGAGTGTTGATCATTGTAGCAGTAGAAATATATCTGCAGGATTTTCATCTGTTGTTCTGGCAGGGTCTGATGCTGATTTGAGTTGCTGTGTCCTGGTCTATGGGGAGCTTGCTTCTGGTGATGACCTTGGAGTTTTAGTGAGCTTGGAGAGTGTGGGGTGGTAGGTGACAACTAGGGTGTGTGGGCTGAAGGGGTTTTATTCTGTATTGAAGCAAGTTCTCTTGGAGTGTTTGGGTGGCCCATTCCATGATGTGATCTACTTCCCTGGTGGAGTGTCCTTGTTTGGTAAAGATTGTTTTGAACATGTTAAAGTATATCTATCCAGGACTTTCTCCTCAGAGCATATTCTGTGGTATCTGAGTGCCTGGCTATAGATAACAGATTGTTTGGTGTGTTTTGGGTTGTTACTGGATCCCTGAAGGTAGGTGTGGTGATCCGTGAGTTTCTTGAATATATTTGTCTGTAGGGTTCCATTTTTGCCTCTGATCACAGTGTTCAGGATGTGGATACAGGTGTAGAGTGTTCCAGAGAGTTTAATGGATGGGTGGTGGTTGAAGTTGTGGTGGAAATTTATGAGGGAGTTTAAGTCATCTGTCCAGAGGATGAACTTCAGAAAAACTGAAGTTTTCTTTCTTACTTACTACACTTACTACACCTCATATACTCCAGAAGGGACCACTTCAAACAGGAAGTCACCACTTTTTTCTACACACCTGAAGAGACAAAATCAGGAGAGTTACCTGGAAATCATACAAGAAATCCAAAACAACTATAAAAAAAAACTGATTACAGATATACAACACAAAAACACAAAGTGGAACCAACTACAGCTACTCTACATCCCACAGAACACCTCCAGGAGAAACCATAGCACCATTGCCCACCACATAGACATTACACAATACACAAACATTGTCAATTTATCAAGACTATCTCTAACTGGAGCTGAATTATCTGTATTCTAAGGGACTGAATTTCTGCCCTACCACAGAACTGCTTGCCATACTAACATGTGGAGAACTAGATCTTCTGCATGATTATGCTTTGTAAGACTGAATTCATAGAAATACCAGAAAACATTTGGGTTTTTTCCTTTTCTTTTTGCAACATGGAGTTTGATTTCAGAACAGCTATGAACAGTTCTCCCTCTAGACAAGTGCACTTATAAAATAAGTGATAACTCAGCCAGGCATAATACCTAATTTATACACCTGTAATGCTGTCTGATTGGTTAAAATTAGACATTGGCTCAAATCACACTGTTCAGATTCAAATCTGATAATCTCTAGTTAAAATTATGTGAAGGTAGATAGAAACTCATATTGTGTTTTAATGAAACATCTCTCTCTGCTATCAGATGGCAAATGACATTTTTACTAACTGGCAGTAGGATATTTGTTTCTAGCAATTAAATATAATTCACTGTCTTGTTTCTGATCTTTACAATAGCTCCACAGGACCAAAGACTTTAAGAAGTCATTATAGAAAAATCCCTAATCTCTTCCTTTGTTAATATCTTTACTTTTAGCATTACTCTGTTTCAGTTCTCTTTAGATTTTGATCTGTACCGGATTTCATCTGTGCCAGAATATTAAACAAATTCAATTCTTCAGTATGCAAATATATTCTCTCTCTTTATTTGATAGCTCTTCCAATTAGGCATCGTCCACTGAGCTGAAAGTCTGGATTTCATTACTGTAAGTTAAGTAATTGACAGTGCTGTTCACTGAGCAGTTTCCCTGTCTTGTGGTTAGCACATGGGATCCTGTGTCTGACTTTAATTACTACATTAACAGGAAAACAGAGCAGCTTTTCAGATCACCAGGTAATTATTTCAGTATTGCCACTGGTCCTGTGTTTCTGCACTGTGTGGTATCCTATGGTTTTCCATAGGTAGCCAATAAGGAATGGTGCAGGACCCTACCACAAGAACACTTAGTTCCTACAACTAAGAAGGAAAGCTGAGGAACTCTACACAATGAAATCACATGTTTCTGTTAGTGGACAGCACTATATATGGAGGTGATAAGCTGGTATTCACTATCAGTGATCCTTGCAGTTCTCTCTCATTGTGACCTCTTTCCTGCCTGGAGTGTCAGGTGCCAGCTGTAGGCATAAGCTCAGTACTGAAATTCATAGCTGGAAACCAGACCAGCTCACGTGTATGTTAGTATTGTTCAAGATAGGTATTAGGATATGTCTATCCTAGAAATGTAAGTCTATTTACAGTAGGTAGGTCCACACTATCCTTCTTGCGTGGATGGTGCTCATCATCATGGTTTGCACTTCCATGGAGCACTTCCACTGACCTAAGAAGGGCAGCACGGGGAGCTGAGAGCCCGGTCTCTCAGCTATGCTGGCAGTTCCCTGCTGGGAGCCTGGCTTCCCTACAAGCTCCCGGGCTTCTGGTGGGCTACCCCATCCTCTGCTCCCTTTTCCCTCCAGGAGTGAGGAAAGCCACCCAGGGCTTCTCCCCTCCCTGTTCCCTGCCGGGAGCTGGAGGGAGCCACCCAGGGCTTCCCACCTCCGGGAAGCTGGTTCCAGCTGCCCCAGCTTCTCCCCGCCCCCTGCTCCCCACTGGGAGCCAGGCAGCCTTGTAAATTTCACGACTTACTCAGTGAGCTGTGAAATTGACAAGGCTGCCTGGCTCCCAGCTGGGAGTGGGTTGGGAGCAAGCCACTGGAGCTTCTCACCCTGTCTCTCAGCTGGGAATGGGGTTTGAAGCCTCTGGGGCTTTTTGCCATGGCTTCCAGCAGGGAATGGGGTCCATTCCCCCCAGCTTCCAGATGGAAGCAGGTTCCAGCCAGCCATCTCTCCAGGGGAGAGCCAACAGCTGATGTAAGGGACACAGTGTCTACACAGACAATGTGTCATCCTAACTACACCAACATAAGCCCTACATCTCTCGTGGAGGTGTAGTTATTATGTTGGTGTAGTAGGGCACTTACAACGGTGGAAGGAAGGCTGTAATGTAGACACTAACATAATTAGGTTTACATAAATTGCCTTATGTTGACCTTCTGTGTTGTGTGGATCAGCCCTTAGACTTATGAGAATGTGTTTAGTGTTTGGACTCTATGGAATGCTTGGAAGCTGCCAAATGCATTAATTTCACTTGTAATATCTGTATATATATAATGCTATAAGGTGATACACAGTTTTGCTTTACAATTATAAAAATGCTTACTCTGAACCTAGTTAGGACTAATGGTACACCCTCCATCAAGAAGAGTGATCAAAACTAAATGGGCCATTGTGGAACATCACAATACAAAGGCTGGGTTTATGCCCTCTCACACCCATGAAGGTGCTACATGCAAGAAAGCCCATCTCATTAGCTTGAATGCTGGAAGAAGAGGATAAAACAGGAATGCAAGAAAATTTTCTCTTTGTTGTTTGGACTCTCACAGGGCTGGAACTATGCAACAGAAGCAGAGATCACCATAGTCAGTCTGGCTTAGCTCTAAAAGACATTCACTGCTGACAGATTACTCTGACCTTTCGAAACCATAGACTAACTCATTTGTATATATGTGTGCCTGCTTTAGCATATAATTTATTTCTTTTCCCCAGTTAATAAATCCTCAATTAGTTTACTATAGGATTGGCTACAAGCATTATCTTTGCTGAGAGATCTGAGATACAAATTGACCTGGGGTAAGTGACTGGTCTCTTGCAACTGAAAGCTACCCAAATCTTGTGTGATCTTTGGTGTATGGCAACCAATTATCACCAAGTCCGGCTTGCTTGGGTAGCAAGATAGACCAGCATGCCCATGGGGACTGTCTATGGCTCTATGGTAAGAGTGTTATAGTGCTTCAGGAGTTTGCATTTGTTACTGGGTTGGAAATCTAATTATAGAACATACAGCCAGTTGAGAGTGTCTGCCCTGCTTTTGACAGTCGGCCTTGAAGTTGGCAGTCATGGTTGTGTACCAGTCCAGACAGCATGACAGAGGCAACATGAATGATGTCACCCAAATATTGAGTTGCGGCATTTCACTTGATAAATGCAGAGGTAACAGCAAAAGGTGCTGCCCCCACCCAAAATGATAATCTTGTTCAGCTGAACAAGGATCAGATGCTGCTCTCAGATACATGTCTAGGGGTTAGGGCCTTATCCTAGGAGTCAATTCCTAAAGTAACACAGCAGATCTGTTTCCTATATTCCTGGGTATTCTGGGTATTCCCAGACATTTAGGAATAAAGCAGTGGCATAATTAAACCATATCCAGTGTCTTCTGGCATAGCTGGACAATGACCTCACTGCACATTAAGCAATGTGGGTCACAGTCCGGCTTGTCAGAAAAGGAGTGTTGCTCCTTTGGAGGCTAGAGAGCCAGAGAGTTACTTGCTATGGCAGCTTCATATCAGGTCAGCCTGGGGCGGCTAATTCATCCTCCTCCCACCCTTTGCCCCAAGGGACCAGAAGAGTGGGGAACTATTTATGTCCACACCAGTGCAGGAAAAAGCCCTCATACCTGGACCAAGTAGAGCAGCTCCCACCCTCCCACCCATGGAAGTGGTTAAAAATCAGGTTTCTCATGAGTCACTATGGGCATTAAGCTGGTCGCTCCTTTCACAGGGGACTAGGGATGAATTTTTTCCCCTCACCTGAGATTGGGCAAGGAGAGGTAGGTTTTCCTTCACCTGCCCACAACACAGTGGGGGCATAGTTGGGGCAAAAAAAAAAAATTAAACTGGGTTGACATTCCTGGCTTCAATACAGATGGCAGCTGTGCCACCCTTGCCCTGCAACCTTGGGAGCCTTAGGATATCTTGCTGAAAGAGTTTCCACCTGGGCTGCTCACAAACAGCTGTCCAGCATGCAAACCACATCCTGAGTGTGTGTGTGTGTGTGTGTGTGTGTGTGTGTGTGTGTGTGTGTAATTGTAGCCTGCCAACCACACCTGGGTTAGTGTGGCTGTCATCAACCTCTGTTATAGTTCAAGGTGACCCCAGAACATTTCCAACCTCAGATTTTCCCCCAGAAATGTATGTCCTATACTGCTCAGCCCTCTCCTGGACAATACATTCCTTTATATCTTTAGTAGAAATCATACACACACAACTTGCCACCCAAATGGAGTTTCCCAAATACTTCAATTTGAACAAGGTTAAACAAGAAAAATAAGTTTAACTACAAACAGATTTTAAGTGAGTACAAGTCATGAGTCATAAAAGTCAGAAATGGTTACAAAAAATAAAGATAAAGTTCTCACCACATGCTTTCAGATGTCTTACTGACCAAACTTCTTAGGTCAGGATCCCTTCTCCCAGTATCTAACAAAGGTTTTCTTTGCTGTTTCAGGTGCAGTCAATGTGATGGGTGGGCGGCGGGGGGCAGGAGGAATGTGTGTGCCTGGGTGTGTTAGTTCTTCCTTCTACTTCTAGTCCTTCCTTTTTATAGTTTCGGTCCCCCTCTTGAAAAAGTCTATGGAGAAGGATGTTCCCTGCTGCTTTTTTCTCACCTGTTTGGGCTTCCTTTATTTCCCTTCCTGCTTGATGACTCTGTTTACCGCTTAAATGCAAATTAAGCAGAGCACACATCCCTTTGTTTGAGACAGGCTTGTTTGCCAACCTCAGTTTGGAACATATGTTAATAACACCAAACAGTGGAGTCTTATAACATCATACACAATGTTGCCACACATTTTATCAGAACAGTGATTGACAGCAAATTATAAGTTTTCAAATAACTCACAAGGCATAATTTGTACAAAGATTGTTACAATAGCATGTAGGGTGTGGACACAGTGGTACATTCTGTCACACAGGGATTAGGCTATGATGTCACAACTCATCAGGTAAATTTGGGGTGGATGTCCA
The DNA here is from genome assembly GCF_013100865.1 of Trachemys scripta elegans. Classification (NCBI taxonomy): domain Eukaryota; kingdom Metazoa; phylum Chordata; order Testudines; family Emydidae; genus Trachemys; species Trachemys scripta. The sequence goes on along the minus strand of NC_048300.1, from coordinate 23,469,436 downwards.
GCACAGGAACTCCATTGTGGAAGGGATATGGTGATCAGAAAATGGATTGTTAAAGGAAGTATTCTTTAAAAGAAAGAAAACAGGGATGTTTGGGGCTCCTATGACTGCTACAGGAGGGAGTCAACCTACTCCCCGCATCCCTCTTTTGGGGAAGAGCGGCAAGCTCCTAGCAGTGGGTTGGCTGGAGACCAGGAAGGACAAACAGGAACAGAGGGCAGCAGCCTTCCCCCAGGCATATGTAAATGATTATGGAATTACCTGCACTGTACACTTTTATCTTTCAGGTACTCCCAGACACTTAAGAATAAGGTTGCAGCCTAATTAGACTGGAAACTCTGGATGTGGTTTTTCTTCCAGCACAGTCAGAAAATGAGCTTTAACTCACTGAACGGCACTCCCTCCAGCCCTCACACCATTTTTGTGGCCCTTTTCTGCACCATCTTCAAGTCTTCAACATCCTTTTTGAAGTGTGAACATCAGAAGTGGCTGCAGTGTTCTAGCACTGGTCTCACCAAGGCCGTATACAGAGCTAAAGTCACCACACACTTACTGCTCCCTGTTAATACATTCAAGGATTGTATTAGCTCTTTTTACCACAGCATTGCACTGGGAGGTCATGTTGAGTTGCTAGTCCACTGTGACTAAATCCTAAATCCTTCTCTGTAGGTGTGTTCTGAGATATCGGAGTACATTTTTAGCTGAACGCTACCTTAATGCCATTGCCAGAAGATGACTGAATATTCTGGAGTTTCTCAACTGAAAACTCTGCAGATTACTACTACTCAGATGTCTGACTGTAGGCTGTGTGTAAATAACAATTTACATGTATAGAGTGCCCATTGTCCAGAGAGATCCCAAAGCAATTAAGAGATTCTAATTAGTGATCACTTCAGCCACTGAAGAAATGCAGCCATCTCTGAGGTGCAATGGGGCAGTACCAATTCACAACAGCTTAGCTGCAGTAGCAAAGAATGCATACTTCATTGAAAATACAGGGAAGATTACTAGGTAGAATGGAAATATCCAGACATAACTTGGATAGTGGACTAACCTTAAACTCTTAGGAAATGTGATAGGGAATCAAAAGGGGCCAAACCAAGGAAGAAACATGCACACAGAGTAAAGGAAGCAGAACCCCCTTTAGCCTCTGTAAAAATACCAGCCCACAAACCCTTTTATTCATTCCCCCTTCTCCCTCACATATAGGTTACTCCACATGGCCTACTTATATACTTGTTTCAAGGCAACTGTCATTCTCTGTCAGTTAAGACAGGACAGGTACTGATCACAGATTATACCCAAATATATTAGCTCTTGCTTATTAAGCAGACCCCTCTTTCCCACCCACTTCCAGAATTCTGTTTTCTCATTGCAGTCCACTAGATCTATTTTTCAGCATGTTGAAACTTCTGTGAGCCCTTCTAACATGTATTCCTCATTATAACTACAAACTCCAGAAGTTTCTCATTGAATCTTTCCAGCTACAATTGTCACACTTCACAACCAGAGAAACTGTGTCTCTCTCCAGTTTTCCAGAGAACCTAAGAAGTCCTTGGCAACTGTTTCTTTTCTTCTCTTCCCTTCCTGATTGTTTTCTGATTATTCCACTGGATTTTTCCAATCTTGGAAGAGTCCCACTCATCTTCTCAGAAACCATTCCAATGCACTAGTAATATTTGTGGATCAACAAACTAAGTGTGAGTGAAAAGGGCCCCATGGTTTATCTTGCCTGGACTCCCAGCTCCATTCCTCAGGGTGGTTTTTTTGCAGGAAATGGTCTTCCCCCACTGCGGGAAACCTATTTTTTCATGAACACTTGAGTAGAGAAAAAATGGAAGGGGTTCTATTTTTCAGTATTGAAGTCTTTCTAAGCCTATTCTTTAAGTTTTCCTGCTTATTGATAGTCCAACAAGATTACTACATAATACAATTTTCAAAAGCACCTGAATACCATTGAAAGCAAAAGGGTCTTAGGCACCTAAGTGCTTTTGAAAATTTTACCTTAAGTTTCTCTTTTTTCTTGACTTGCTTTCAGCAACTAATTGGAATATACAGTTAACAATAAATATTGCAATCAATCTGTAAAGTCCCAGGAACAATAAAAATGACATGTTTGAATAGTAATGAGCCCAGAGAGGCTTCCTTGGACAAGTTTTTCTATTTCAAAAATCAGTGTAGACTCTTGACAAATTCCTAGATAGAGCAGTCTGAACACTCTAGTGAATACCGACGAAAGACTCAGGAACATTTCAGTGACTGAAACATTGAATTTACAGTTATGATTTGACCATTTTGATGCTGCTTTTTGTGAACATTCACAGGATCAAAACTCTGCTTTACAAATGTTCCAAATAATTACCAAATGGAATCCCTGTTGGGAGGGGGCATCACCTTAGAAATTCTCCCTTACGGAGCTCCAGTGTCAGCTACAAATACAGAATACCCATAGGAAAGAGTAACACAGCAATCTATAAATCTACATATGTTTGCACAGAACATTTATCAAACAATTTCATACATCAAATAAGCCTGTCAGACTGCAGTCTGCTCATAATTTGTGAACAGGAACAAGGGCTAAATTCATGAAATAAATTGTTTGTTGTGAATTGTTCACCCAACTCCGCTCCGAGGTGCATTGCAAAGAAGTCGTGTAATGTCTGCTTTGCAGGCTATATAAAGACAGGCATTAAAAGGCTGCTTACACCTTTTCCCCTTGTTTCCATCCTTATGAATATTTTAAAACCGTGTCCAGTTCTCTGTGTTCTTCATGATTAAATGCTACTATTCCCTTAGTTCTCCATGAACTGGTATATTCTGATTGAAATAAACAACAGGTAACAGAAAAGACCCCACGGCATTATTAATTACCCTAACTGTCAATTATACGTTACCCACAGGAACAAGACAGATGGTAAGACAAACAGTGGTGAGATAGACTGGTATGGCTGACTGCTTCACACTCACCTTAGAAAGAAAGATGATACATCACTGTTAGTGTGAACTGAGAAAGGATGACCTTCTGTGACACATACAAGACATATTGAGGTAAGAAGTATTAATGACTGGACTTAAGTAGCCGAAACTTAAAAAACAGTAAAAATAGCAAACAGAAACATTTAAGCTTCTGGCCAAAACAGAGCATTATTTGAAAGGAATCAAAGAGGCATCCAAGTCTAAGGAAGGAAATGCATCCGGAACATATGGCAATTATTGCTACTCTGAAACACTATCTCAGTTCCCTACAGTGTCTAGTTACCTCATTCCCTTCATTTTGTTGTTTCCCAGTAGTAGAGAAGGACAGTATGTCAAAGTCTTCTAATTTCTTAAAAACTCTATTTGACAATAATTGGTGGCTTGGCATGAAGTTTCCAGATATCCTGTTGCCAAGATGATGTAATTTGAGAAGTTTAAAAGAGTATTAGCCAAAATTGTTGCCTCATTGGCCCAAGAAGCTAGCTAATATATGGAGCCTTGCAGGGTTTTCCTGAGGATGAGAAATCAGTGATACGAGTTAGGTATATTCTTGGTGCAATCTTGTTTATTAAAAAATTTACACTAAGTCTCATTTTCCTGAATACAGGAGAAACAAACAGCAGGCAGTTTCCTGTCTCAGAAATCCCCAAGTATGTCACTCCATTGAGCTCTGTGTCCAAGAAGATTTGGCTCTCTGCTTCCTTTCAGAGTCACACTCAACCCCTTCTCCTGGCTTTTTCATACTAACCCACCCACAGCTTGCTACCAATGACCTAGCGCCTGCACTTGCACTCCAGGAAAACCCCTGGCAATCTAGCTGGGTTAGGTTTGGTCTGACCTGGCTATGTGGCTAGGCTTCTATTGTCTACAACTGTTACACTACATTAAGGGACTTAATTGTTGCTTCCACTGAACATGAAAGAGGGCTTGGCACACCCTTAGCTTTAGCAGAGTCTGTGACTTTTTATGTTCAAAGAGTCCCTTGGTGGCAGCCATTAGTACCTGTTAGCATAACATTATGGTTGTCATAGTCCAAGTGCACCATGGGAGGAGATGATATAAGGAGCCCCCTCAGCTAGTACTTCCACACAAGAGGCTTCTATGATTTGGCTGCTTAAGCTCTATAAATGCAGGGGGTGCTGTTAGCCCTGATGACTTGGACAATATGCTGTTTTACTAAACTTCCAGGGACCATTGTACCAGCCCCCTCGAGTAAAAAAACACCAGTGAACCCAGGTGATATCTGTATGCATAAATAGTTTGAGAATTTCAATGGAGAAAACCATCCCTTTTTTTACTTTAGTCAGAAGGAGCTCATTATAAATTACTCAAGAGCACCCAAGGAGGTGAGAATGCTTTCAATCACCTGCAAAAGGAATCCTTTGAAACAGAAAGTAGAGATAGGTGAACACCTCAAGTTGTCCATGAATAATCACAAATTTTTTGACTGTGCTCACACCCCTATAGTGCTTCCTCCCTCTGAATATTGTAGCAAACATTTACTAACAGTGGTGTTGGTAGAAGTACATTCTGATACACACATTCAAGAATATACATGGGAAGTGATTTTGAACTCATAATAGTTAGTATTCACACAAGAAACTAGACAGAGCAGACTTTTGTCTTTTAAGGAAATGAAACAATATCATTTGGCCTATACATCCACTCAAAAAACCTAACTGCCACACTTTACCACTTCTCCCCTTTTTCCAATGGAAAAACTGAAATGGAATGACATTTCAAGGCAAAACAAATTACATTTAGAAATTCTGATTTGAAACAAGTAGTTCATTTAGAAATTTCTCATTGGAAGAGAAATTATGCCAACATCAATTTGCCAAAGAAAATATTTTCCTGGAAACCACATTTCAGTTCAGGTAAGCACTAATGATAACCCAAATCAAGTATGGGATATATTGGATCTATTTATCTTTAGCCACTGATGGATTTTAGGCAATAGGTAATTTAATTTTAAAAAGCAAACCCCACACAACAACTTTTCACAAGCAATTGGTAACTGAAGACAAATGATCCATTCTTTCTGCATTGAAATCTCTGAATCGATATTTAGAGACTTCAGCACAGAATGAGTTGATGATTTGTGTTTTATTATGAGCTATTCTGTACAGTTACTCTTCAGCAGCGGTTCTCAAACTTTTGTAGCGGTGACCCCTTTCACATAGGGGGAGGCTGACAGCTCATGCCCCATGTAATAACCTCGCGACCCCCTGAGGGGTCCCAACCCCCAGTTTGAGAACCCCGGTCTACAGTCTCTTAAGCAGCTGGAATAAAAGTGATAGGTGAAGTAGAAGCAATTTAATATCTTAGTATTCCTAACCCATTGGCTAAAATTTAGGTATTTTGAAAGACCTGGATTCCAACCCAGAGAAAGCAAAGAGAAGAAAGAAAGCTAAAACACAAATTTGGACTCAATTTTTAACTATGTCAAATTTATACTTGGTGCAACTGAGAATTAGGTGGGTGGACGAGGAAAGGTGGTTCTAAGTCTCCTTTCTGTTCCTGCTGAACAGCCCTTGGCCTAACTTAGATTAGCCTCTGGGCCACTTTATTTTACCCTTGATCCAGCTACGTCCTCCAGTAGCTGAGAATCTAAGGGAGTCCATGCCCATCAACATAGACCTCCCAGATTTGATAGAAAAAAAGTTGAAATCATGTTACATTCCTAGGAACATCCTCACTGTATTTAAGTGGTAGCATAGTTCACCTGCCATGTCTATCTGTTCATCTACTGAATTTTCTTGATATTAATAATAGAAGGTGTCTCAAAATGTCCATTTGTACTACTGCGATATTTGAGATCCACTGTGCTTCTTCTAATAGTTCTTACATTTGGGAGTTTTCAATGAAGGGCCGCAGCTCAGGACATTTTTAATTGACATTGGTCTACATACATATTGGTACATGTTCTAAGGAACTTAATCTGCATAATTGACTGAATGTTCACTGTCCAGGTTTATCTTTGGGATGCCCTGAAAGTAGAAGAAAGAAGTTTGCACAAGTTTAAAATTGTGAGCACTTGTGACGATCTATGCTATTGTATTTCAGAAGTCTGACAAGACCTCCAAAAATGAACTAGATGGATAATGTGATACATCTTAACAGACCAAGAGATAAGATGTAATATAATAGCTCTATAGCTCAAATGTCTTCTTCAGATGCTCAGTAGTTAGTAACCCGAGGTCAAAGAGATCTTTTGTACCTGGTTTTGTATCAGAATCCTCTGTTACTGACAAGTACCTTTCAAGCTATCTGAATCAGCAGTGCTGAAGCATGGAACACAGGACAACATGCTGACTTGAAAAGGAGGCTGTCAGATATTGCTAAGTTCTATAGACCTGAAAAAAGCATCATAAATATGCCTTAGGTGACAAAGAAAGGGCTTTTCTTTTCACATGATGGAGGGTATGTGTTGGAGCTGGGGTACAATTTCCATCTTGATGAGATGCAGTAGCTTGATAAGAGTTAGCGCAAGGATACTAAAAATGGAGTGTAGCCATGGCAGTGCGACTGGCAGGAGGGATAGTAGCCCCGAGTACTTGCCTAGGGTTTCTGAGAGGCATGTACTTGGTAGCAGACATCCCCTTTGTATGTAAATATTGCCTATAAAGGGATTTTTGAAGTTTTGTTTAGCAGCACTCTTCTTTGAAATCCAGCCCTTTTAAACCTTTAAGTGAACGTTAGTATTTGTGACAACTGATGGATTATCCACAGTAACGACTGAAGCTGTCTATTCACAGAAAGATATAGCAGAAAGGCAGCTTCCTTGACCTGTCTGGCCTGGTATAGGAAGCTTCTGTTTGGTGTAACAATGCAAGCTTCTTCCCTGCTCCAGTGGCTGCTGTTGCCTCTCATATGGCTAGTATCTGCCTGCACACATCACTAGATCAGCCACTCTAAGTTGAAATTTTCAAATTTATTTTGGAAACAAGAAGCTAGTTACCTAGTTACTACATGATTCCAGAAGCTGGAGCTGAAATCATATGACAATGCCTATTTTCATATTTGCCCAGGGAAGTGTCCAAACCCAGCTGAAGGAGAACTAACCCTGTGGAGCCCAGCAGAGCAGCAGGATCATATATGAACATCTGCAAAATCTATTGTGAGCAGAGTCTCATTTTGGCATCTGAAATGGGTGGAGCTAGGCTTGTGGATGAGGACTGGGAAGGGAAGATATTTTTCCCCCTCCGAGTCCAGATTGGGAATATCAATAAGGTTGTCAATTAGCATCAGTTCTGATGGTTTGGGGTAAGGTGTGCAGTGTGGGAGGGGGTTGGGACACCTCTTCAGACAGCAGAACCACCCACTTGTTTCACGTAGATTCTAAAACCACCATTAGCTAATAATGACTTTGCTAATAACAACAACAGATCAGTCAATATGCGAATGGAGCTAAATGTGGCCCAATAAATGTAATCTGCTACTAAAAGTCACAAAAGCAGGACTGATGCAGAGGCATGTTTCAACCAATTTAATATCTATCACAAAATGTTGGTTACTTTATGCCCACAATTAGTCCAAATGGTGAAACAAATAGTTGAGTGTACCTTATCACAAAAAGAATAATAAACAGAAGCATTAAAGTAATGTATGAATATTAATTGGAGCTACTTAATAGAGGTATGGGTAATTGTAAAAACAATATGCAGGTACTTTAATTTTTGGATAGCAGTGGTGGGTTCTACTGCACTGAACAATACACTGATTTATGCATAAAATAACTGACTAAAGTCCATCTTTATAAAGGCTTTTCAAAAGTTTCCACAGTTCCATAAACCAGGCAGCTGTAACCTATTAAAAGGCAATTTTTAAAAGAATCATGCTAGTGATTTTGTTTTCTAGAGCTAACACTATCTGAATGGTTATTTTATATACCAAAGTTTGTAACTGAGAGCACAGACACAATACATTACAAATGCAGAGTTCCAGCTGAAATGGTTCATGTATCACCAAATCTATGATACACCTAAAGCTTTCAAAGGGGATGTTAACACACTGACAAAAAAAACAAAAAAACAAAAAAAAACCCAACAACCTTTGACTTTTTAATTATCTTGTTAGCCTGCTGTGAAATATCCAAAATGAAAGGGGCTTTGATTTTCGGTTGAAATGCATGTTTTAGATTTTGCTCCATAGTCACATAGGACTTCCAATTTCACAAAGTTCTGAAATTCAGTGAAAACACCAAAATATCAGCTGTCAAAATGTTTTTGACGTTCGGATCAATAAGCCAGTTTAAAACAATTATTTTCTGGTGTGAATTTTGAAAGAGGCATTAGAGGAGGCATATGCTTCTCCCACACATGCACAAATTTTGGTCTAGCGGATGAAATTTAGGGCTGAGAGTCTGGATGTCCTGAGTTCTATTTCCATCTCTGTTATTAGCTTGGGCTTTAATATCCTGCAGTTGTGCAACAATTTACAAACATGCATGTAAATAATTGGAATATTAACAATGGAACAATGTAGTTCTTTTGCTGTAATTCCATATAAATGTATACCTGATATCATCAGATCACTCTTGCAGTATTGTAAGCCTTGAAAACAGAGCGAACATGGTTTATCACCAAAACGTTAAGAAATTGCCTGCTTCTATTACATACTATTATTATAATATACTACATCAAAGCCCTGTTTCATTTCCTCCCCTGTTGCTGCCACTCTCCCCTTCTCAATTTACTTCTAAGATGAATATAAAGCGGTTTTCTTTATCAAGTCACTTAGGTAAAGACCCTCAGCCTGTGTAAATTGTCAAGCTCCATTGACATTATGTCAATTTATAGCAGCTGAGGATCTGTTCCTTAGAGTGCTTGGAGACACAGCACTATACCATATTCCATTACTGTAAACCCTGCCACATAAATGAAGAGAAAAGTGGCAATGGAAAGAAATGAGGGAACAGAGAAATAAACTTTCCTTGAACTTTGTAACCAAATTTAACCTCTTTTGCCATTCATAATAGCAGGGCTTCCATGCTACTGTATTAATGAAACACTCTAGTCCAAAACTCTGCTCTCAGTTACACCTGGGCAACTTTGCTGAAAGCAATGGTTTGCACTTTACTGAGCAGAATTTGGCCCACTTAATTCAGCAATATACTGTTTACATTTAATGCTACAGGTGGCACTTCATGAAACAACATATAGGAGGGCCAGAAAAACCCTTTTGTTTTCTGTAAACTTGCTGTAGACCATTTCTGGTAGAAAAGGGTGAGTTTGGCTTTTTGCAGATGACCGATACTGCATTTTTTCAGTTCCCGGGATGTGAAAGGCTCCGGATCAGGGCCACCCAGAGGATACAGGGGACCTGGGGCAAAGCGGGGGAGCTGTGGCGCTTGTACTCACCCAACGGTGATCTGGGTCTTCAGCGGCATTTCGGTGGGCCAGGGCTCACGGGGGATTTTGGCGGCGGGGGACACTTCAGTGCTGCCAAAGACATGGAGCGATTGAAGGGCCCCCCGCTGCCAAAGACCCGGACCACCGCCAGGCCAGGACTCATGGGGCCCCTGCGGGGCCCAGGGCAAATTCACACACACACACACACACACACACACACACATCCTGGGCGGCCCTGCAGTGTGTCAGAATCTGATCACATTTACATCAATATAGCTCCAGTGGAGTTACTCCAGATTTACACTGGTATAATTCATCAGAATCTGGCCTAGTAATCTCTTTTGTCAAACTACAGGATTTCAGAAGAGAAGAGTTTGCTGATATATTGCCTTACTTGGGATTTGAAAAGCACTATTCTTTACTTGTGTATAGGTTCATGCTGGTTTTTTTGTTTGTTTGTTTTTTGGGGGCTATTCCAGTAGCTGTCAGGCATTTATTATATGTTCAAACATTCTGCCCCAGCTAAAAATATCTTGTCAGAGGGATATTATAGCAAGTAGTTTATTCACTTCAGCTCAGTCACAAATTTTGTAGCCTTCATAGAATGAGAACAGTGATCACAGCTTTTTCCTTTCACCCTAGAAGTAATTGACTGTTACATTTTATGGGATACTAGGTACATTTGAGCAGAGGAGACAAACATTATCTTTTCTCTCATGCATTGAAAATGTATCCAGAATAAGGCAAGGCATTTAAAGCAGACTAACTATTATTGATTCAGTCCATGTGTGGATACTTTTTTCCTCTAGAATAGGAGTGCCTTATTCTGAATTAGTTTACTCTAAAATGGAATAAAACAATTAAGAATAGGTACTTTTATTCCAGAAGAAGCATTCACATATGGAGCTAATCCAGAATAGTTCTCCAGACAGACAAGCCCTAACAGGTAGGCATCACATATGATAAGAAAAATTTAGAGAAGCCAAAATGAGCCTCACACTACACTACTGTTCAACTGTATCATATTGTCAAATGGGTGCTTGTATCAAATTCAACTATATAGTTTGATATAATATAAAACTGTTTATGTAGAATATGCACATCTAAGTGAAAAAAGAAATCCCTCAAAATTGCACTTTGTTAAATCATTCTAAAATAGAATAGTTGTTTCTGAAGTTTTTCACAAAACACTTTTGAAAAATTTGAAGTTTTGTTTTTTCGGTTGTCTTTTCCTTATTCCCTTCTTTTTCTTTTGATCAGTGAATGCAACCGAATGAAAGATGTCCTGCAAATTTAGAAGACACTTAAAAAAACAACAACCTAATCCACTGTATGAATATAGGAAGAGACTTACTTTTTTCAAAAGTGTGATTTTTTTGGTAATAGCTTAATTTTAATACATTGTCTGTATGTGTACTGCCCAGCAGATTTGTTAAGATTTCTTAATTAATACAAAATTATGCACCCAGGCTTCCTAAAAAGTACCTGTGTATTTCCAAAGCTCTCCCCTGTATTTCATGGGAGCCAAAATTCTCCATATTAGCACCAATGACGTTGTTCTCAGGCTTTTCTATGCAATCAATTTCCTATTGGACCAGAAACTTGATAATCAGCTGAAGAATCCACAGTGTGTTTCTTGACAGACATGTAATAGTTTTTAAAATATTTTTTCTATTACCTGCCAATTTTACTTAGGGTTGCCAAAAGATTGTAACAGAGCTCCATGCACCTATTTATCTAAGTTAGTTTCCCAATACACCTTGAAAATCAGAGCAAATAAAAATGAATGGAGAAAGTATGGACTGCAAGGATATGTTGTTCTCATCTATTTGTCTCCTTAGCTTCATCTTCATGTAGGCACAGAAACATTGTGTGATTCAAATGTAAAGGAAATGGAAAAATATCAGATAGTCTTAAGCAAAACAAATTACTTTACGGAATAACCTCTATAACAGATGATACTTGTGTAGCACAACAGCAAGAGTCTTTACATATAAAATCACTGAAATAATTCAGTGTGTGACATTATCACTTCCACTACATTTGAAGACTTTCTGTGCAACAAGATATTATATGAAATTCTACATGGATCTCTATTCTTCAACTCCTTGAGTTTCTGAGAAAGAATTGAGAGATCCAACAATTATATTTAAGATATAATGCTTGCCACTTGTACAATCCATTTTGAGGATTTTGTACATTTATTTTAGCTACCACAGTAGAATCACAATGACAACAAGGCTGGAGACTACACTTTTGATGTTGTGTTACAACACATTTGTCCAGGGTTCAGCTAAAGAAGCATTAGAGTGATTTGTATTTTTTTTTGAGTGAGACTCATTCATTATGCTGTTTGACTAACGGAAAAAATGCATTGAAAGGGATCAAGACTATTGAAAACTGGGCAATCCAAGGATAGAGTCAAACATTTGGGCTCTATAGGATGCCAATATTTTTTCCAGCCTGCTTGTGAAAAGAATAGCTACTGTACAGGAGTTTTGACAAGCTTGACATTAGCTGAGAAGATAAGCTCCTATCTTCCAAGCTGATGAAGATATATGGCCAAATTCTGACTTCTGTGTGCAACCCATCAGAGTTTTGTAGATTAAACACAGCTACATCAAGATTGCAAATGATTTAAATTCAAAAGAGATTCATTCTCTCTTCACACTTATTTTTAAATCAAAATAAATTAACTCGAGAGCCACCTATCAGAAGGTTCTAGGTACCCTAGAACATTAAAAATACAATTTAAGTCTCAGTGGTATTAAAATGGTCAATTTAGCAGCAACTCAGCTAGCCTGGCTTTTTCAACCTTTCTTCATCTAAGAAGCAGACCTTCTTAGAAGCAGACCCTCAGCCCTTCCCAAGAGTCCTGTCAGATAGATGTCATTTGCAGTATGCCTGGAAGGTCATCAAATCCAGGCTATTTCAGACCAAAGTACATGTATCCAGCAAGGCCCAAACCCCAGCTCCAGCACATAGCCTGAGCAACTGGACTGCGTAATGGGAAATTCCTCGGGGGGTGTGCAGCAGAGGTGAAAGTAAGACGGTCCGGGCCAGTACTGCATACCAGCAAGATCCGGTACACAGCTAACCATATCGACCAACCATCTTGATTTAAAGGTAAATCTTCCGGCTGAGGCCACACCCCTGCCCAGGACTCCGGCGTACCGGTAAGTCCTTTAACTTACTTCCGTCCCTGCCTAGATGTCATGATTAATAATAAAAAAAAAAATTGTACAATGCCTAGCAGCACCAACTGCAACTAGAGCCCCATTGTACACATGTATATAATAGATAGTCCCTGGCCAAAAGAGCTTATGACCTTAATAGATAAGACAGAGGGTGGGAGAAAGGAAGTTCTATTAGCCCATTTTATAGACAGAACTCAAACACAGATTAAGTTACTTGCCAGAAGTGGGAACTTAAATCAGGTTTACAGAGGTGCAGCCTGGTGCTTTAACCACAAGCCCAATCCGTGACAAGATTATGTAATTTTAAAATATTACATACAATTTAATACCCTATACACTTTAGGAGTCCCAAAATATGTAGAAAAAAACAGCATTTCCAGTTCTCTGCCTCTACAATTGCTGATCACTTGTGTGCCAGCAGTCACTCCCTCTGCCATGCAGACTAAGATTTGGACTGCTGAAAGATAGGGACAGGTTCTTTTAAACTAATCATTCTGCAAAAACCTCTTTTCTTTTTTGTGAAATAGTGATTAGTTTAAAGCAACCTTCCCTGTTTCCATCAATGTCTGTTTCCATGACAGCAGGAGCAGCAGCCAGCAGCTTCGTTATCAGAAGAACTAATAAATTTCAGAGGCAAACTGCTAGAAATTACTTTTTTTTTTTTCAAATTCACCTTCAGACCTGAAAGAGCCAACAGGCACCTGAAGTCTATAGCAGTTTAAGTTTAACAATCAAAGTGTTTTCCTTTAATTTATTTTACTTATCTAGGTATAATGGTTAAAATGTAAGTGACTAACAATTCCTGACCCATGTGGCTAGACTGTGGTGGAACCTGCTCCATCTAGTTAGATGCCTAACCTGCTATAACCTGCTTCCATAGGGCTACACTGTCATTTAACAACAGCCTGTAGCAGCAGGTGGAATGGAGATGTACCATCTGAAGGGGAGGAATGCATGCATTTCAGGAGGCACAGTTCTTCCCCAGTTCTCTGCAGGGGTGATACACTAGATGGGATGGGCATGTCACAGGGGTGGGAACAATGCTGAGGAAAAGCATGGATTCACCCTTGCCCCAATGAAATATCCAGAGGCTGGGTATTTGTCACTGTTAGAGTTCCCTGGTTCTTGTGTGACTTTTGACTTTTACAGGACCTAAGAATATGCTTTAAGCTAAGTGTGTGCCTAAGTGTTTTGATGAATGAGGGTGGTTTGTATGAATCAAGGCCCAGGAGCATAAGAAACATGATTATGCAGGAGCACAAGGAGGTAGCAAAGGCTTGTTATACAATATCCCATCTCGTTTTGCATATAGGCAAAAATCTAGCCTTTCATATCAAAGATTTGTCAGATCTTTCTCCAGCACACGTGCAAACAATTTAATCCAGATCTCCCAAGTGGTATTACACTATTATAGATTTAAGAGGGAAGATTTATAGTATGTGCATTTTGAACTAAATTAGGCCTTTCAGCACTATGATGCTCAAATTTGTATAATCTCAAACACCTAAAACTGTTCTTATTATCTCTTTAGTATCTTCCAGGTTGAGTCACTTTTTGGATGTACATTTTGTTACTAGGCTATTGATTCAGTGGTTAACAAATTGATTTTGTGTACTATTATAACTGATTAAGTGGTATTTACAATGCTGTGAAAAGCAACAGAAGAAAAAATAGGTTCTCACAAGTTCTGAATTAACTGCGAAACCTAGGCATTATCCCTTGTGCTGTCTTAATTATCTTAATGTCAACCTGTATTACAGCAGACTAATGTATGTTGTGTGTATATTCCAGGGATATCAATAAGATTTCAATACTTAGGAGAAACTAAAAGCAATTTTCAGATGTCTAAATGGGAGGTACAAGGAATATCTCTAGATAAAGAAACAAAATGGGGCAAGTTCCATATGAGAATTCAGTAACAAGCAGGCCTCATGCTAAATTCTAGTAATCTGTTTGCTAGGAATGAATAATTTTGTTTGTGGATGATCAAACCACATTTGTCATCATATCAAAGATGATCAAGTCAACATTGGCTATGTCTACACTACCACTTATGTCAGTATAATTTATGTTGCTCATGTTTATGTAAAAACCACCCCCCTGAGTAACATAAGTTACACTGACATAAGCACCAGTGTAGACAGTGCTATGTTGGTGGGAGAAGCTCTCCCACCAACATAACTACCGCTGCTCATGGGGGCTGGAGTAATTAAACTGGAGAGATCTCTCCCATCAGCTTACAGCAGCTACATTAGAGAGCTTACAACAGCTCAGCTGCATCAGTGCACCGATGCAGCTGTGCTGCTGTACACTCTCTAGTGTAGCCATAGCCTTTGTGCCTGGGCTAGACCATTTTCATATTACTTTTGTGAGGCAGTCCTAAATGAGGAAGGCAGCCCACAGAACTGCCATTCTTTTCTGCCTTTATCTCCTGATGGCGCAGCAAACCTCCACAGCCTGTCCTCAGCTCTGTTGCTGTGGTCATGCTACCCTTCACTGCTGAACACCCAAGAGCCAGTAAATAACTATTTGTCAGGTCCCAGTCACCCACTATTCCTTGCAGTACATTTGACTCACCAACTAATCTTGTTGTCTGGCTGATCACTCTATATAGTGAATGTTCTGCCTACTGAGTGACCAGCTGTTAAGTTAATTGCTCAAGTGATTCTTTCTTCAATATCATGATTGCTTAATTTATGTCCACCTCCAATCCCTCCACCAGGTCCCTCAACCCAGCCCCATCCCAACTATCATCTCTTTCATCCCTTCTTTCTCCTTTCCCCTTATACTCTTACACCTCTGTGGCTTGTTCCCCACAAATACAAGCATGATCTGGTATCCCTCCCCCTAAAAATTTGACCCATAATATCTTCCTCTCCTGGCTCCATATCTGCATGGCAGAAGGAGTGACTGCTGGCACACAAGTGATCAGCAATTGTCAGAGGCAGAGGACTGGAAGTGCTGTTTTCTACATATTTTGGGGCTCCTAAAGTGTATAGTGTATTAAATTGTATGTAATATTTTAAAATTACATAATCTTGTCATGGGATGGGCTTGTGGTTAAAGCACCAGGCTGCACCTCTGTAAACCTGATTTAAGGTACTTCCCACTTCTGGCAAGTAATTTAATGTGTTTGAGTTCTGTCTATAAAATGGGCTAATAGAACTTCCTTTCTCCCACACTGGCTCCACATTGTGTCCTCCTGTCAATATAGAATGCAACTACAAAGATGATCTTCCTTGATGGCTGACTTGCCCATGTCACCCCTCTTTGAATCTTTCCAGTAATCCCTCCTCTATTTCATCAATTTCAAGTTTGTCTTTGCATTTAGGCCCTTCACAACTCTGTTCCTCCTTACTTAGCCACGTCTTGCATTCTTATACCCTTCCCTATGCCAAGGACACCAGTCACAATGACCCATTTCTCCTCTTCTCCTACAATGGTCTCAACACTTCCACACCACTTCCCCATGAGTAGACTCTTTCCCTGAGAGAGTCTGTAAGGGTCACTATCCTCTTCTCATTCAAATTCTTCTTAAAGACCTAATTCCACTGCAGTTCCTAGAAGAAATTACCCAATTAATAATAGTTAGGGAGAGGTCTAGACTACAAGTGTGTGTCAGTCATTCTCGTCACCCTTTCCCTATATGTTATGAATAGGTCTTCCACCCTTCCTATATCTTGTAAGAATGTTTACTTTTGTCTATACAGTGTGATGTATTGAAAACCATGTTAAAATTGTAAGCTTCCACTTGAAATCTCAGGGTCTTTTCCTGGTCCTGCATGCAGGCTAGAAGGCTCTGTAGGAAAGCTTGTGATCAGGACCAACAGCAGTCAGTCTGCAGAAAGACACGCTACAGTAAGCTGGGGTGAGTTGTGCCTCAATTTTAGTGAGCAGCCTGCTTGGTGTCTGTTTTGGGGTTCTTGTGCATTATCATTTTTAATTCTAAGAAATAAACCTTCTAGCAAGAATATTTATGAGGTTTTTTTTGGCGGGGGGAGGTCTAACTTCTGTTCGTATGCTGTGAACATGACATATAGCTCCATGCACATTTTGACCATAATAAATACTAAGTTATGGGACTTTGTATTGCAGTATGAGCTGCAAACTCCAGTCATGGATCAAGTATCAGGGGGGTAGCCGTGTTAGTCTGAATCTGTAAAAAGCAACAGAGGGTCCTGTGGCACCTTTAAGACTAACAGAAGTATTGGGAGCATAAGCTTTCGTGGGTAAGAACCTCTTACCCACGAAAGCTTATGCTCCCAATACTTCTGTTAGTCTTAAAGGTGCCACAGGACCCTCTGTTGCTTTTTACAGTCATGGACCAGTACCCCATTCTGCTAAGCACTGTATGAACACAGAACAAAAAGATACTTCGTGCTGCAAAGAACAGATAGCCCAAATAACGGGTACAATAATAATAAAGGGCAGTTCATCCGTAAATGCCATTGGATCATGGGGATAAGTGTTCTTAAAAAGGTAATTGCTTAGTTCTATTAGAAAAAGAAACAAAAGAAAATAAAATAGCATGAAAGACCCTGAGCAGGGTTTCTAAATGAGGGAAGGTGCCCTCTCTGGAATTTTGTCTTAATAGTTCAGTAATTTAAAAAAATAATTGGATTCAAGTTCCTTATTTAAATCACTAAGTTAAAATTATTACATAATACTATAGGAGTATTTGTCAATTTAAAATAGCTAAGGCCAAATGGGTGCCTTTTTGAGGCTCAACCTTTATTTGAATCTTTATTGGTCCATTTAAAAAGGCCTGCTGAAGGCAATATACTTATGAGCGCATGAGAGAGAAATAAAGAAGGTGGTGGAATGAGACAGCTTGTTATTGTCTAATCTAATCAATTAGATAGACTAATGAGACCTGCAGAAAGACTATATGGGGCAGGGGTGGAGACTGGGTATATGACTTGTGAAGCCCTTTGAGGGATATAGCTGCTAACTTTTAAACCACCAGAGAGGTTAAGAATCTGTCTCAGTTTCCTAGGCTCATACTGCGTTGTCTGCATATTCATCTATTTAGGGGTTATGCATACAGTTAGCAAGGACTCAAAGAAGTCAAAGCCACCTATATTTCATTTTCATAAAGTACAGCACCTCTACAGCAGCAAACTCCATTTCATTCACCAAATGCTTAATAAAATGACTGCAGAGAATATGTGCTAAACAGGAATAATTATAATTCATTTTACAACCATCATGTTCTCAGGTTTAGACATTAAAAGAACAAATAAAATGTTTAAAGGGTATTATCTCCAGTCAATAAGCAGCATGCAATTCACTCAATTTGCTTAAACTTTGTGGAACAGTCTAGAATTTTAATAAACTGAAGTATCTGTGCAGCAGCTATTCATTTTGGAGTGTTTTTTCCAAGCTGGACTTTTGCTACCGACACTGAGCCATCTCCACAGAGATACAGGCCCAACCTAAGATACCAGGGCAGCCCTATTTGCAATGGCAGAATAGCTGCGGCAGGAGGTGACATGCAAATAACGTAGATGGTCACATCCACTCAAATATCCACCCCCTCCAGACGTGAAGCATGCAGCAACCCCTTGGCTCCACCCTGTAGCCCAGGCCTTGGAGCAGGACCCAAGGGGGGGCACTGGGAGCATTCTGCTGAGCTGGTGCTTGGCCCTCCTCATCCCACTTGGCAGTGGAGGGGGATGACTGGCCCTTTTATTCATGTATTTACATTGAATACATTTAATAAAGAATGATGTTTATGTTATGGCCACCCTAATGGGCAATGCACCAAGAAATGAACCATCCACCACTGGAGCTAAAAGTATGAGCGGCCACACCTAAAGCTCTGAAGATGAGGGGTTTAACAATTCATCCTCCGTAGACTGGCACAGAGGGTTACACTCATCAGTGGGTTACACTAACAATCGTAGAAATGTCAGTGCAGCAATTCACTACAGTCATATTCAGAGGCCAGTACCTCAGCCCAAGTACCTTGGGGATTGTGCTGGATTGTGGGTGGGAAATGGTTGCTTGGAGACAGGGTGTCTGATGCTGTATACCAGGCTGACTGTGCTTCTCATCTCCCCGGTCCTCTCTCCTTGCCTGACAACTCAGTGCTGAGACAGTGCAGCTTGCCAGCTCCTCAGCCTCGCACGAGGATTATTCCCCTATACCAGAGCTGAGCTGTGTGTGTGAATGGATGGAAAGAGAGCCACTGGCCTTGGCTACACTTACCCGGTAGTTCGACGGCTGGAAATCGAACTTCTGGGTTCGACTTATCGCGTCTAGTCTGGACGTGATAAGTCGAACCCGGAAGTGCTCGCCGTCGACTGCGGTACTCCAGCTCGCCGAGAGGAGTACCGCGGAGTCGACGGGGGAGCCTGCCTGCCGCGTGTGGACCAAGGTAAGTTCGAACTAATTCGAACTAAGGTACTTCGAACTTCAGCTACGTTATTCACGTAGCTGAAGTTGCGTACCTTAGTTCGAATTAGGGGGGTAGTGTAGACCAAGCCACTGTGGATGAGCTTGGACACAGTAGGATGGAAGTTATTACTCCAGGATGGGGCAATAGTCACTCCTTCTGAGTCCCCTTTGTCCCACCTTTTTGTGTATAGCTGATGAGTGAGGTGAGACCCAGCCTGCATTTCATTGGGAGCAATTTAAAAGGCTGTTTCAGTCTGTGGGGTGCAAGAATAGAAAAGGCGTTGAGCAGTTGATATCAAAAAGTAAGTGGGTATGGCTTCCTGCAGCCCAGACTCCAGGGTGAGAATTGGCTGAATAGATCTCCCATGTCTTTCCCATAAGTCTTCAGAATCCCTGTACTCTTGCCTCATCATTGTTTAGGATACCAAATGAATCACTCACTGCAGCTCCTAATGCCTCAGAAGGACTTGCTACCATTTTATTCCCAGCAGTAGGTATGTTTGACAGGATGTAATCTGCTTTCCAGTTATAGCATGGGACCCATCTACACCATCAGAAATATTCAGCCAACTCATTACTGTGTGTTCTCTAATGAAAACACAAACTCATTGTATGTTTGTTATCCATCAACATTTATCATCAATGCAAATGTTAATTGATATAGTTCATTGCTCACTGCTGTATGTGAGCATTAGAATAAGAATTCACACTTAGCTCTAGAAATATATACATTTATATCTCATTATATTTCACTACTGTAGCAAATGCTGCATACTCAAGGAAACTTCAAGTACTTTATTAGTCATTAAAGGAGTTTTTAGGGTGCCCCCCCAAAACTTGGGATTTCTGCTAGCCCAACTTTTTCTTGTGTCAGCCAGTTAAAATAGTAAGTAGAGTATTACAATATTCCATTTTGTAATATTACTTGAATAGCAGCAATAACTGGTGAATTAGAAGAGCCTATAGTACTTAGAAGGTTTGAGAATGCTTAACTTGCAGACGACAAGTATGTGATATTTTCCAAGAATCTAGGTATGTTGCTCTAATTATTTCACATTATAATTAATATGATCAGTTTTCCTTTAGCAACTAATGCAGTAGGTCATTAGCAGTGTGAATGTGTTTATGCTCAATTAGAATGGTAGCTAATGTTTAAGTGCATATTTCAGGTGGACCTAAGTATTAAAGGT
This sequence comes from Trachemys scripta elegans, assembly GCF_013100865.1. Lineage (NCBI taxonomy): Eukaryota > Metazoa > Chordata > Testudines > Emydidae > Trachemys > Trachemys scripta. The sequence goes on along the minus strand of NC_048300.1, from coordinate 23,449,324 downwards.
TGCCAGCTCCTGATACACTGGAGCAACTTTTCAAAGCCCCAAGGGATCTAACTAACAGAGAAAGATTAACTGCTTGAAATTGAAGAGTATGATTGGCAGATATGACTAACAGTTCACATATGAATATTAGCACATTGGAGCAGAAGGAATGAGAGCCTGAGACTTTTCATGCACGGGGACAAAGTTTGCAATAACTTTACTAAGGGTATGTTTACACTGCAACAGGGAGCGTGCTTCCCAGATGGGATGGACAGACAAGCGCTAGCTAGCATGCTGAAAGCAGTGTAGCTGGGGTAGTATGGGCAGTAGCTTGGGCTAACTGCTTGAATACAAACCCACCTCAAAGTATGCTGAGACTAGCCCCAGTTACTGCCCACACTACCAGGGCTACATGGCTATTTTTAGCATGCCGGCTTGAGCAGAGCTAATGCTGTCTGCCTACCAAGCTGGGAGGTATGCTCCCAGTTGCAGTGTAGACAAACCCTACAGGGCAAGCCACGACTGTGGTTTCTGCTTTGCCTGAACGTGAATGTTTTGAGACGTGTAAATACGAGTTCAGTAGGTTTTTTAAACCTCTCCTCCCCCCGCCCCAAAACACATACACAGTTCTCCAAAATGGAGCTTGGGGTAGGAAGACAAAATTTAGGATGGAAATAGCTGTCACTGAGAAGTGCCTTTGAGCACTCTAGTGAAAGCTTTCTTTTGACTGAGTTGTCAGCCTTTGTCTTGCATCTGAAGAAGTGAGGTTCTTACCCACGAAAGCTTATGCTCCCAATACTTCTGCTAGTCTTAAAGGTGCCACAGGACCCTCTGTTGCTTTTTACAGCCTCTGAAAGACCATATAATTGGGACAGTTGTTAGCATTGTTAAGCCACATTCAAAAAGAATATAGCTCGCACTGAACATGTATTGATGGCTAATGTAGCTGCACTGTGGAAAAAAGTAAATGACATATAGAGTGAATGAAGGATTTGGTTTCCCTCACATGAACAACAAGAAGATGACTCCTCATCGTAGTTCACATCCTAAGGGTTAGATTGTGGCTTTTAAGCCACTGGCCACACACCTCTCCTCCCAGAGGACTTCTAGCTGACTCAGCCAGAATTCTTTCTGGGGCTCTAGCACAGTGAATGGTGGAGAGGCCGCTCCACCATCCATAGAGAATCTGTAGCATGTGCCTCCTTAATTACCAGGATGTATTGTGTATTTAGTCCCTGTCCTCACCTCACACACTTTTTTGTTCTCTTTCCTGAGCTTAATTCTATTAGCTGGGAGCAATGCTGCTGTTCCCTGGTGTGATCACTCCCCAGTGCTCTTCCCCTTTCCAGTGGCCTAGAATGAGGGGGAAAGCTCCTTGAAAATTAATGCAGGACCAGATACACTGTACCCCTAAAGGCTAAATTTATAATGCTTTACGCAGTAAATTGATCTCATCCAATGTCCTAGCATTAGATCATATGATAAGAATTCCACTGGACTGAAATGTTTTCAGTTATCTCATTTAGTGTGACTTAAATAAGGTTAAAGCATCTCATACTGCTCTATTAATGTGATCATTTTGCATTAAGATAATAGCTACTAACAATTTTGAATTTAATCTGTAGAAAGGTAGAGACTATATGAAGCAAATATATACAGTATAATTCTCTTAGCAGTATTTCTCAACATTATTCTTGGTATCTACCTAGAAGACCACATTATAGATCAAATTCTGCCCATTACTATGCTCCTGCAACTCCCTTGAGATCTGACTAATGGTATCCAGCAGTAATACTATACATTTCACAAAAATCTTGATAGATGACAATTTTATAGGGTGCTTTGACAATGCACAATACAATTCTTAATGACTGGTGGCACCAGAGCTAGGCAAACTGTTTGCCATGGACAGTTTTTTGGATGAATTTAGCTCTTTTCTCTTTGTAGATTATTTGTGAAGCAACTTCAGTTAATCTTTTTACAAGTTATTCAACCAATGCTTCATGCAAAAGCATTTCAACTTAGGGATCTTTTGTAAGTTATTTACTGTCATTGCTGCTCCATTATTCATTGTTTGCACTGTATGATTTGTCAGCTAAGTCACATGGCAAGACTGCTGCTCCCTGAGTGGGTGAATGAATTTTTTATAATCAGAAGCACATAAAAAGAACATTCACACAGACACTTATTCGCATGAATAGTCATAATGGTCCCAGTGTGACTACTCAGTTCAGTACATCTTTTCATGAGTGTTTATAAACCTTCATTTGTGCAAACAAGTTGCTCATCTGCTTGCACTGAAGAGCGTTCAGATCATTTATCCAAGTGAATGTCCACAAATACTTTTCCCCAGCATTTACTGATCTGTTTGAAGTTTCACAGAAAATGAGTGTAAATACCAGAGCAATAAATATCAGGAGACAATCCTGCAACTCAGTGGCCAAGATGTTCTTGGGATATCAAAAGACTGCGTGAGAAGCCACTCAGAACTCTCAGCTCTACATTGTCCTCCTGGAACTATTCCCCTTCCCCTGAATTACAGGCATCCCCTTTAAGAATACAAGAAACTCCCACTGATGGCACGGATGGGATAGACAGCTTTTGAGGCATCTCTCGCTTCCTGATAATACTTGGATTTACTTAACTGACAGGCCCACGATATGGAATAGCTTCTACTCAGTTAAAACAATATTACTGAGCTGCTGGCTAGGGATAGGTATACTTAATACAGTAGTTTCATGTCTTATTGGATTCTGTACAAACATTTTCCATGCTTTTATTCTATGTGGCTTCTCATCTTGATTTGCCTTTTGGGTTTACAAAACACAGTAAGAACTGTTGAATTTCACCTTAAAAATGATAAATTGCAAATCTCTCATTGTTTCGGTACAAAACCATGAATGGCCACAGTTTGCAGAAATCTTAAGAAACTTTTCTGAATTTCACGTTTCCATCAACATCTGGAACCAATCAAGTACTGTGTAGCTTTGGATTTCATTGGAAACATCGTGCATTGTTCTACTGCTTTTATTTTCCTTCCTCCGCTCACTCTCCCCCCCCACACACACACATACATTTAGGAACCACATGGAATTATGATATTCATGTGTTATTCTGATCTATGAAAGAGAAGCAGGCAAACTAAAAACAGTGTAAAGGTTGTGTCAGACTTACCATCTCAGAGTTGTCTGGCATTTCAGCAACTCTGCCTTGCTCTCTCTCTCAGGATTTCAGTAGTTTGGTATGGTGGTGACTAGGTTAGTTCCAATCCTTCTGAGGTACCAGTGTCCCAAACAAATAATAACCAATAAAGTAATTGTAATCAATGTATCTTCCACCCTTCCTGGGCTCCTCTGCAGTCTTACTCTTCTTCCACAGCAGTGGCTACCAGGGCTTCCCCACTCAAGTCCCTCAGCAAACCCCACAAACCAGACAAAAATAAAACTAAGCAATTTCTGACTGTTTTAGCATCTCCCTCTTCTCCACCCTTTTGCACAGCAGGGCTGCCTCCCCGGAGTCTGAATCCTTTTTCAAGGCCCACCACAGAAGCTAACTCTATTCCTGTAGCTTTCCCTCAGTCCTCCCTCTATATGGTTCCTGTCAGGCCAATCCCACGGACAGGGAACTCCAGACCACCACTTTCCTATCTCTCCTTCCTCCAACTGCTCTGAAGTCCTTCCTTTTAACTCCTGCCTAAGCCATACACACCCTCCAGGTATAGCAAATTGGAGCTAAAAGAGCTCTTAGGCTCTAGTTAACCTGATCTTGGCTGGTGTGGGATTTATACACCCCACCACAGGCTGCAGTATCATGTAGGGTGCAACTTTAGAGGTCAAATACAGTCCAAAAAGCATTGAAAGTAGTCATTCCTGAATACACAATGCGTGAAAGCCTACTTCAGCTGTGATACCTACAAATTACTACCATCTGAGATGACTAGGCTGGCAATCACTTGTGACTTCTTTAACTACTATGACTGCATGCTTATGTAAACATATCCATCTTTATGGTTACATCATCCCCCGCCCCCCACATCACCCTGACCTACCCCTAGTATCTGTTGCTCTTGGTATCTGTTTGTCTGATTTTTGCACTTTGTCATAGTCCTAGACCAGTGGTGGGCAACCTGTGGCCTATCAGGGTAATCCACTGGCGGGCTTCCAGACAGTTGGTTTATATTTGCACGGTCGCCCACAGCTCCCATTGGCCATGGTTCACTGTTCCTGGCCAACGGGAGCTGTGGGAAGTGGCCCGGGCTGCAGGGATGTGCTGGCTGCTGCTTCCTGCAGCTCCCATTGGCCGGGAATGGCGAACCGTGGCCGTTGGGAGCTGCAGGTGCAAATATAAACAAACTTTCTGGTGGCCCACCACCGGATTACCCTGACGGGCCATAGGTTGCCCACCACTGTCCTAAACTGACTTCATTTTACTCATTTGTCCCCCTAACCTATTGAATGGGACTATTTGTGTGCACAAGCATTTGTCAGGATAAGGCCTCTGATGGGGCCCTGATCTTTGACTGTGTCCTCAAAGTGCTACTACAACGTAAATAGTAACTTATGATCATACTGTCAGTGCTAATGTTGGATTTAGGCACTTTCTGTAGTAAGGTGCTAATGAGGCTGACTTTCAAGATGTGGAATAATTGTTTTGCCTTTTCACAATGTGATTTATAGTGCTTCTGTTTCTTTACCAGCAGAGCTGACATTTAATCAGACAGAAGGGACAAACAGAATGTACATGTTGACATGTTGACATACAGTAATCTAGTTTGGTAGAAATGACATAGAGTGCATCCTGTGAATAAAGTTATGTCTTTGCCACCTCCCTTCAATATAGTTTTTGTTACATAAATGCTTGGGACCGGAAGAAATGCTTAGTGATGTGCACTTTTTTGGGTACATTTGTCTCTCACTGTATCAAGATAGATCCGTACGTAGTATAAAAAAGAATCCAGGAAGGTTCAAGAAAGAGTAATTAAAGATCATGCTCTATTTCAGATCTGACAACTTATTGTTCAGATTTATTGTAAAATGTGTTTCAAGGGTACAAGTAACTAGTGAATAACTCTAACTGCAATGCATAGTCTTTTTAACATTAGACCCTATCCATTTAAGGATAAGATTGAGTCTGGTAAGTTGGGACGCATGTAATTGTACCATTGGGTGTAATTTATCTAACCTAATAATACCTTACATTTATACTAGTCCCTTAGCAATAATCTATGTTGAGCTAGCCAGATAGCATAGTCTCCCCTGCATAATTCAAACAAATGAATAAGATGATTGGAGATTTCCTATGGGTAATATTTAGAACTAGGCATAATATCACTAAACTCTGTGCTCCATTGCAGGAGCTTCTGCCATATATAACAGTTACAGAACATCTAGTGATCTACTGTAGTTGTTCCTTTTGCAGTCTGGACTCTCTGCTTTTTCTATTTATTATTATTAGAGGGATTGTGAAATAAAATGATTCAATTAAGTAAGCTCAGAAACCCACATTAAGCATCATATTCAAATATGTGGATGAAAGACATATTCATATAAGTAATTCAATAGTGAAGTGCATATAGAGTAGCTGATTAAAGTTCTGATCCTCTTGTGAATTACTCAAATTCAGAATTAGTTCCAAAACTATTGTACTCCTCCTTATTCCTTTACATTCAACAAGCACTTCAGATCTCAACTTACTTTTATCTGAAGCCATGTACATCCACATGCTTAAAAAAACACCCAGTTAGTTAATTTTGATTGCTTTTCCTCTTAAAGTAATATCATTACTATATATAAGTGAAGATACTTCCCAGGTTTACTGGTAGGCCCCAGCTTTTCATACAATGTCCTGAACTAGAACTTCTTTCAAAATGTCCCAGTTTTTCATTTAATCAATCAGAGTGTTTTGGGTGCTTCAGCTTGTGCTTGTTCAAGATATGTTGCCATTGACAAGTAGAATTTAACTGTTATCAAGAACACACAGTCCAGTGGAATAAGCCTTCAGTGATTAACAGTATTTGGAGTAAAGAGAAGAATCAAATGAATGAAGATATTATCACAGGTGTTCTTTTGCTCCAAGTGAATGTTAATGACACTGTTCAATGTTTCATGATAAATTCATTCAGAAAATTGAATTAGGGAATAAAGCCTTCCACTCCAAAAAACACGCCCATGTCATTATTGAAACAGAAGCTGAAAATAGACACACCACCACAACACTTGTTAAGTGTATTTCGTGTGACTATTTTGTTGTCCTTAAAAAACAGGCCTCAGAAAAGTGTCACAGTTTTTTATTTTGATAATATGGTCTCCTTATGTATACATGAGGCAGAATGAACATTTCTCTCCTCTTTATGTCCCTCTTTTCTAGTTAAATTTTTGGAGCTTCCCCTGTACAATTTAAAGTCTTGTTTGTATTTTGGCCACAGATGCATTCTCCAGAATTAAGTTTGTTTGTTAGTTGTTCTATTTATGTTTAATGCTACAGTATGCTGGTTTCCCTTTTGTTAAGGAAAATCTTTTAACACCTCACTGTAAGTAAAACTCAAGGTAGTGATTGGAAAACCTCAGAAGTAGGGCTGCCAAGAAATTAAAAAAATTAAATCACAATTAATCATGCTGTTAAACAATAATAGAATATGATTTATTTAAATATTTTGCATGTTTTCTACATTTTCGTATATTTTGATTTCAATAACAACACAGAATACAAAGTGAACATGCTCACTTTGTATTATTTTTATTACAAATATTTGCACTGTAAAAAAGATAAACAAAAGAAATAGTATTTTTCAATTCACCTAATACAAGTTCTGTAGTGCAATCGCTTTATCATGAAAGTTGAACTTACAAATGTAGAATTATGTACAAAAAACCTGCATTCAAAAATAAAACAATATAAAACTTTAGAGCCTACAAGTCCACTCAGTCCTACTTCTTGTTCAGCCAATCACTCAGACAAACAAGTTTGTTTACATTTGCAGGAGATAATGCTGCCTGCTTTTTGTTTACAATGTCACCTGAAAGTGAGAACAGGTGTTTGCATGACACTGTCATAGCCAGCATTGCAAGATATTTACGTGCCAGACGCCTTAAAGGTTCATATGTCCCTTCATGCTTCAACCACCATTCCAGAGGACATGCGTCCATGCTGATGACAGGTTCTGCTCGATAATGATTCAAAACAGTGCAGACCAATGTATGTTCATTTTCAACATCTGAGTCAGATACCACCAGCAGAAGGTTGATTTTCTTTTTTAGTGGTTCGGATTCTGTAGTTCCCTCATCAAAGTGTTATTCTTTTAAGAAATCTGAAAGCATGCTCCACACCTCATCCCTCTCAGATTTTGGAAGACACTTCAGATTCTTAAACCTTAGGTTGAGTTCTGTATCTATCCTTAGAAATCTCACATTGGTACCTTCTTTGCATTTTGTAAAATCTGCAATGAAAGTGTTCTTAAAATGAACAACATGTGCTGGGTCATTAGTCAAGACTGCTATAACATGCAGATAAAACAGAGCAGGAGGTGTACAATTATCCCCCAAGGAGTTCAGTGACAAATTTAAGTAATGCATTATTTTTTTTAACAAGCATCATCAGCATGGAAGCATGTCCTCTGGCATGGTGGCCGAAGCATGCAGGGGCATACGAATGTTTAGCATATCTGGCAGGTAAATACCTTACAATGCCGCTACAGCAGTGCAATGAAAATGCCTGTTCTCACTTTTGGGTGACACTGTAAACAAGAAGCAGACAGTATTATACCTCATAAATAGAAACAAACTTGTTTGTCTTAGTGATTGACTGAACAAGAAGTAAGACTGAGTGGACTTGTAGGCTCTAAAGTTTTAAATTGTTTTGTTTTTGAGTGCAGTTATGTAACAAAAAAAAATCTACATTTGTAAGTTGCACTTTCACGATAAAGAGATTGCTTTACAGTACTTGTATGAGGTAAACTGTAAAACGCTATTTCTTTTGTTTATCATTTTTACAGTGCAAATATTTGTAATAAAAATAATAATATAAAGTGATCACTGTACACTTCATATTCTGTGTTGTAATTGACATCAATATATTTGAAAATGTAGAGAAACATCCAAAAATATTTAATAAATTTAAATTGGGATTATACTGTTTAACAGTGCAATTAAAACTGCAATTAATTGCATTTAATTTTTTTAATCGTGATTAATTTTTGGAGTTAATCGCATGAGTTAACTGCAATTAATCGAAGCCCTACTCAGAAGAGTCAAGACCAAAACCTCAATTGATTTAAAAGAAAATAGTTCCATTGACGTCAAAGGAGCTATGCCACTTTATACTAGATGAGGATCAGACCTTTAGAAGTTAAAACCAGATAAACCACTAAAGTCTGAATGCTAACGCAAAGTACATCCAAATCATTGGAAGTGCATTTCCCAGGATGTTGATGATTCTGGTCCTCCCATAAACCACCCTTAACTATCTCATATTAACATTACTGAATTGCTAATAGAGATCAGTGTTGTCTTGTAGTCTGTGCATGATATTGGGATTGAAGAACTCCCATGATCTAATGCTGGCTCTGTTACTCACTATGTGGCAAACTCTTCATCATATGACCTCTTTCACCATCTCCAAAAGTAGGGGGAAGTTGCATGGTTCTTTCTACTGGCAGCTCTTTTCAAGGGTCTTAACACTCAGTTCCTCATCAGAGGAACACAAGAATTGCCATATTGGATTAGACGCAAGATCCATCTAGTCCAGTATACTGCTGTCTGCCACTGGCCAGCACCAGATGCTCCAGAGAAAGGTATAAGAATCCCACAATAAACAGACGTGGGATAATCTACCTGACATGAAGGTCTCATCATTGTCTTGACTCTATTTGTTAAAGATTATCTTAAGCCCTGATGCATGAGGCTTAATATTCTTTGCAAAATGTTTGTTAGAATTAACTATTACAACTCAGGATATTTTGATAGACATATAAATAACTAATCCCTTGTTTAATAAATTAATTAATATATTAAAGAACACGGGACCTTGAGGCCTCTGCTATTAAACTTTTGCCATGAAAATTGACCCTCTTCTTTGTTTCTTGTCCCTTAGTCAGTTTTTGTTCATGACAACAGTTTACCCCTCATGCCATGAGTACTTTTGTGGTAACCTCTTGTGAGGGATATGTTCTCCTTTATACATTACTTTACTAATCCACAGAAATAATGTGAGTAGATTAGTTAGATATGATTTTCCTTTGAAGAAACCATTCTTGTTAAACCCTACCAAAAAGAATAAGAATGGACATAAATGGTACATATCCAAATTGACCCAGAACCACAAAAAATATTAGGACTTATTTCAAGATAGGAGCATCTGTTTGAGATGGTTCTTTATCCAATATTGATTCTCTTGTTCTTTTATGAAACACTAGCCTCTTCTGTCATTTTTTAGAGAATTCTTTTTCATTTATATTAGCATTTTCTATGTGCTTTCCTAATATAGTAGTAAAATCTGAGTGTTATTTCTATCCTCTCACACCTTGAATTCTACGGTTTGCTCATGCAACTATATCACCTTTGTCATCTTTGTCTGGCTTGTCCTCGTCCATCCCTCCATGAATACAAGTTGACGCCACACCATTCTGTTTTGTTGTGAAAAACTATATGCTAAGCCATATTCACACGCACACACAAGCTCTAATACCTTCTAATACCTTCTCTTGGATCTGCTTCTTCTTACCATTTGTATTGCATCTTTTCATAGAATCATATAATCATCGAATATCAGGGTTGGACGGGACCACAGGAGGTCATCTAGTCCAACCCCCTGCTCAAAGCAGGACCAATCCCCAAATAATCCTATGTCACCTATGATGGCTCTTGTCAGACTTGTTTTCTTTTTTTTAACTCTACTTGCAGCTCTCACTGATCTTGTCAGGGAGAAAGCTCAAACATTTAAAATGTTTTAGGCTTCAGATTTAGTTCAACTGGAGTAGAAACTGGTCATTTTAAATAATTGATACCTGGTGTCATGCTATCAAGAGTGGCTCACAACCGAGAGTGAAACCTCAGGACAGATTATCAAAAGCAGGATGGGCACCTCCAAACTGGCGGTATGTTCTATAATTAGATTTCACCAATCTAGTAACAAATGTGAACTGGAATTAGTGATAAATGGTCACTTACACCAAAAAAACCCAAACTCAAAATATTCAGGTTGCTTCCAGATCCAAGAGACTAGTCACTTACCCCAGGTCAATTTGTACCTTAGATCTCACACCAAAGACAATGCCTTTAGCCAATCCTGTAATAAACTAACTAAAGGTTTATTTCTTTTTCCTAGTTCCTAGAAGAATTATTTACAGATTAAACAAGCAAGTATATACATACAAATGAGTTTCAGTCTGAGATTCAAAAGGTGACAGAGATGTAATAATCTATTAGCATTGAATATCTTTTTAGCGGTTAACCCAGGTTGACCCTAGGGAATCTCTGCTATTTTTTTCTTAGCTCCAGCCCTTATGAGTCCAAACAACAAAGAGATTAAAAAAATCTTTGTGTTGGCTATTTTTAATTCCCTTTTCCAGTATTCAAACAGATGGGACAAGGCTTTCTGCAACTACTTCTCCATGGGTGGATGGGGCAATCAGCAAAGCTTTTGTCATGTGATGGCCCACTTAATTTTGATAGTCCTCCTGGATAGGCGGGGTGGGAAGAGGACACCAATTTTTCCCATCTGAGTTCACAAGTTCAGAGCAGGCATTTTTTACAATTATAAAACAAACATATTTTGCCTTGTGACATGCAATACAGACATTACAGGTAAGATGAATGCATGCAGCAACTTACAAGCATTTTATAGAGTCTAAACACTAAACACAGCTTTACAAGTCTAACTTCTATCTAGAACAATATTAACATATTGTGAGCTTGGTTTCCAGCTATGAATTTGTCAGTACTTAGCTGATACCTACATACTTGGCAATAGCTGCCACCTAGTTTGCCAGTGTCACACCTGGTATACCTGATCCTAAGGAAGTCAAGATTGGTGAGCTATTTTATAATTAAGATATTAATGTGGGGGTGTATCTGCTTGTGTAATGGGCATTCACTGGGTGGAGAGATGTGTGTTTAGGGCATCTCCATAAAATTAGTGTAGGTAACAATCATCTAGATTTTTAAACATTGTTCTGCCATTTTAATCCTTAAAAAAAAAGAAGAAAATCTCTGTTTCAATATTAGAGATGAGATTTAGGCAGTAATGTCAAAAATTTACAAACATTTGGAAAGTTCACATCTGAATCCAAAATTTGCAGCTGCCACTCACACTCACACACGGTTATGTCAACAAAAAACTTATCTTAACAGCACATTAAGGTTGCAAAGTCAAGCACCAAAAGTTGGGAAGTGACAGAATTAACATTATCTGGGTAACCTTAATTCAGCCCCCTTATGCATATGCCTAATGACACAATCTAATTATAGATAGCACATACTATTTTTTTCCCACAGGACCCCAGCTGCATTCAGTGCATAGGATTGCTGGTGCTCACTGACTGAGCAACTACTCAATAGCTTGTTTTATCTGCAATCTTCGGCATGTGTGGCCCTAGGCACTAATCAAATCCTGCTCTGCAGACAGAATTATTCATTTGCTCATGGGCTTTTCTATGGTGCTCCTCACTATAATATCAGATTTTAAAGGTAGTTAGCTATTACTCCACGCAGTGTAATACAAGTTACAAGGAGAAAGGACTAGATTTTTAAAGATATTTAGGTGGCTAAAGATTCAGATAGGTACTAGTGGGATTTTCAAAGGTGGCTTAGCACCTAACTCCCAATGATCTCAGTTGCAGTTGTGATCTATTCATCAGACCTCAGGTGTCTCAAAATTGGAGATCCAGAAAATGAGGAATATAAAAATTAGTGGCCACCTGTGACAAATTTGGTTTAAATGATTTGACCAGCATATATTAAAAATATAAATTAATGGAGATATCCTATCTCCTAAAACTGGAAGGAACCTTGAAGGTCATTGAGTCCAGTCCCCTGCCTTCACTAGCAGAACCAAGTACTGATTTTACCTCAGATCCCTAAGTGGCCCCTTCAAGGATTGGGCTCACAACCCTAGGTTTAGCAGGCCAATGCTCAAACCACTGAGTTATCCCTCCTCTGTACAGCATCACAAAGGAACTCTGTGGCAGAGGAAGAGCGAGAATCCAGGTTTCATGGTGGCATTCAACTGCCTGAAACATGAAACCCTCCTTTGTCTTCCTGCCATCCCCTGCCCCATTCACTACATACTTTCTACTTGGTGGCTCCTTCAGGGAGTCATGAGCACGAGCATGCACCTGGCATGGCATGGCAGGGCATGAACCTGCCCCTTTTGTGGCAAGAAGGAGATCCTGGTGCACATCTATGTAGGGGGCTTCAGGTTGCAGCCCCTCTTCCAGCTCCTCCAGAACCTCTTGGTGAGGTTCTTCTGCTGCACTTCTTCCTCTGGCTGCACTTCTTCAAGCACCTCCTGATCCTGGCACACCCCATCTGTGGCCCAAAAAAGTCATAGGACCTCCTCGTCAACTTCCACCAGCACTGGCCAAGAAGGCCATCCATCATAGGAGAAAGAAGCTATATGTGGGGTGCTTGGCAAATGTGGGATTTATTTCTGTTTCCTTGTACTGTCACACCTAGGCCTGGAGTTCCTCTGGGCAGTGTCCACTGACACCCTAGATGCCTTTGAGGAGCAGTGGGTGCTGCTGGGGTTCTCTGCTTGGTGTACACCTCTGGATCCCTTGTTAGTAATCTTTGACCCCACTCTTGATCCTGTTTTCTCTTTCATTGTCTCCAGAAATAGCTAGTGGCTCAGTGGGCTCAGTGGTTCCACCCTCTTTAGCCTTTTGTTTTGGCAGGTCTACAGCCGCCAAACCCCAGTCCTACTTATAATACACACTTTCCACCTTCTGCAAGAAATTGGTCAGGAATCCTACAGGGAACATCTTCATTCATTATACAGCCCTGATTAATCCCTGAGTATTTCCTAACTTCTGAATTCTTGACTTTGCAGACTTAACAATCTTTTATAGTATTGTTTTTAAGCAATTCCATAGGGTTTTTAAAAAGCAAACTTAAAACAGATATTCAATTACATGGAATTATATTGACTCCCACGAGGTTCATCACCTTTAAAGCACAACCTCTGCCACATAAGCTAACAGAATAACTGATGGCAGCATTAGGTTATCATCCTCTACATGGGCTAGCCACCGGAGGGAGATGACGCACATTTTTTTCCAGTGGGTTTCACCAACATTTGCTGGCAGCAGAAGAATGTCAAGAGTCAGGAATCCTGGATTCTCTTCTAGGTAGAGTGTGCTCTAGTGGTACAGACACCCCTGTACCAAGACTGACACTCCTTCTGCCCCAGCATCTCTATCCTGTCCTTGTCCCAGTCCAGTCTCCACCCTGCCCCCCATTTGTCTCCTCATTTCAATGCCATTCTACCTCTCCAGCCCCATTGCTTCCTCATCCCAGTTCCAGTCCTCAAACCTCAGCTCAGCAACCAAGTCTCTCCTCCACTCTTCATCCCAGGCTCCCCACCCTGGCCTCGCCTTTTATCCAAGACTCTCCTCTCACCACCATTCCAGGCTCTGCTCCTCACCAGTTTGCATTCCATTCAGGCTGAATCCTCCTTCTCCTCAGTGCTTAGGTAGGAGGGGAGCATTGAGAGCACAGGAAATACAGATATTCTATTCACAGTTCCTCTGCCTGGTGCCACAGTAGTACTGCAGTGAAAGTCCTGCTCAGCTCCTGAAGCTCTGGGCTGGAGCATGCTCAGCACAGACTCAACCTTTGGAGAATTTAGCTGGCAAACATTAACAAGTCTCTACTAAGTGTGTGGTAGCTGAGGTTTTCAGAAGCTTATAACGTAGTCATATTTGGGCAGATTATCATGGGGACAGCAAAGGCTACATCCCTGAAACCTGGGCTATTTCAAGTCCCTGCTCCAAACCATGGAGGTGGTAAAGCTTCCCATTGAAAGAGTTTTAACATGAGTAAAACAACTTATTTCCCTTAATAACAGAGAAAATGGCTGAGCAATGGCTGAACAATTTTTGCTGAAAATTTCTAAAAAAAATTAATCCTGACACAGACTCTGGCACCTTTAACTAGCACGGAATATTTCTGCCCAAACTGTACAAGTCTGGCAAAATTATAAGTGACTGAAAATGGTCTTATAATGTAAAGTATCAGGTAACCTTAATTAACTATAGGCACTGCTATCTGCATCACCCACAATTCAGGCTGTCATTTAATCACAGTTAATGCAAACAATTAACGCAAAACAAATTAACTAAATTTTAAAAAAATGGTCGTGATTAATTGCAGTTTAATTGCACTGTTAAACAATAATAGAATACCAATTTACATTTATTGTAAATATTTTTGGATGTTTTTCAACATTTTCAAACATTTTTATTTCAATTACAACACAGAATATAAAGTATACAGTACTCACTTTGTATTATTATTTGTATTACAAATTCTTGCACTGTAAAAAAGTTAAGCAAAAGAAATAGTATTTTTCAGTTCACCTCATTCATGTATTGTAGTGCAATCTCTTTATCATGAAAGTGAAGCTTGCAAATGTAGAATTATTTTTACATAAGTGCACTCAGAAACAAAACAGTGTAAAACTTTAGAGACTATAAGTCCACTCAGTCCTACTTCTTGTTCAGCCAATTGCTAAGACAAACAAGTTTGTTTACATTTATGAGAGATAATGCTGCCAGCTTCTTATTTATAATGTCACCTGAAAGTGAGAACAGGCGTTTGCATGGCACGGCTGTAGCCGGCATTGCAAGGTATTTATGTGCTAGATATGATAACGTTTGTATGTCCCTTCATGTTCCGACTTGTAGATTTTTTATCTTTTTTATAGTACAAATATTTGTAATCACATGTATTGTATAGCAGTGTGTGATGAGCTTGCTCTTCTGCCCTTTAATAGCATACAATGACCCTGCTTGGGTGTATTTATTCTGCTAACTGCACTTATGGAGTGATTTCCTTAGCTGCTATTGCTCAGTTGCTGCTACTTTTGGCACCCTATGTCAGTGGTTCTGAACTAGGGGTACATATACCCCTGGGGGGACGCAGAGGTCTTCCAGGAGGTACATCAACTCATCTTGATATTTGCCTAGTTTTACAACAGGCTACATTAAAAAACACTACAGAAACTAAAATTTCATAGACACAATGACTTGTTTATACTGCTCTATATACTATACACTAAAATGTAAGCACAATACTTATATTCATATTGATTTATTTTACAATTATATGGTAAAAATGAGAAAGTAAGCAATTTTTCAGTAATAGTGTGCTCTGACACTTTTGTATTTTTATGTCTGATTTTGTAAGCAAGTAGTTTTTCAGTGAGGTGAAACTTGGAGGTACACAAGACAAATCGGACTCCTGAAAGGGGTACAGTAGACTGGAAAGGCTGAGAGCCACTGCTCTATGTCATGCTGCATGTCACCTCTTATATTGATATCATTGCATAACCCCAGTTAAGATACTAAAGGACATACTCTGTACATGAAGTTCTAAGTGTTTCCTGTGAGGTTCTGAGTGCTTCACTTAAGACAATGGAAGCAAAGTCTGTTGGAATAATTGGGCTTGTACTTTACCCTAAGTGTGAGCTCAGGTATGGAAACGGAATGAAATTTCATAAAATGTCACAATAATCTATAACAATAAATGTTGATAGGAAAAGGTGCAAAAATGAGACAGAAATACTGAACTAATATCCAAACAAAAAGACCTACTGATATAATTAAAGGACCATGTTAAAATCATGCCTAGAAAAAAAGAAAAGTATAGGACCAGAAATCAATGAACCAAAATTGGTGTGTTGCAGCTTAGTCCTAACTGGTGAATAAAATAACAAGGGGTTCCGCTATTCTGCCCATCACTTCCTTTTATGGGTCCTTAAAAGAAAAAAATTGGGGGGGGGGTTCAAGAGGCAGATGTTTGCCGACAACCACTAAATGAAAGATGGCCAGGATAAGAACAGGAAAGAAGCAAACTTCACCATCATGGCTGCAATGCCTGCCATTGTCTGAGACCTTAGGATCTACTGTGACACCACTGGGCCTTCATCATCCTGATCCAAAAAAATGTTTTGACCAGACCAGGCTAAGTGACATTGTCACCAGCTCTGGCTAAATCTCAGATACCACCAGTGATCTGAGCTGTTGTCACTCCCTGCCTCCATTCCTCCATGTGTCCTTTTCCTTCCTTGATTTATTTCTTCTCTTTCCTCTCCCTCTCTTTTGCCTTCTGTCTAATAATAGTCTGGCTTAGACTGCCAAGCCTGTATACTTTGCAACATTGCAGTAAGCCTGTGACCAGAAAGATGCTGTTAAAAGCAATGTCCTAACAGCCTACTGCTGGTACAAGTTGCCAGGTCTTGAAGTGGCTAATCAGCTCATGTTTTATGTCTGTGTTTCTCCAGCAGTGAAGTTGCAAGTCAACACCAGAGACAGAAGCTGCATTTTCTATCTTTGCTGTTGTCTTCTCTTCCCTTTTGCATGTGTTTGGCTTGTCTTCTGGGAAACAGGATCCAACTTTAACAACAACCGCTCCAGCTCATCTCAATTGATTTTCTCTCTCCTTTACCCACGAGGACAATTGCCACCAACTTTAATACCATCTAAAAACTGTCAAATAAAGGTGTTTCCTTCTAAAATATCTCCCCAGCTAAAGAAAATGGGTACAAGGGATGCTATTAAAATGAAAGCCTTATATAATACTTTACATTTCAAATGCTTTAACTGTTTTTCCTTCTTTTCTGTATCTCTAATAAAAATAGTAAAACGATTTTTAACAGTGTGTTTGTTATGGTACTAAATAGGCCAAGGTCTCTGTATACCAAACCCCAAACCTTGTTTAGCTCTGTTTAATGCTGGACAATGACAGGGTCATGTTAACACTTTTAACTCTTTGGGCTCATTTAGTCCATTGAAATTGACACAATATCTTTTTGCAGGGTCAGGGCCCCATTGTGTCTTGTTCTTTACACAACACAAATAATATGAAGAAACTAAATGAGCACAATTGGGTCCCAAATAATGGTGTTTACTTCATCAACATAAACATACAAGGCCTGCCTACAGTCAGATAGCTGCTCTGGCTGGTTTCTGGAGATACTGGCCAGTTGGGTGTTTGGTTATGATATTTAATACGTTAAATAGAAGAACAGTTTTTTAGAGCTATAAATGTCTGTGCAGGCAGTACCATAACAAACAGACACCCACTAAAATCTTGATTTTTTTCTTCTACCCACAGTGGAAGAACAGAACAATGGTATAGACCAAGACATGGATTGAAGACTTGCTCCAGTTTAGCCTGAGGATGTCACACATGCACCTCATCAAGTCCACTCTCACATTGACAGACGGAGGCTTGGTGGATGATTGGTTGCATCTGACGAAGTGGGTATTCACCCACGAAAGCTCATGCTCCAATATGTCTGTTAGTCTATAAGGTGCCACAGGACTCTTTGTCGCTTTTTGGTGGATGATGGCGACCCCCCAACCCCATAGGTCTGCATGCTGTGGGATTGACTCACATGGCAATGCCACATTGTTTCCTGTTCATTAGCGTTGGGAATACTATACTTTAAATAACAAATGTTGAGATCCTTCCTCCAGGCTTCTCTCAGCAACTTTCCATTGACTGCAGTAGGTGTTTTCCCAAATAGGAGCTTTGTCCTCTCTGCTAATATTTCCTAACTCTTTCATGTGTTTTCCCACTTAGGAGTCTGACATGGGTGAAGTAAGGGCCCAGATTCAGGGATAAGGGTCCCTCTGGCTGGGGTCTGCAACACAGCCAGTTTCCTCTGTTCCCTTGCCCTTGATATGACAGATGTGTTAGGGACCCTGTTATGCTACTTCTTGTCATAAAACCCCATTAGTTATTCAAAGCTATGCTTTGTTTGTATCATCTTAGTTTCAAAGTGTAATTCACAATTAACTCAAAAAAAAATCATGGTGCACAAAATTGGCCAAAAAAGTATATTCTTGGGGAAAAATTCAGCATGTTTGCAAAGTCCTAACTTGTAGGCTCTCCTCCATAAATCATGTCATTGCTAACTCAGAAAGTAGTTGCTTATAGATGCTTGGAAGGTTCAGATTGCCAGGATTTCAATAAGCAAGAACTACAGCAGGAGACTGCCATTCTATATATAGTGAAGGTTTCTGTTACAACATGCATTTGCATATATTAAATCAAGATGCCCTAATTAAGCTAGCAAATTCAATTGAAAGCATAATAAAGTAACAGTCATGAATAATCTTTTCACTATACCCAGTACTGAGGAAAGAGCCTGACAGAAATAATTTAACACTCTTCCTGTGTTTGAGGAAAAACACCATAATATTCTCAGTGGCTTGATATAAATTACTAGCAGTGAAAATGATAAGGGAACAAACATAAATCTATTAATAACATGGACTAGTACAGGACTTGCAAGCCCTTACTAAACATCTTGCGTTTTCATAATTGCAATCAGCTAAATAGCTTGTTAAGTGAGTGGTACCATTTAAAGTATGAAATTAAAATGTTTGAATTATTTTCCTGCAGATTCAGAACAGCTGAAAAGGAGATAAAGTGCCAATTGAAAGCCAGGATTGTCCTGTCGGTGATTGTCTGCTGTTTGCAATCAGTCTGCAGTTTGTCATACTACCTCCAATAAATATGAATGTAATCAGATGAAGCTATTTTTCCTCCAGCTCCACAGTTTGGTCTGGCGTCCAAGTTATGTTTGCGTTCATTGTAAATGTTCACTATTAGGGCTTGATCCTCCGCAGCACAGTTGCTCAGTGGTATGTGTAAAAGCACTCAGCAAGACAGGAAATGCAGGGGAACCCAATACTGAATCGATAAGAGTGCAGCTGGGTAGCTACCATGCTACTCCTACAGCATACCAAGAGTAGAGCCTAAGCGTGGAACACACAGAAAAACACCACTCTCTGGTTGCTGACATTATCTATGTGTGCTCTTGAGAGTAATCGACTGAGCATGCTAGTGGCTTGAACCTTACTCCTTTTCAGGAGGGAGTATTATGACTTATGCTTATCCTTATTTGTCTCCATTATTGTGTCTTTGGCCACACTGACATTGGAGCAGAATCATAGAATCATAGAATATCAGGGTTAGAAGAGACTTCAGGAGGTCATCTAGTCCAACCCACAATCATCTTGTGGTCACTACTGCTCTCTGAAGAGCGACTTGCAGAATGAAGCCTATATACTAAAGTAAAGTAACCTTTGTGTTACAGTATCTAGGAACCATGGGGGGTTCCATGAAGGAGACATAGATGTTGCAACACTAAGCATCATGGTGCCTAACTTTTAGGTGCCTAGAAAATCCAGGTACAACACTGCAATCCACAAAGCCTGAGTTAGGTGCTTCGGGTCCCTATACAATGAATGGGAGAGACAGGTGCCTAAGAATGTCTTCTGCAAAAGACAGCACACTAGGCAGGGAGCTGCCTAAGCTAGCCAATGGGAGAGGGGTGTATGCCAAACTCAACTTTTTCGCGGAGATAGATGCCTAAATCTGGACTGCACTTGGAGGGTTGCCAATTTTGGTTGGACTTATTCCTGGAGGTTTCATAACATGACATAATTAATCTTTAATTTGTGGAGATGCCAGGACAATCCTGGAGGGTTGGCAATCCTACTGAGCAGGGAGGTGCCTAGCTGTTCTTAGTAGCCACGAACAAGAACCAGCTGCCTGGAGACAGCTTAGGCATCTCAGAGTTTCTTGAAGGTGTGACTTAGGTGCCTGCTTGGATCCACACAAAACAGCTGGAAGAAGTCAGTGGTGGTGATGCCAGCCCCTCTTATAACTTTTAGCCCAGTGGTTAGAGCATGCACCTAGGATAGGGAGACCCACGTTCAATTCCTCCCTCTCTGCCAGATTAGCCTGTTGAGGCTGATTCACTCTGGATAAATAATGAAAGAGTGGCAGGAACAAAGGGATGGGACCCAGGGTTACAGAGGGCTGGACCAACTTAGCCAGAGTCATTCCTTCTCTCTCTGACCCATTGGTTAGTTCAATATTTAGTCACAGTGGAACACTCATGGGGGGAGGTGCATGCGCATGCGCATTTGAGCATGGGAATGATGCTGTAGTCATGTGGCTAGTACATTCACATGGGAGGTGGGAGACCCAGGCATCCAGATGCCTAGAGGGAGATGGCAGTACACATGCCCAGAGACTGAAACATGGGTGCCTACGGAACTTTTACCCTGAAAACTTAGGCACCAAGTAAGGTCCCTACAGGATTTGACAGTTTTGTTGATTGCAATGGAGCCAAAACTGTGACTCAGGAGCCTGAAACAGGGATTTAGGTGCCTAAGTGTGGGGTATAGGCACCTAAATACTTTCACGAATCCCAGTCCATATTAGCTGGTGTACTGTTGATGCCTGGAATCCCATACTCTTAGTTTTCAATAGTCTTAATCTTCAATTTCTGGGATGGGATTGCTTTCTTAAAGCTATGAAAGAAAGCATTCCTTTCAGGGTTTTTTTTTTCTGTTTCTTAAATTTAGGAGGGGGGAGGAACAGCCAAAGCAATTCAGTACTCACTTCTGGGCAAACCTCAGAAGGTTCGGTTAAATTAAGCACCCACAGATTTGGAGACTCATCTGAATCTTTTCCAAAGGTCCTGAATCTGAAAAATTGGACTAGGAATAACTCACCTTGCTTAGAGTATATTTACATTTCTGCTTCCCAGCAAGAACTACCCTGGTGGAAATTCTAGTTATAAATGTTCAACTTGTGCCTGCTGGTTCCATTTGGCAATTAAAATTTGTAAAAATGGAACAGGTCTATTCATCTACTGATTTCTGGAGCTAATTGCCTCCTGGAACTAACCAGCAGAGAACAGCTGCTCTAGACCCACCTAGCTCTCTGCAGCTCCAGCCCCCATGATCCTCTGCAACTCTAGACCCACACTTAAAAAGTTCTCTAACACCCTGGCTCCTATTGCTCCAGAATCCCACCCCCGGCACACACCCCACATCAGCTCACCAGCTTCGTCTGCCCCCTCTTTGCACTCTCTCTGCTCCATCTTTAGCTCTCTCTAGGCTTGCCCTTGTAAGTATTCTGGGAGGGGGCTGATGACTTTTAGCCCTGCTTCACTATTTTCTAGGGAGTGACCAGCTAGCCTGCCCTCACCTTCTTTCTTTGGGTGACTTTCAAGGAGGTCCACTTCCTTCTATTGAGTTATGGTGCTTTTCTCAGGTGAAGGGCCATTCAATCTTCTGCTTGGTCAGCTCAGCTGGTATCTACACCAAGTCAGCGGATTGCTAGGACTTGCTTTTTAGGGTGTGGCTGGCCTGTGCCAGCTGACTCGGGCTTGGGGGGCTTGGGCTAAGGGACTGTTTTATTGAAGTGTAGACATTTAGGCTTCAGTTGGGGCTCGGGGCTCTAGGACCCTGAGGGATGGGAGGGTTCCAGAGCTCAAGGCTGTAGCTCCAGCTTGAATGTCTATACCACAATTTAACAGCCCCTTAGCCTGAGTCAGCTGGCACAGGCCAGCCACAGGTTTTTAAGTGTAGTGTAAACACACCCTTAAAGGCAAAGTCCTGGGTCTGAGGACAGGCTCCAGAGCCAGTTCGGTGGAGAGGAAACCCTGACTCCTTACAGAGCAACCAGAGAGAAATGCTGCAGGGATCTCCTCACAGAAATTTTCTGCAGGTGTTACATTGGGAGGGAATTACTCTAGGCCATTACCAGAAGTTTGATTTTACTCAAACATTTGCTTGTTTCAATGGTGAGTTAATTAGCTGCAGGAAAGATATAAATGTGAACATCCAAAATCTATAAAGAAAAATAAATGGTCTTAGCAATGTAGTAGCATGATTAGCCACAATTAGCAGAACTATAAGTTGTATCTGATTAACAGACAGATATAAACAAAAGAGGGTAGATTTTCCTAAAAATGTATCTATTACAAAGATCTGACCTCTTACAGATTAGACCTGAATATTAATCGAAACATGCTAATTGAGTTAACTGCGACACTGACGTTTCAGATTCGATTGATAGTAAGCTCGGGGACCAAACAGAAAGGACTTGCTGTGTGACCTCAGGTGATCAATTAAACCTTTCTTCACCTCTAAAATGAGGATAATACTTGCTTACCTTTGCAAAGGTCTTTGAGATCTTTGGTATGTAACATATGTTTTATTTATATATACATCTCCAAAAGCATGAGTCAGCAAGAGAACTGTTTTCATCTCTGAGCCTTAAGACTAGCATAAGCAATATTTTTATTTTAACTATACTTAAAATATAGCTTTAATATGAAAATCATTCCAGATTATCTGATAGAGGTTTGGATTTTTAAAAGCAGAATTGCAAAATCAATAATTAAAAATTCAGGTGCTTAATTCTTTTACACATGAATAGTTCCACTGAAGTCACTGGGACTGCTCACATGGGTAAAGTAAGGCATGCAAATATGTCTTTGCAATATCAGGGCCTCAGTGGATGAAGGAAATGTACAGTTCTCTCTCATGACCTGTCTATATGCAACATCTCTGCCTCCACCATATCCTGATGGGAATCTGCCCTCTGAAATGTCTTTTCGGGGGTCTCACCTAGCTCCCATTGAAATCCATGGGAAGATCCAGCTCCTACTGACTTCAGTGGGAGCTGGACCAGGTCCTACATAAATTGCTTACAAACTGTGGCTACTAACTGAATGCAGTGTTTCAAAATGGAACCTGAGAAATCTCTCGTGCATTTCAGAACTGTTACTACTTCTCATTCTACTGTATTTATTGTAAATGGGTGAGCTGTAAAGAAGTGTGATATCTTTGAATTAGTCCTGCTGGCAGGTGACCAGACAGTAAGTGTGAAAAATCGGGACGGGAGTGGGGGGCGGGGCGTAATAGGAGCCTATATAAGAAAAAGACCCAAAAATCGGGACTGTCCCTATAAAATCGGGACATCTGGTCACCCTAATTATAACACGACTCATTCAAAACAAAATAAAAGTGAAAAGGTGTAGGCATTAAATAAGCAGCCCTGTTTTAGATGCTATACTAAACAGATATAATTAATTTCACCCACACAAAGCTCTGCAAGCACTGCCCTGTTTCTAAGGGACCACAATATCCTAATTACCTTAAGTGACTGAAGGAGGAAGATGGCATTTAGCAGCAAAGTTCAGGGCAAGAGAAAACTGCCATTTTTTTTAGATAAGCAGCATGACAGTGCAGCATCTGAGCTAGTTGATATAAAATGTATTTGGCTAGCTGCAGGAATGTCATTATAGGTTCCTGGGTAAGGAGCACTTTAATGACAGAAGAAAGTCAGGGTAGTCATTCACTCAATTCCATGCAGGAGACCACATAATAAGACCTTCTATAGACGAGGGTATTAACACAGGGTAAGGCTTAGTTTGTTTGTTCTCTTTTAACTTTTCTACTTGAATATGAGGTAGAGAATGGCTCATATTTTAAATACTAATTTAAAATACTCCAGCCAGACTCCCTGACTTGGGGTAATATTTTCAAAAATGCCTATGGGCCAGATTTTTAATGGCATTTTAGGTGCCTAAAGATGCAGATAGGCACCTAGTGGGATTTTGAAAAGCACCTGGATGCCTAATTCCATGGGCTCATCTGGTCCCAAGTGAACTAGAAGCCAAAGTCCCAGTTTCAAAAGTGACTTAAGCCCTTGGGGTTAGATTTTCAAAGGTACTTAGGTGCTTACAGATGCAGATAGGTACTTTTCAAAATCTCATTAGGTGCAGAGGCACCAGACTCCCATTGAAATCAATGGGAGTCAGGCACCAAGGCATTTTGAAATTCCCTGCATCTTTAAGTGCCAAAATACCTTTGTAAATCTGGCCCTATATGCTTGAGGTTTTGCATGCTGATAGTCATTTCTCAGTTTTGTCCCGAGGACAGGGTTTGCTCTCATATTGCTTGAAAGATGCAAGAACAATGTTATATCTCTCCTAAACCACCAATAGGATTTTGACTACTTTGGTGAGGAGAAGAGAGTGTTCTCAACAAAGAAGATGTTCTGGGCAGTCACAGTTGGTTTGAGACTTTTAGTTTAACATGCCTACATTGATATTGATGTGACAATCCATTTGTCACAGGGATCTTCTGTGAATGAGTAACTCCAGCTAAGGGGTGAGATATCGTTTTTTATTCAAGAAGGTAGTTTTTTCAACACATTCTGAGTCATATTTATAATATAGTGGGCCAAAAAATGTCATGTCCTTCTTGAAGTCTATTGTGGGACAACATGCACATGTCCACTGTGAAAATCCATATCTGAAACCTGAAAGCATCTGAAGAAGCCGTATTTCTGCATTGAGTTGAAAGTAGTCATCATTCAAGCCACTTATCTCAGATCCGCCCTGTAGATCTACTGGGAGGATTTTGCTCACAGACATGCAAAATTTAAAATACAGATGTGACAGCCTCAGTGCATTCCTCTTCATGGAGACCTGCTTCTCCCACACACAACGTGCACATACTGATGTAAAATAAACCAAAAGACTGATTTATCTGAAGTTTGGATTATCATCAAGAGAACCTTTAAAGCTTTTAAGACATTTGCAACATCTCTTCTCTTTCTCTAAAATCCACTGCCTTCCACTCCAATTATTAACTATATCTCAGGGATCAAGAGTTGCTAGATGTCTGGCTGTCCTCTACCCCACTGGAATTATCAAACCATTGCAACATTTCTGATTGGTGAGCAGCCAGGATGTTCAGAATTTGTAAATAAAGAATTTATATGAAGAATTTTGTTTGTAACATTTGTAGGTGAAATCTATTCAGGATGAAAAATTTTAGCTGTTAAAAACTTAAGTGTTTTAGACTTAGTCATAAAATTTGCAAAACAATAAGCTTAGAGAAAGCCTGGTCCTTAAAAACAGAGTTGGTCAAAAAAACAGATCAAAATGTTCATGAAAGTTTTGTCCAATTTTTTGCATTGAAATCATTTTTTGACCATTTGAAAGAGGGAAAGCCAAGAGTGTGCAATTTTTTTTTATCACTGTTCTAGTTGACTCACTGGTGTTGCTCTTGCAGTTCAGTACAAGTGAACAATGACACATTTAGTCTCTACCAACAGTAATCTAATCTTAGGGACTCCTCTGAATTTGTCTATATTACTGAGTCCTGGCCATATATGCAGCAGAGCCATTATTGAGATAGAAGATTCTTGATCAGACATGAGGTAAGAAAAGTTTGGGAAGGTTGGTCTGAACAAACATGCAGAAGAAACCCAGTACCAAAGTTTTAGCACTTGTGTGTCTGAAATGGGAATAGTGCTGCCTACAATCTTGTCTACATTCAGAGTTGCCTCAATTTACTTAATGGTGTGATTTTAAACCCATGCAAAAGGCTGTGTGGACGGACATTCTTAGTTTTGCTTAAACCAGGCTTATTCCAGTTTAATTTAAGTCCAGTAGGAACAGAGTCTCAATAAACCAAAATAAGCCACTCAAACTGAAATAAGAGTTCACCCAGGAGTTTAAGTGGGTAAATTAAATTGGTTCTATAAGATCAAGTCCTGCCTGGTATTGGTAGTCAGTGTCCTAGGACACTCCATGTTGACAATGGATAGTTTAAGTCATCTATGGGATTTTCACACCAACCACAAAAGCCCTTCACAAACTGGATCTTATTTCAGTTCAGACTGGTTATGTAAGTCAGGTGCTGACTATCACAGCAGCCTTGTGACAGTCAGTTTAACATCTCCTGCAGGCGATTTGCCCTTGTGCTTGTCTGCCTGGTGCACCTAACTGGGCATATTTTAGAAACCTAAGGAAACAAATATAAATAAATGAATATGGAGTCAGAAGAATTAACAAGTAATAAAATGAAGAAGAAATAAAATGAAGGGTAAAAGGACTAATATCAAGTTTTCCAGAAAACTCTGAGAGCTCCTGGACATGAATGATTATAGGAAAGGAACCATGTAGAATATCCTCTCACCCACATTCATTAGCTACAAATTGAGGAAATACAGAATTTTAATTTTGGAAAGTAGTTAATTGATTCCAAAATCAGTGATGTAAATTATCTTAATACTCCAGTGGAACTCACACTTTGCTAGTCTGCAAACCTAAAATAAAACAACATAAAGAATCATCCTACTTCTTAATATATTGGGCTAAATTTCAGCTATCCCTGTGCATGTGCACCAGGGTGAAGAAGGACATTTGCTTTCCATGATCATTCTACAGTATTTATTTTTCTAGTTGAGAAAATATTCCTTCCAATAATTTCACAAAAGCAGAGAAACACAAAAGGGTGTGGTCACAGTCCAAGTGAATTCATATACAGTTGTGAATGAATATTCATGAATAGTTCTGAGCAGTATTTGCCTAACTCTAGTGCAGTTGCTTTCCCTATCTTGATAGCCATGCTGATTTTGCTTTATTGCATCACTGGATTTAGCACTCTATCCTGCACCCATAGACTTTGTTCTGAGCATTGATTTTAAAGGGTGCATGATCAAGCCTTTTGAAAGTACATTTAACAACAACAACAGGAATCTGCTAAAGACGCATGATATAAAAATAAATTATAATCAGTAAGATGAGTGATGGTAACTGTGACTGGGCGCAGACAGGGTATTACCTGGCTTCCAGCACAAAAGGAGTGAACTCCATCTTTCCTTTCCACTCCTTTTGCAGTGATGCTGGGCGTGCTGCCGCAGGATACAGGAAGGGGAACTGGAGAGACAAAAGAGGGAGAGGGCTTGTGGAAAGACTGGGCTCCCCAACTATGCTTTGGAGGCTGAGCTGATCCTGAGCCCAGGAAAGATTTTGTTTAATATTATTTGGGTTTGTTACCTTTTTTTATTCATTTTTATGAAAATTCTCTCCAGTTGAGCAGGACTCACTCCCTCTTGCTGCATTTGTGTCTACTTAGTAATCCCATGACTTTATACCCATTACATCTTCATCTTAGCAATTACATATTTGGCAGATCAATTTTACTTCACTGAGATCTGACAATTTAATATAGCAAAAGGTCTATGCAAACAATATCCATAAGGCAGGAATAAAACACAGCAATAAAATTAAGAAAATGAGTTTCATACATCCCATTGGCCTTGTCATTTCCTTAATGTTTATATGAAGCGTAGATAATCTTTGAGCTGGTTTACTAAGATGCACATGCTCTAAGTACTACAGCAGCTCATCATTTCTGGACACCAAGGACTATGAGAACTAAATCATAAAATGTATGACAACATAAAGCCCCCAAGAACATGGATAAATTTCCCTGTGACAAGGCAATTTTGTCATAGGTGATGCATACTTTATCTAGGAGGTCTGCTGTGATTTCAAAATGTCAGAAAAAAAGTGGATTTAAGAGAAGTAGGAGGGGTGAAGCAAAGTACCCCATCAGCTGTCATTTAAGGATATGAATCATTTAGTTTTGCCAGCCCAGATATTGTTTGCTAAGCAGGAAAGACTGACTGCTGGAATGATACATTTTGGTTTCTGAGGCAGCATGGGTTTTTTGGGTATGTAAATGTCTTCAGCTGTAAATAAGTTTAGAGCTGAACTATTCAATCCTAAATGCACAAATAAAAACTATTAGATATCAGGAAAACCACCATTTTCTTCAGTAGAGTCATTCAGTTGGAATACAGCTCACATGGGCACCTTACAAGGAGGTTCAAATGCCACTTTTGGTCACACAAAATAGCACTTCGGTGCATAAAGCAGAAAATTATGTGGCTTAGTGCCAAATGAAGCATCCAAATGCCAGATTTTGACATCCTGTTAAGGTGCTCACACTTGAAAATTACACTCTGCCACTGAAGTCTTTCACTATGGGAGAAACAGCTTTGCCATTGCTTGTGCGTGATTTGCAAGTCACAAGAATTTGAGCATCTTTTTACACTACTTGAGATTCATGGGTGATGTCTGAAAACTGACATGACTTCTTCCTGCCAGGAGTGTTAAGTGCTACTCCACTGGGACCAGTAAAACTGCGACAAATGTGGCAGCTCATGAAAGTGAAAAATACTGGGGGCGGGGGTTAAAAAAAGGTTAAACATAATTGAATCTACAACTTACCTTTCATTTGGTTTTGGTTCTAAATTAGGACTCAAGCAACAGAGGTGGACATTAGAAACTGGATATTTACCACCTGGGCTAGTTAAATGTATTGTATTTGTGATATACCCATTCTATATACAGGAAGTATTGCAAATGTCTTAGGAAAGCTTAAACACTGATGCAGCAAGCCAATTTTTCATGGCACCTGCTGATCTTATTTTCCAGCTAATTTGCATATTCCTAATTGCTGCTGGTAATAAGCAGCTGAGAGCAAGCTTATTCCCCAGCTAAATTCTGTTATTTGAGTGGGTGTGTCTCCTCATTATTTACAGTGACTTCAGTATATGACATTCACTCTCTTGACATACCCTGTCCCCCCAAAGTATAATGAGCCTCATATTTCAGGATCTGGCTTCTCCTGAATAAACAAAAGGTTGGCAATTTAAAAACAGAAGGATGATTGGTTTGTCTGATTTACCTACAATAGGACAGCCATTAGGCTGTGACTATGAGCAATGACGTTACTAAAATATAACTTATCTGCTCTAATTGTGATGATTCAGCTGATCTGGTCTAATACGTTTGCTAATGGTTATTGTGGCCTTAGTATTTCCCCACTTTAAAATGTTCAGTTGGCTTTGATTAAGTTTACCTAAGGCTCAAACCTGGGAGGCAGCAAAGTTTGAAGGAAAGAAGAGAAAAAAGAAATTGAAATAGAAAGAGAAAGGGAAAACAAACATGTATACTAATTGGTTTTCCCTAGGGTTGGACAGTTTCCAGCATTCATCCATACCTGAACCAAAGTGCCTATACACAAATGCAAGAAACCTGGGAAACAAGCAGGGAGAACTGGAAGTCCTGGCACAGTCAAGGAACTATGATGTGATTGGAGTAACAGAGACTTGGTGGGATAACTCACATGGCTGGAGTACTGTCATGGATGGATATAAACTTTTCAGGAAGGACAGGCAGGGCAGAAAAGGTGGGGGAGTTGCATTGTATGTAAGAGAGGAGTATGACTGCTCAGAGCTCCAGTATGAAACTGCAGAAAAACCTGAGAGTCTCTGGATTAAATTTAGAAGTGTGAGCAACAAGGGTGATGTCGTGGTGGGAGTCTGCTATAGACCATCAGACCAGGGGGATGAGGCTTTCTTCTGGCAACTAGCAGAAGTTACTAGATCGCAGGCCCTGGTTCTCATGGGAGACTTTAATCACCATGATATCTGCTGGGAGAGCAATGCAGCGGTGCACAGACAATCCAGGAAGTTTTTGGAAAGTGTAGGGGACAATTTCCTGGTGCAAGTGCTGCAGGAACCAACTAGGGGCAGAGCATTTCTAGACCTGCTGCTCACAAACCGGGAAGAATTAGTAGGGGAAGCAAAAGTGGATGGGAACCTGGGAGGCAGTAAACATGAGATGGTCGAGTTCAGGATCCTGACACAAGGAAGAAAGGAGCAGCAGAATATGGACCCTGGACTTCAGGAAAGCAGACTTTGACTCCCTCAGGGAACTGATGGGCAGGATCCCCTGGGAGAATAACATGAGGGGGAAAGGAGTCCAGGAGAGCTGGCTGTATTTTAAAGAATCCTTATTGAGGTTGCAGGAACAAACCATCCCAATGTGTAGAAAGAATAGTAAATATGGCAGGCGACCAGTTTGGCTTAACAGCGAAATCCTTGCTGATCTTAAAAGCAAAAAAGAAGCTTACAAGAAGTGGAAGATTGGACAAATGACCAGGGAGGAGTATCAAAATATTGCTCAGGCATGCAGGAGTGAAATCAGGAAGGCCAAATCACACTTGGAGTTACAGCTAGCAAGAGATGTTAAGAGTAACAAGAAGGGTTTCTTCAGGTATGTTAGCAACAAGAAGAAAGTCAAGGAAAGTGTGGGCCCCTTACTGAATGAGGGAGGCAACCTAGTGACAGAGGATGTGGAAAAAGCTAATGTACTCAATGCTTTTTTTGCCTCTGTCTTCACGAACAAGGTCAGCTCCCAGACTGCTGCACTGGGCAGCACAGTATGGGGAGGAGGTGACCAACCCTCTGTGGAGAAAGAAGTGGTTTGGGACTGTTTAGAAAAACTGGAAGAGCACAAGTCCATGGGTCCAGATGCGCTGCATCCGAGGGTGCTAAAGGAGTTGGCAGATGTGATTGCAGAGCCATTGGCCATTATCTTTGAAAACTCATGGCGATTGGGGGAGGTCCTGGATGACTGGAAAAAGGCTAATGCCATGCCCATCTTTTAAAAGGGGAAGAAGGAGGATCCGGGGAACTACAGGCCAGTCAGCCTCACTTCAGTCTTAGAGGAGAGGAAAGTGATCAGGAACAGTCAGCATGGATTCACCAAGGGCAAGTCATGCCTGGCTAACCTAATTGCCTTCTATGATGAGATAACTGGGTCTGTGGATGAGGGGAAAGCAGTGGATGTGTTATTCCTTGACTTTAGCAAAGCTTTTGATATGGTCTCCCACAGTATTCTTGCCAGCAAGTTAAAGAAGTATGGGCTGGATGAATGGACTATAAGGTGGATAGAAAGCTGGCTAGATGGTCGAGCTCAACGGGTAGTGATCAATGGCTCCATGTCTAGTTGGCAGTCGGTATCAAGCAGAGTGCCCCAAGAGTCAGTCCTGGGGCCGGTTTTGTTCAATATCTTCATTAATGATCTGGAGGATGGCGTGGACTGCACTCTCAGCAAGTTTGCAGATGACACTAAACTGGGAGGAGTGGTAGATACGCTGGAGGGTAGGAATAAGATACAGAGGGATCTAGACAAATTAGAGGTTTGGGCCAAAAGAAACCTGATGAGGTTCAACGAGGATAAGTGCAGAATCCTTAGGACAGAAGAATCCCATTCATTGTTACAGACTAGGGACCGAATGACTAGGAAGCAGTTCTGCAGAAAACGACCTAGGGATTAAAATGGACGAGAAGCTGGATATGAGTCAACAGTGTGCCCTTGTTGCCAAGAAGGCTAATAGCATTTTGGGCTGCATTAGTAGGAGTATTGCCAGCAGATCGAGGGACATGATCATTCCCCTCTATTCGACATTGGTGAGGCCTCATCTGGAGTACTGTGTCCAGTTTTGGGCTCCACACTACAAGAAGGATGTGAAAAAATTGGAAAGAGTCCAGCAGAGGGCAACAAAAAGGATTAGCGGGCTGGAGCATATGACTTATGAGGAGAGGCTGAGGGAACTGGGATTGTTTAGTCTGCAGAAGACAAGAATGAGCGGGGATTTGATAGCTGCTTTCAACTACCTGACAGGGGGTTCCAAAGAGGATGGATCTAGACCAGTGGTTCCCAAACTGGGGTTCGCAAACCCCTGGGGGTTCACCGAACGTTACAGGGGGTTTGCCAGAAAAATTTGACTAATGGTGGACAGAGGACCCTGGGCATTGGAGACAGCAGGTGGGACCCGGTTTCAGAGCAGACACCCCAAGCCCCAGGGAGAACGAGGCCGGGCAGTTGGGGCTGGCAGCCAAAGTCCCAGCGGTCAGCAGGGAAGCCGGCAGCCCGAACCTCAGCACTCCACGCGGGGCTGACCGCCCAAACCCCAGAGAGAGCGGGGCTGGGCAGTTGGGGCTAGCAGCCTGAGCCCTGCCCCCGTCTGTGGGGGAGCTGGCAGCCCGAACCCCAGCGCTCCGTGCGGGGCTGACCACCCAAACCCCAAGGAGAGTGGGGCCGGGCAGTTGGGGCCAGCAGCCCGAGCCCTGCCCCCGTCAGCGGGGGAGCCAGCAGCCCAAACCCCAGCACTCCCCATGCAGCGCTGGAAGCCCAAGCCCCACAGAGAGCGGGGCTGGGCAGTTGGGTTTGGCAGCCTGAGTCCCAGCGGTTAGAGGAGGAGCTGGCAGCACGAATCCCAGCGCTCCGCACGGGGCTGACAACCCAAACCCCAGGGAGAGTGGGGCCGGGCAGTTGGGGCCGGCAGCCCGAGCCCTGCCCCTGTCAGCGGGGGAGCCGGCAGTCCAAACTCCAGCGCTTTGCGCGGGGCAGACCACCCAAGCCCCAGGGAGAGTGGGGCAGGGCAATTGGGGCTGGCAGCCCAAGTCCGAGCGGTCAGCGGGGGAGCCGGCAGCCCGAACCCCAGCGCTCCCCATGCAGCGCTGGCAGCCCGAGCCCCAGGGAGAGTGGGGCCGGGCAGTTGGGGCCGGCAGCCTGAGCCCTGCCCCTGTCAGCGGGGGAGCCGGCAGTCCAAACCCCAGCGCTCCCCATGCAGCGCTGGCAGCCCGAGTCCCAGGGAGAGAGGGGCCGGGCAGTTGGGGCCGGCAGCCTGAGCCCTGCCCCCCTCAGCGGGGGAGCCGGCAGCATGAACCCAAGCGCTCGGCACGGGAC
The DNA here is from genome assembly GCF_013100865.1 of Trachemys scripta elegans. Taxonomy (NCBI): domain Eukaryota; kingdom Metazoa; phylum Chordata; order Testudines; family Emydidae; genus Trachemys; species Trachemys scripta. The sequence continues at coordinate 23,416,909 of NC_048300.1, read as the reverse complement.
TGGCAGCCTGAGCTCCAGGAAGAGCGGGGCCGGGCAGTTGGGGCATCCATCACACTGAGGAAATTTAAACTTAAATCCCTGAAAATATTGATTTTTAGGAAGGGGTTCACGAGATTTCAAAGTTTAGTGAAAGGGGTTCAAGGGCTGTTAAAGTTTGGGAACCACTGATCTAGACTGTTCGCAGTGGTACCAGATGACAGAACAAGAAGTAATGGTCTCAAGTTGCAGTGGGGGAGGTTTAGGTTGGATATTAGGAAAAACTTTTTCACTGGGAGGGTGGTAAAGCACTAGAATGGGTTACCTAGGGAGGTGGTGGAATCTCCTTCCTTAGAGGTTTTTAAGGTCAGGCTTGACAAAGCCCTGGCTGGGATGATTTAGTTGGGAATTGGTCCTGCTTTGAGCAGGGGGTTAGACTAGATGACCTCCTGAGGTCCCTTCCAACGCTGATATTCTGTGATTCTATGATTCTATGAAAGTGAACTGAACCAAACTGAAGATTTTTGGAGGTTTGGGAAAGTTTGATTAAGGATCTTGTGGACAACTCAATGCTCAGTTGTGGCCAAAAAAGCAAACAAGGTGATAAGCTATATCAGGGATCAGCAAGCTTTGGCACGCGGCTTGCCAGGGTAAGCACCCTGGCAGGCCAGGCCGGTTTGTTTACCTGCCGCATCCACAGGTTTGGCCGATCGGGGTTCCCACTGGCTGCTCCAGGCCAATGGGGGCTGCAGGAAGGACTCCAATGAGCCCGAGTCAGCTGACCTGGACCAGCCACAGATTTTTTTATCTCCAGGTAGACATACTCAATATGTAATTAAACCATAGAACTCACTGCCACAGGGAGTCATTGAGTTGAGGAAGTTCAAAAAGGGATTACACATTTATATGACTATCAAGATTATCTTGTTACTGTAATTAGGGATAAAAATTTTGTGGAAGGATATCTAACTTCATGCTTCAGTGTTTAATCTAATCTCTTACTATTAGAGTCCAGGGTGAGACCTAACGTAGGGAGCAGGTTATCCCAATCTCCTATTGTGGGGTTCTTACACCTTCTTCTAAACCATCTGGTGCTGACAACTGTCAGACAGGTTGCTGGACTAGATGGACCACTAGTCGGGTCCAGTATGGAAATTCCTGTGTTCCTATCTTACCTTAGAGGGAAACGGGGTAGCAGTTCTTTGACTGAAGTTTGGGCGAGATGGCTTCAGGGTAGTCAAGACTTCCTTTCCATTGTTTGCCAGATCCTCAGATTCAGATAGTTCAGGTAAAGTTTGGATAAATATCCAAAGATGTGGAGAATTCTATAACTAAACCATATCTCCATTTTTCTTTATAATTTGCCCTTTGATATTATTTAGGTCCTTTTGAGCACATTGGGAGTAAAACCTCACTTCTGTTAAACACCAGATTTAGTTGGTATGGATGTGCCTGGGAGGAACCACAGCCAAAAGATCTAATTTAAATTCTATGATGTTAGGAATATTATTTTTTTCTGGATTCCTGATATGTGCCAGATTTCCCTTTATTGCAATGTATCCTCCTCTTTCATTTTACAATGATCCATGCTTTGGTATCTGTGCTCTAAAAGAAGGTTGCTGAAATTCATTCAAAGGAGTAGTAAGATCCAGATGTAGTGTAACTTCCCCCTGAGAACTGTAGTTTAATTCTGTTGCTTCTGTGCTGAGTAAAAGTTTTCAGATCTGACCGTTTTCCAGTAAGATTAAAGTCTCAAGTTTTGACCCTCACTGTACTACCTATTCCCTCATTAGCAGAGGGCCTCATTGTTTCTTTCTCTGACTTGTCTTTTCCAATATCTGAGGTGGGTTGGAAAATTTCTGAGTACTCAGAATGTTGCCAGAGATCTCCCAAACAGGTGTTTTGAGTTCCATTCATTCTCTGAAAACTTCTTCCTGGATTTTGGCTAGAGTACAATCAATTTCTAGAGGAAAAAAATGAGAAATCTTGTATCCCATTCATTTTTCCTTGAAATGGCAATGAAATTGTATAATAATTGTATGTTTTAGGATGTGAACAACATTTTAAAGCCACATGGTTCATCTGACTAAGGTTTTCACCCTAAAGGCTGAAGTGAAATAAATCCCTTTCCAACTGAACACTTAGCCTAGTCTTGTTTTGATTTTTTTGGAGCAATTTCTTTTCTAGATTCCAAACAAACATTCATATGTGAGCACATGCATTACATGCAAATCAAATAAATTTGATCATAAGTAAATGCAAATTTTAATTATCCCTGCTTGTGGAAAGTTTTTTTTTTTCTTTTTTGGGGAGATTTTTAAAACCAGAGGAAAAAAATGTTTTCCTACAATTTGTAATTACATTTTTTAAAAGTAATTCTAATATAAATGCTGCCTGTCTCATCAGGTTATACGCTGTAGTTTTTAATGGATACAGTTGGATTTTGTAATTTGTGTTTAATTGATTTACAGTCTCTCTTTTCCCAGCAGTGAAGAGTTCTATGAGCAAGCAGAGTGTAGTGCCTGTGGTTGACAGGTTGCTAATGAGGGTAGGATGAAACTGTGGGTGTTAAGGTGTTTTTTTACACTAGGGATGAAATGTGCAATGTGAATAAACAATATTTTCTGAAATATCATCCCAATCAGATTGTAAAATAGAGGTAGGCCCACTGATCATCGTGCTGTCCATGGGGAGCAGGAACATTTTACTTAGCCCCACATAGGCTGACTAGACAGCAAGTATGAAAAATCGGTACAGAGGGTGGGGAGTAATAGGCGCCTATATAAGACAAAGCCCCAAATATTGGGACTGTCCCTATAAAATCGGAACATCTGGTCACCCTACCCCCACAGAACTATACGTTAGATTTAATGCCCTTGCTCATGTTGAGAAGTACCTTGCCCCAGGTGATCCCATTAATTTCAATAGATGACTCAAGTTGTAAGATAGTATTCAACGTGAGTAAGCATATGTCTGTAATCTAGCAACAGTTCCAAAAAAACAACCATGCGGGAACTCACTATCCATCCAACACATATGTCTGTAATCTAGCAACAGTTCCAAAAAAAACAACCATGCGGGAACTCACTATCCATCCAACACATATGTCTGTAATCTAGCAAAAGTTCCAAAAAAACAACCATGCGGGAACTCACTATCCATTGACTTTATTCCCTTTTGTCAGTGGCTTGACCCTTTCTTACTAGCAGGACATCTCAGATCAAATTAAATCTATGCATAGGAGCCAGAGGAATTTCAGTTGTTAACCACAGGCTACAGAAAATTACTTGGGATCTGAAATACAACATGAAAGCCATGAATGTTCCAAAGCACACAGATCTCTGACATATTTTTTCTGCTGTGTCAAAAAGTAGCTCTAATTGCCCAGTGGCATGTGTGACTAGTATTATGTTTGTTGTACAACAGGGACAGTTTCTGGTATTACACAAGAAGTAGCAATGCTGTTTGAGAAGAATGGTATTGAATCTAGGCACGGTTACTTTGCTTTCTCCCCAAGTCACATTGGTTTTATAGATTACGAAATATTCCCTCTTCCACTAACATTATATTGAGCATATTTCAATTAATTCATAATTCTCCCCAGCTGGTATTGTCAAGTCACTGAATGTCATCAAAAATGTGCTTTATATAGCTCCCTGTTGTTTACAGTGTTGTTGTAACTGTTTTGGTCCCAGGATATTACAGAGACAAGGTGGGTGAGCTAATAGCTTTTATTGGACCAACTTCTGTTGGTGAAAGAGACAAGTTTTGAGCCACATACAATTCTTCCCCAGGTCTGAGATAGGTACTCAGGTTGTCACAGCTAAATACAAGGTGGAACAGATTGGTTAGCAAAAATAATTAACACATATTCTAAGGGACCATTCAAGATGAAGTGGTCCATTAACACCCTTGCAATCCTAAAACAAAAAAAAAGAGGGGGTTGTGGGTTATGGATTGTTGTAATAAGCCATAAATCCAGTGTCTTTATTAAGACCATGATTTTTAGTGTCTAGCAATGTTTTGAATTTAAACTGCCAGGCTCGTGTTTTGAAGGTGTTGTACCCATTTTCCATTGAGGATGAGGACTGAGAGGTCAGACATGGATTGATTGTTTTGTGAAAAGTGTTTGCCCATGGGTGATATGGTGTTTTTGCCTTTCATCATTTCTCTGTATGAGTTTCCTTCAGGCACTCTGCAATGTTAATAACCTCCCTCGGAACACCAGCCTTGCCACCATGGATGTCAATTCCCTATACACCAACATCCCTCACAATGGCAGAACCTCAGTCTGCCTCAAATATCTACAAGACAATGAACAACACTCAGATATCCACCCCAAACACACTGCTATATTCATCCATTTCATCCTCACATATAACTATTTTACATTCAACAACAAACACTTTGCCCAAATCCTGGGTATTAGGAGGGCTTGAATGGCCCCTTAGAATATGTATGCAGTACAGTTGTAGTCATGTCAGTCCCAGGATATTAGAGAGACAAGGAGGTTGAGATAATATCTTTTATTAGACTAACTTCTTTGGTTCAATAAGAGATATTATCTCATTCACCTTGTCCCTTAGAATATGGGTAAACTACTTATGCTAAACACTTTGTTCCACCCTGAAACACTCTGAGTACCTTTCCCAGACCTGAAGCAGAGCTCTCTGTAGCTCAAAAGCTTGTCTCCTTCACCAACAAAAGTTGGTCCAATAAAATATATTACTGTTTTCTCTCTATAGTTTCCTACTATCAGGCTGATGTACAGTTTATATTAGGAATATTATGTTGGAATTGTAACTGATAACTGGGAAGGCTGAACAAAACCATAGTCTAATACAATGTTGCAAAAATGTTCTATTTATTCCCAGAGATGCAATTAAATGGCAAATTAAATGTCAATTGGTCCAGGTCCTCTTACCTCAAGAATGATGGAAAATTGTGAGCCATGAGTCACTGAGCCATTTCTGCATTAGCCCATTTAGTTATGTAGCACTAAGCAGGGCCGACGAGAGGGGGGGGAAGCCAGTACAAATTACCGGGGCCCGGCAGTCCGGAAGGGGGCCCGGGGCCCTATTTAGCCGGTCCGCTCTTGCTGGGGGGCCCAAAAAATTTTTTTCACTGGGGCCTGAACCCGCTCTCGGCGGCCCTGGCACTAAGACACAAGAAGATATGTCACACTGGGCCACAAAGACATACGTTGGATAGATGACGCATTGTAAATGTGTATGCCTATTATGTAGCTCCTCCTTCTAGACAAGTATGGCTCTGCACTGGCTTGCCTCAGTTTCTCCTTCAATAGGGAAACAATGATGTCACTTGAACAGCCCAGTCAAGGAGAAGCCAAACTCTCTAACTCCAGTATATCTCCATTTAATAAAGCATTCACAAAGGAGCACTTGAACAATGGTTTAAAGGCTGTTACCTCACAGCTCAGGCAAAATTTAAGAGGCCCAAAACTTAATTTAAAATTTAAGAGGACCAACATGTAAGAGGTCTCTGAATCTGCTCAGACAACCCTTCAAGGGAGGTAGGTGAAATCTCCCTTGCCAGTTGTGCAGCTTCTTGAGTAGTTAGTCACAGCTTCCTCTAGCAGCAGCTCCTTCTGCTTTAAGGCCCAAGGCTTCTCCATTGCCTGGATAGCTCTGTACTCTCTCCCTTGCTTGGTCAGGGTCTCTCCGAGGCCCTTCTGGCTGGAGAGTGCTGTAATGTTTAATTGCTTAATTAATTAACTTACTTTTCTTCTCTCCTGCCCTCCAGCCTTGCAGCTTCCTGCTGCTCTCTTACCAGGCTTAAGCCAATTGGTGTGGCAGGCAGGCTAATTAGATAGGATTAGCCATTTACACAGCTCTACCTTTTATGGGGCAGGTCAGCCCATTACAGGCATGAAGTCAGAGTCCCATGACTGCATCCATCCAAGAAGGCTATTAAATTGCTCAGAAGTAAATAGAAGAAATGCAGTAAAAACAATCTGCTACTTTAAAATGATTTTAAATGTTTCATAATGTTTTGGGTATTTTTTAAAGTTGACACAATTGCCTTTTGCTTTTCGATCCTCCTGTTCTTAGCGTACCAAGTAAAAAGCTGCAGTCAGATCTGTTTAATGCCAACATTTTAGCTAGTCTTCATTTATTTAAATAAATAAATAAGAAAACCTAAAAAAACTCTGAAGCAACAACTTTACTCCTGCTTCTGCTTTAATTCTGTTGTGACACTGTACCCCATATTTTTCACAATTATATGATTTATGGCATTATTCTGATGTATTTTATGCAAGATAGGTCATGTGAGAAATCATTGGAAAGGTTATGATTTACTGAATATGATTATCCTATTTGAATGCATGTATCATTTTTGTATCTGAAGGTAGGAATATTGACTATCTGTATTACAAATATGTTTACACGTGGGGAATGCCCATGTGTAAATTAGGCAAAAGACTGTCAGTATAGATGGCTGGCTGGGAAGGGGCTTGTGATGTTACACTCCATATTCTTCATAGAAATATTGTTATGATATGAACATGACATAACTAAGATATGTTTTATGCAAGAGGGGTCATATGAAGTATCATTGAAAATGTTATGATCTACTGAATGTGTTTATCCAATTTATATGCATGCATCTTTTTTTATCTGAAGCTAGGAATATTAATCATGTATCTGTATTTCAAATATGCTACTTTGGGTGACACCCACAATAGCCCTTCAGGCTTAAAAATGAAAAAGTCAGACAGGGCTGATGGCCCATTAAGAAGAAACAATAAGACTATGAATATACTAATCTCTCTCCTTCCTGAGAGGCATCTTGGGACATAGCTCTGACATTACCAGGGCGGGTGGCCCTGTTACCAGATACAAAATTCCACTTTGGACACTACTGGTACTTTTCCACTGTAGGAGGATGGGGATCAAACAAAGGATTTCCACCTTAGGTAAATCTTTTCTGGGGAAGAAGTTGATCTGGTCTCTCCTCCATTGCCTACCCAAGAAGAAGGACTGCTGAAAGAACCTGAAGGGACAAGGGAACTAACCTGAAGGGAAAGGCAGGGATGAATCCAGACTGAGACAGGGGTCCTGTCTGTCAGAAAAATAACTGGAACTATGAGCTACAGAAACTCTGCGTCCTGCCTAAATTCAGCATTTAGGGTGAGAAATTACATTTTGTAACCTGTTTATTTAGTGAATCAAGCTTAGCTTACGTGTTTTGTTTTATTTGCTTAGTAATCTGCTTTGTTCTGTTTGCTATTCCTTATGATCATTTAAAATCTGCCTTTTGTAGTTAATAAACTTATTTTTTGTTTATAACATAACCCAGCTTGTGCAATTCAAATCAGGGTGTGTGTGGGTTGGGGGAGGGGAGCAAGAAGCTGTGCATATCTGTCTTCACATTGAGGGAGAGGGTGAATTTTTATGAGATGGCTCTGTGCAGATCTTTCTATACAGCGGAAGACAGTATTATTTTGGGTTTATTCCCCAAAAGGAGTGTGCACGTGAGTGCTGGGTGAATCCTCTCACACAGAGCTGACTTCAGTCTGTGTCTGCAGCTGGGTGTGGCCCTAATTGTGTGTGTGTGCTGCAAGAGGCTGGTGGGCCTAATTTAGCAAAACAGGGAGAGGGAATCCAGGATTGTGGAGCAGGAGGGGCTCAGTGAAACCCCGTACATCAGATGGCATCCCAGAACGGGGGTCCAACCAACCCGTCATAGGGCCCATTCAGGTTAATGAGTCATTAGGAAAACAATAGGCCTTAGAAGAAGCTTATCTTCCTGAACCTGGAGAGTCTTCCTGAGGATGCTATAAACAGCCTCTGAGTTATGGCTGCTATAATGTTACAGGGACATGTGATCAGGTCACTTGGTGCTGGACTCCATCTTGGGATACTGGTGTTTTTTCACAGACTGGCATGGGAACCAAGCTTTGAGACAAAGGGTTCCCATTATATGCAAAAGCTATTTAAGGCAGGGGAGTAACATCATTGTGGTTCTTCACTGACTCCCTGCCCAAGGAGACTCCTGGAAACACCTGAGGAACAAGACTAAACTGGGAAGTGCTGGACCCAGGCTAAAGGGATTTTTAGCCTGTGAATGAAACACCTGGGGATTCCAAACTGTAAGCTAGTGCAGCTTGCCCCTTACGAATCTGCAGCCTACTTGAATCATCATTTAGGGTAAGAGTTTGCTGTTCATATCCAATCTATGTGGTATATTAAGCTTAGTTTGTGTGTTTTGTTTATTTGCTAGGTAATCTGTTTTGATCTGCTTGCTATCCCTTATAATCACTTTAAATCTATCTTTTGTAGATGGTATAATTTTGGGTTTACACCCCTGGGGGGGGGGGGGGAAATGTTACCTGAGTAGCTGGGAAGTTCCTTAGCTGAAGCCTCCTCATGAAGAGCTCATCACAGCATCTGTATGTAACTGCAGCTGGGTGTGTCCCTATCTGTATGTGTGCTGGTAAAAGTGCAGGCTGGAGCCTGGGAGAGGGCTTGGCCAGCTGGTCACAGTAGTACAGTGTAAAGGTGTCCCAAACTGGTGGGTCATGGGGGCTCAGTGGTACCCCAATTCCAGGTGGCATGCTGGTGGGTAACCCAGCACCCCTGGTTCTTGATTGCTCAAATGCCAAGCTGCTGCCTCATCATATGTTTCTTGCAGAAAGGGAAGACTTTCAACTCCAAGAGTTTATTAAAAAAACTAAATCAAAACTTGAACTGAACAAGGGCTGAGAGACAGTGTTAAAGGGCAGGTTTTAGCTAAAATTTTCCAGAAACATTCAGCCTGAGGTAGACACCTTGCATGGAAAATTTCAGCTGAAAATGTTAAAGTTTGACAAAGTTATAGATGTAAGCAGAGTCAGTATGAGCTCTACCCTGACATCTGGTGGTGAGCTATGGAAAAGGACTTCAGGGACTGATCTCGTTTGCATGGGCACACCCACCCTACCTAACATGAGGGACCGCCTATGCCTATCCAATGGTCACTTTGGCTGCTGTGAGATCACCAGTTTCTCTGTTATTAGGGCAGAAAGAATAAAGTGTTGTTACCCTAATTATGTGACTCAAGGACAGTGGAACTATTTTATGGCAGAGGGACTCGCCATCAACTAAGGAGCACTTGCTAGACAAGGAGCATGGGTTCCAAAACCCAGTGAATTGAGTGAGCTTGGGGACAGACATTTGTGTCTGTTGGGGTAGGCCCCTTCTGAGGGCCTGAAACACCAACTGTACCTTCTCCTCTCTCTACTGTAGAATATCAGAGCTATTCTATTAGGAGTCTAGTTACAGGCTGCTGAGCTGAATTCACTTTGGGCCAATGGTGCACCAGCACCGAGGCTACCTTACTACAAGTTAAAATCACTAAAGACCTGAAATCACTGAGTACTGTGTAAAGTGGGGGGGGGCTGAATATAAATTGCGGAACGGCTGGCATAGCAGTTTGTGGGATGGCTGGAGTGGCTCACGGGATGGCTGGTGGAGCAGAGCAGCTGGCAGAATGGCTCGTGGTGAAGGCTGCAGCAGAACCCTATGGAGAGGCGGGTCAATCAGCCTTGGACCATGTAAGGTGCCCCTTAATACCCCGCTCCATTTCCACCCAGGTTGGGAGGTAAAACTCTGCAGATAAACTTTTGAACTCTGGGGCTGCACTGACCAGGGACAGAGACTTTTGGGTTGTTGGACTCTTGGGACTTTGGGGGATTTTTGGGTTGCTGGACTTAAGACCCTGAGGGGAAAAGGATACTGCCAGACTTACTTGGGGTGTGTCTTTTGCTTATTGTTTGTATTATGAATCCTGTTTGTGGTGTTTCCCCAACATAATGCCGCATTGTTTCCTTCCTTTATTAAAAGGACTTTGCTACACTCAGTCTCTGTGCTTGTAAGAGGAGAAGTATTGCCTCTTAGAAGCGCCCAGTGGGTGGTATATAATTGTCCCAGGTCACTGGGTGGGGGCTCGAGACAATTTTGCATTGTGTTATTGAAACGGAACCCCTAGATACCGAACCCGGTCCTTGTTGCTGCCAACTCAGAAGGGCAGAAAGGTTACATAAGGAACTAAATAAAGGGTCTTATAGTGTCAGGCAACCTTAATAACAGGTGGTACTATCTGCCCTGTCTATAACATATATTTTTTGTATACACCCAATTTCTTTAGATTTATACATAATGAAAAAGTACAACTGTCCATGTACTTCAGGTGCCCTTTGATGTAACTTTGGGTAACTAAACTGCAGCAGTTCCAGCCCATGCAATTCCTAAATCAGGCAAGTTAAAAATTGACTAATATCCATCCCCCATCATAATGCCCTTACACACAACTTTTCAAATGCTGGCAACAGCATTCCACTCTTATAAAGTGATGTGGTCGCAAGGCCAGTATATGGGGATTTAGACATAGGTATGAACTTAGAAAGTTATGGCACTGGACAGATTGGCAAAACGGCTATTTCAGTATAGTTTCAATGGGTTTACATCACACTGAATTTGGTCCTCGGTGTTCATAGCCCTAAGATCTGTCTATGGCTCTTCCCTTATATATAAATCACAGATATCAATCAACCTGGGGTGTTTAAACTAATTGCCCACTGTTAGTAAATTGCTCTTTTTTTCAGCACATTCTTTGTCAATTCTCCACCTTAGTTTGAATTTGTACAGATGGACGTCCTACCCACTGAAGGGATCGCCACCGGATGAGTGATAAAACAGACCATTTTGATTTTCACCACTGTAAATCAAGGGCACAGTTGTTTTGCTCCCCCCAGTGTTATCTAGAGAAACAATTAAAGCTGCATTTCATATCTAATACATTGTTTTCCAAGGAGTAACTGACTGTATATTACTGATTAAATAAATACTCTTGGCCTCCTGAGGAGACTTGTATGCAACTGCTGTTTTTCTATGAGATTTAATAAGAGAGAGGGAGAAATGATTAATTACAGTGCATGTGATGTAAACCTCGGGAAACAAAGCAAAAACAACAACAACAAAAGATTTTTCCTTATGCAAATTCGATCCCTGGTCTTTACATGGGTTTTCTCGTGAAAACAAAGAGCCAGATCTACCTAATATATACATGCCTAGCTTCTCTTGGTTTCAATGAAAATTGCAGAGTATGTGGTGGAGGACACATTGGGACCCATAGTCTCTTATAGTCTATAAGTTAATGAGGTTGCACAGGTGTCATTGACAGCCAAATTTCACCTCCTTACTGTGCCTTCTGTCTTCATTAAAATCTATCACAATCTATTCCTAGTTATCCCAGTGCAGCCCCACTGAATTCAGTGGGTTGTATTGATGTAAATGAGAGCAGAACTTTGCCTTGCAAGTATTACAGCAAAGCCAGCCAGAGTATATGGGTCCTAAGTTACATTAGTTCAATACCATGGTCTTCAATTAACTTGAACTGGTGTGACTGAGAGCCAAATGTTGTTAATGTTGCAGTTTTTTCTTCAAAGCCTACAGGGCAAATTCTCTCTCCAGCCCTTCAGTGCATTCTTGTGCAGCCATAGGAGTAGACTGGAAGACTGCCATGTGGGAGAAGCACACTGTGCCAAGTCTATGTATGGTGCAACATACTTCCCCATGCACGTTGGCATTTCTAGGCTAAGGTTTCAGTGGTAGCCATGTTAGTCTGTATCAGACAAAAAAACAAAAACGAGGAGTCTTTGTGGCACCTTAGAGACTAACAAATTTATTTGGGCATAAACTTATGCCCAAATAAATTTGTCTATCTCTAGGCTAGTGCATTTTGAGGGCAGAGCCAAGGCTCCATCTTTCCGCATGTTCCCACCCACGTATCGGGGGAGATGTACAGGCCTGTCAAGGCCCCTGTGCTCTCCATGCAGCTGCCCACAGTACAGATATCCATGTACTTCTCCGTGCAGGCTATCTGATACCCCACTTACTCACTGCCTGGATGCATAAGCTGCAATTTGGCCCACATTGAATAATATATTCTAGTATGCACACTCGTGGTCAATGTATCTAGCTGCATTCAGAATAAATTGTGAGCCAAATTCTCCATTGACTTACATCCCAAAGGGGAAATGTAGAATTTGGCCTTCCACTTTTACTCTTGACAATATTTGGTAACACTTAAAAAATGTGTTGGTTCTGTTCAGATAAGTCTCCAGTGTTTTATAGGCTTATCTGTATTCTTTGAAGTCTTTCTGATCTGGGATGAGAGAATTCATTTGTTTAGGGTAGGAGCTGACAACAGCCTTCACTCAAATAGTTCTTGCTGTTTGAAAATTTTCAGTACATTTTTCTTTTCACTATTTTCCATTGCCATGCTTCTAGGAACTTTCAATTTCCACCAGGAGACTGAAGGCAGAATTACCACTAGAAAGGCTGTCCTCACATTATTTATGGCCTGACCAGAAGCAGACAATACTGGAAATGTCACATGAATAGGTCCTCAGCTAAGATTTCTAGACCAGATTTATAAACCCAAGAGGCTTAGATAAGGTTAGAGAAAGCATCTGAACTTTACAGCTACAGAAAACTCATGGTCATATCCTCAGCTGGTATAAATCTGGGTAGCTACACTGAAGTCAGTAAAAGCTACACTTATTTCTAATCCAGTCATTGCTGCCTCCCTCTTTCCCCCTCTTCCATCCTCCAGCACAGTCAGATTCTTCTATTCAAACTGGAACAGGGGCAAAGAATAGCTCCTAGGATGATTAGGGCAACAGAGAGGTTATCTTGGCCATGAATAAATTTGGTCTAGAAATTAGACAGTTTCTAACCATCAGAAGAGTGAGGTTCTGGAGCAGCCTTCCAGTAGGAAGAGTGGGGGCAAACAACTTACCTAGTTTTAAGATGAACTTTATAAGATAAGTTTATGAGCAGGATTATATGATGCAGTTGCTTATGATAGCAGGAGACTGGACTCAATGACCCAAGAGGTCCCTTCCAGTCCCATGCTCCTGTGTCCTACCTTTGCCTAGAACCTCACCGTCTTACCCACAAATATTCTATAATATTTGCTTGAAAACTGCTGTTTCCAATGTTGGATAAAGGTTGAATATTAGGAAAAACTATTTCACTAGGAGGTTGGTGAAATACTGGAATGGGTTACCTAGAGAGGTTGTGGGATCTCCATCCTTAGAGGTTTTTAAGGTCTGGCTTTTCTTGGGGTTGGTCCATACATAGACTCTGAGCAGGGGATTGGGCTAAGTGACCTCCTGAGGTCTCTTCCAACCCTAATCTTCTATGATTCTATGATTCCCATCAGTGAACTTGCATGCTATACAGAAGCCAACACAAAAGGGGGGAAAATCAGTGTGAGCACAGAGATCCAGATAGTTACAAATTACTGAGGATTTCCCTACCTCAAACTGCTCTTATAGGGCAGCTTTTTATCTCATTTGCATTGTCTGAATAGCACAAAGCAGTCAGAAGTGAGGCTGAAGGTCTGATCCCTTGTGTTGTAATTACAGCACTGATAACTTTATAAAGAAATCAGATTTGTATTCTTCAGTGAGCATTCTCAGGAAGAATCCACTGCATAAACTGAGTATCATGGTGAAAATGTTTCCGAAAGTCAATATAGTTCTATGCATTTCTCCATAGCAAACAAAAGAAAAAGAAGGCTATCTCATAAGCTCAGTGATGTTTTTCTCAACTGAATTTCAAGAAAGCTATTTTGTTTATTTACAAGGAATAGAACATCTGTTAAAGAGGGAGAAAAAACAAACAGTTGGAACGCATATAGGAAAATCTATCTGTTTTAGTCATCATCCGTTTCATCTATCACAAAATTGAGTATTAAGAGGAATTTTCAAAACAAAACCCTCAAATGTATTTGAAAATTTTTAAGCTTTTCACATCCCCTCTACCCCTCCCCCCGCCCCGGCAAAAAAAAACCCAAACCAAACAAACCCCCTTTCCTTAAATTTAGCAATTTAAAAAAAGTGAAATAGAAGACTCACCACATCAAGACTGATGGATGAAGGGTACCTGCAACCCATATCCAGGGCAGCTATTTTGCTATTTCTCTACTTCTAGAACTGGATGAATACTACAAGAAGCAAAGTTATGAGTATTCTTGTGAAGAAAAGCTATGGATTGGCATCATCAACTTTCATTTTCCATGAACGTTTAGATGTGTGATTCTTTCCTCACAAGAATCTTCATGGAACATGAACGTTTTATAAATACTTGTGTAAATGTGTGTCCACACCCAGGTTCATGCTCAAAGTGTTCACGTAACCATCTTGAAATCTCACTCATTTCCCTCTTCCTGTTTTGAAAAGGTTCCTTCATCCAGTAAGGGAGCAGAAATAGATAACACCAATTGACTGAGATGACCTGTCACACAGCACATATAATACATTATGGATAACTGTAAAAGAATATAATAGTCTGAGAATAGTCTTCAAGAATGAAATATTTTTATTCAATGTATTTATCAAAGTTGCAAAAAAAAGAACAAATTTGTAAAAATGTAAGAATGTTTGTGGATAATATACAAAAAAGGCAAAATATGGCAAATCATCTTTTGCTACACACTGTTCACCCTGCTCCACACATCAGGTTAATTCTTTAATTTACACTGACACAATGATATTCTCCATCATTTCCAAAATACTTAATCACCTCAGAGACATTCCTTGATGTGATCTTTTTAGGAGTAAAGATGCTGATCTGCTGGTATGACAGATTATTTCTGGAAGTACTGCAGAACTGATCTATCAGAACATCAGGTTCTCAGGTAAATCTGCTGCATACCATGAAGTCAATCTGTTTTATAATCATGCTTCTCTACACATGCACACCTAATTTATTGTGTTCAATTACCCTAAGCAAGGCAAAGCTTAACTGTACCATCTGAGGTCAGGGCCAGCTCTAACTTTTTTGCCGCCCCAGGCAAAAAAGAAGAGCGCCGTCTCCCCCCCCCCCCCGCCCCCCCCCCCACCGCCCCCCCCCGTGAGCGCTGCGCCACCGCCCCCCCCTAGCGCAGCCAAAATCCCCGCCCCCCCGAGCACCACGCTGCCTGAAGCCCTGCCCCCCACAGCGCCATGCCACCCGAAGCCCTGCCCCTCCAAGCACCACGCCACCCGAAGACCCCGCCCCCTCCGAGTACCGTGCCAGCCCCCCCGCCCCCGCCCCGCCTCAAACCCCCCCCCCCCCCGAGCGCCGCCTGCCCGAAGCCCCGCCCCCCCGAGTTCCGTGCGGGAAAGAAAAAAAAAACCCTCCAGAGCTGCCCCAACGAACCAATAAATAAATAAAAACCCGAGTGCTGCCCCGCCCCAAGGTGCCGCCCGAAGCACGTGCTTGGTTGGCTGGTGCCTGGAGCTGGCCCTGTCTGAGGTCACAATTTCATGGAATTAAACTTCTTCCAAGAACATTTGGAGTGAGATCCTGGCTCCACTGAAGTCAATGGGAGTTTTGACATTGACTTCAATGCAGCTAGAATTTCAGCTAGCTAGCTGATATATTTGCTAGCCTTTGATTTTGTGTAAATCAGGGTCTTGTGTTGCAAAATTCCGCTTTTACTACTTCTTTTCATTGGTAGTTCATTCAAAGTCTCTGTTAAGATGATCAAGATAGTGCTTCACTATCATATTATTTTGTAAGGTATAATTTGTGTTTGCAAGGCACTACAGACCCACTTATTTTGAAACGGAACCTAAATTATTTCTACTCTTGTGGCTTACCCACTAAAGATTGGTCAGTTATCTAGCTATTAGTGGAATTCTATGTAAACTATATAATAGCTGATTAGGTATTTAAAGAAATAGTTTCTTTATGTTTTGACTTAGAAGTATCTGCAATTAACTTTATGGCAAACTCGATTGTACTGTCATATTGAACTCAGTCTCAAATGACATAAATTTTGACTATTGTAGCTAGAGAGAAAAGCAATGGAAGATGGACTAAAAAAATAACTGCATAATTTGACGGACTCCATTGATATGGAAAAATATAGTTTACATGAGCAAGTAAAATGAATTTGGACTGCTACACTGGAATCATGTTCTGAACAGTTGGCTGTAAAACTGCCTCCATTTACACTTCACATGGAAGAAGTAAAATAATATAATGAAAACTAACTAATCCCTTGACAAAACCAATGAACTTACAGTATTTACTAATTATGCATAGTCTCTAAAACCCATTGTGCTTATTAAACTGGTGTTTTAGTGGATGCAGCTGTAAATTAATTATTTTCAACTTGTTTTAAATAATTTAGCCAAAGGATTACTTGTGCATTTTGTGGTTTCTTCCTCGTAAAAATATAGGTATCTCTTGTCCTTCTCAGCTATTCCCAACATGTTTTAAAGGAACAATGTGAGGAGACAGCCCTATCTGGGGTGCCCTCTAGCAGCAGGCTGTGGCATGACCTGTGTCTGCCTCAGTTTCTCCTTTCTTCTGGATTCCTCTCCACATATAACTAGTTCTTGGAAGGTTAATTTATTACAGAAGTCCCATGTATGAAAATCATAGCAAAAGTCCCACAACCATAATCCAAAATTTTCCAGAACAGTCCAAATAGTACCTTCACTCTTTCAAGTTCCAACACTGCATCAGCACCCCCGGATAGTTCCAGCTCTTCTCACCATGTTCCAGCTCCAGTACAACTCTGGCATCTCCCACCATGTTTCAGCTCTCCAGTATCTCTCATCATGCTCCCTTTCTCACATATGGCTCTCACCATGCCTCACTCCACCTTCTCTAGCTGGGGTGCCTCTCCATCTTGTTTCTTTCTCCGGTCTGATTCTATCTCTTGCCAGGAGACATCAGCAGGCTAACCCCTCCATCATTCCTCAGCCCAGCTCGCTAGCTCAGAGAGTCAGCAGGTTTTTCCCTCTGTTGCTTGCAGCCTTCAATCCTCTCTGGCCATGGTTCTCAGGTCTAGGGAAGTTTGGTAACTCCTTGACTGCCTTCCACTTTCACCAGCCTGATCTGGCTCCACTGTCCACTAGAGAACTTTCACCACGCCCTCCTTCAGGAACATCTGCTCACTGAACCTCTCAACCCAGCTCTAGTCCTCTTCTGAGCTCATTCTTGCACCCTCTCTCACACCTTTAAGCTGTCTTTCATTTCTAACTCCTGGGGAAGAAGCCCCACCCCCACCCTCCTCCTTACCAAAATGAAGGCACATCTAGCCTGAATCAGGACAGCTGGGCCTGATTTCATTGAAGGGGCCAGCTACCCTGTTACAGATGCTATTTACTATTACAGTCATCCTGAGAGAAATGAAATATGTGTTTGCATGTGTCATTGATGTGCAAAAAAAGTGTGCTTAGCATGCTGGGATTGCAGCCGCCAAAGTAATTGCTGTGGTGTCTCCAGAAATGAAACATTAGAAAGGATGTGGGGCAACTAAATCCAAACAGAAACTATGGAGACATAGGGTTGCCAACTTTCTACTTGCACAAACCCGAATACCTTTGTCCCGCCCTCCTCTGAGGCCCCGCCCCTACCCCGCCTCTTCTTTGGATTGTGTATAAAAGGATACTGTAGTTTATGAATAGTTACAAGAGCAATCATAAGGTTGATAAATAGATTGGGGGTAGGGAGGCAAAGATGACCTGTATGGACTTATGAAACAATGATACCTTTGTTTTCTGTGTGCTCCACCTTTAAATTTCTAAGAGTCTGCCTATTTGCAGAGACAAAAGCCATTTTGTTCTTGGGATTACTGTAGTCTTTGATAGAAGACGGAACCAGGGTGCTCTCTTATAGTCTTTGCTTGTTTTTCTTTTTTGAAGTTTACCCCAAACTAAATGAAAAGTCATTTTTAGACTGACAGCATGTGGTTGTTCTTTGTGTGTGGCAAAAACATAACAAAGGTCAGGTGTAATTATATATTTTGAAAATGATTGAAAATAAAAGTAATCTCACATCAAAACCTCAAAAAAGAATATAAAATTTGTCAGATCTCCAAAACCAAAGATTGAATCCTTTGTGCCAAGAAACAATGGAGCACCCCTCAATAAGTATAATACACAAAAATAATAGGTTTTTTATTATTTTAATCAGAATAATAGTTAGGTATTTTAGAGTAGGTTGAATCCTCACCTTTCATTTTCCTGCTACCATAAGTTTGCTGGTTATGGTAAGAACATAACCTTATTGCTCTTTTAATATATTTGGGGGGTGTTTCATAACCTCTGAATAGTCATTTATCCTGTAGTTTAATATTTATTTAGAAACTGAGCACTTGACAGAGCAAAAAATCAGGAGGGTTGTTAATTGATGTTCCCACTTTCACCTACAAAATCCATCAGTATTTGTATTTCTTGAGAAAGAGAAAAAAAAACTGCATAGGCTGCCATTTTATTGCTTCACCCTGAGAAAATAAACCAAGTCTTCATCCCTCCTAACTCTCAGGTATGGCTGTAAGTAGCTTGTGTGGTTTTTCCTTTAGAAAAGAGAACATAAACTGAATAAGGTAATTGGCATGACTTGGTAATGAACCAGAGTGTGAAATCAAATGACTTTTAATCCAATAAACAGACTTAACTAGCTGATGTTTGCCCGACTTGTGCTCTTCTGACATCAAGTAATTTGAGACACTGAAAAAATGAATTATGAGCCTAGCTAAATTGACCTTTTGTTGTGAGTATTGCTAGGATGAAGTTTTATGTTTTGCAAAAATAATACATTGTATTCATTCTTGTCAATTACTTGGTAATAATTAGGTCTACACTTCCTCAAAAAAAATGACCAATAAAAAACATCAAATTACTTAATAAAAAATAAAAAATACTCTTATATTATTAAAGGTTTTATGGAACACTAGAGCACTTGCCCTATTACATTTTTAAGAAATATATTCCTGGATGATATGGTTTCTGGTTGGTCTTTCTTGATAGAGAATCAAAACATACTATTACCTGTGACAAGTTATATTTATTTTTCTTCTTCTGGACAGCTGAGTTTTTAACTCTTTCAAAATATTTTTAAAACACCAGAAGTGTCAATTTGATTTTTAATGAAAACATATATAAGGTACTATCTTGTGGTTCAAATTATGTAATGAAATGAACTACTGTATCTAAGCAATCAATATTAAATCTTTAATATATCTATTCCCGTATGATATTTTAATAAAGATTTCTATATATCAGAATATTTGCTATCTGTATCTACATTCAGCATAACTTGCAATAACCTCTGGTCAACTTTACTCTTGGGTCATTCATGGACAAATCACATTCAGGTGCCAGCACATATCAGAGCTGTTGCAGAAGAGTAAAAAGAGAGCAAGATTAAAATAATCCAGGTTGACTGTAGGTACTCAAAGTAAATGTGTAAGACTGGAATTTAGAAAAATACTTTTTTTTTTACCTGCAAACTAAGCTATATTTGATACAGAAATCAGTAAGACATAATGAATGTGGAATCCCACAGTGCTATTTTTACAAAGCTATTTTTCTGGATAGAACCATATTTGGACCTGAGCCAAAGCCCACTAAGGGAACGGTAATCTTTCCATAGAGTTCACTGAGTTTTGGATCAGAATCACATAGTCAATGCAGCTAAACTTGCTGATACAATCAGTGGCAACTTTGTCAAATATCTTTGATTAGCAGGGAGAGGGTGACCATTTTCTTTTTTTGTGTTTCTGTTTGCATATTTTTATTGATGTTGATCTACTTGTGTTTTTATTTTAAAATAATAAAATCTGTATTAAAAATATTCAGTGGAAAAAGTAGAATGTTGTGCTCCCATTCTATTTCCCAACCATCAGCTTGGATCTGTTCCCTGGGTGTTTTACACTACACTACAGCCGACAAATGATGAAACAGTACAAGGCTCGATGGTATGATACTTATTTGCCAAAAAAAATCTGAGGGGTAAACAAACCACATCCAATAAAATAAATTTTGAACCAAAAGAGAACTTTTCTTTTGGAAGTTTGTAAATAGTCAAGATTTTTTTTCTCCCATTTATTCATTCTTGTCTATTTCCTGGTTTCAGATAAAGTCCCATTGTCTTCTCTTTCTGCCCTCATTCCTCTCCCCCCCTCCATGCTATTTTCTTGTAGGGAATTGCAGGTGGGCACCATTTGGCCTTCAGGGTCTTTATTATTGATTATGAATGGGAAGTCAATAATCCATCATGACTGTCAAATCTAAGTTTGCAGGGGTGAAAGAAAAAAAGTCCTTTTATTTGTAAAGCAAGCACATTTGATATGGATAAATTGTGGCAGAATAAACATGGATCACCACAGTGCCACTTGTTTCATCATAGAACCACACATTAGCTACAGCTGCTAATTAAAACCGGGTAAAGTTAAGGTAGAGATTAAAATACGGTTTTTGCTTTACAAAATCAAGATACCCCATAACACATATCAGGCATTTTTCACATTTGAAATACAACCTCGTTTCATCATTTTCCTAATTTTGCCATAATTTTAAAATAATTGTGCATATTTGCAAAGTGATAATGTAATCTGCCTTAATTGTGCAGCAACCCCTCCCCACAAACCACTTAAACTGAACCAATAAGAGAGATTTTATAAAGTATTTGAATAAATGAGGCACTAATAAAAATTCAGTACATTTCACTTTATATGCAAATAGGATCTAATAAGCTGTACTTAATACATAATCTTTATGGTATTAACAGTAAGTGGTAACTTGAATGCTAAATGATCAACTTCTTTATGGTGGCTAATACTATCAATAGCGAACTGTCAGAATTATTTCAGATAGCCTGGCCCATCTCTGCTGAAAACTTTTTAAATTATAAATAAACTCCCAGCAAAACTGTCTTTCGTGACCTGTTTAGTATGTACTACTTTATAATCTTTGGCAGTGGTAACAACAAATTTATAAAAGAAATCTCTTCTGGTATACTTGGCACTATAAATTGTGTATATCTGAAGATGATACAATACAGTATTTTGTAAGTAAGTACTCCCAAAATAATGTCTGTCTTTTCAGTGTATGTAACAATGCCTAGGTTTTCATCTAGGGTTTTGGGTCAAATTTTGGTGTCAGAGACATCCCTATAACAGTCCATGTGCACTTGTTACATCTGAAAAACCCATATTTCTATGCAGAAAAGGGCATTGCATGTGGAAATGTCAACTGCACATGCAAGTTGTTAGTCACGTGCTTATACAAATGCCTGTTTGTACAGAACAATGCTGATTATTGTGGGCACAGGAAGGGCATGTATTTGTGTAGGTCCACACCTCCTATCAAAGGTATTATTGTTCAAAAAGATGAGACATGAAGGGCACACACATTATACATGTGTGTTTCTATGCCTATTTTGGGTGTGTGATTACAGTGATAGCTCATAAAAACTGGACACTATGGGCATGCATGCATACCTTTATTTTTATCCATTTGAGTGCACAACTGGATAATTTGTTTGCTCGCTTGTGATAACTGGACCTACAAAGTCGACACACAAGTCCACATGTACCTCGGGCCTCACCTTTCTAAAAAGGAGACCTAACAATCTTTTGCAGTGAGGGCAGATGCATTTATAATAAATAGGTGGAAAAGTGCCTTTTTACCTGGCACTTTTACCAGGTTATCACAAATGCTCCCCCGAATGGAATTTTCCTACTTACCCCCAAAAAGCATTTTACATAATTCCACCTCTGCCTTAGAACATCTGCGTATAGGCTTCCAAATTAGTGTTCACAATCAAGTTCTCTGGCTTTGATGCCTCATTTAATGATAATGTGAGCGCTTAATCCTGCAAGTTGCTGAGTGACTTTAGCATTGAGCCAGCACACAGAATCTTATAGGCAGTCCTCAGCGTCATGCAAGATCACAGATCTAGTGGGAAGTGTAACTATTTAACATTCTGAAGAAGCTCAAGTCAAAATGTAATTCACTGCCTTCCTTTGTGACGTGATAACGTATGAGATTGTCGTGTTGGATGGTATAAATCGCTAATATTTTAAATGTGTTTTTCTAATTAGAACAATTTGTTTTAAAAATATCTATAATCAGAATGGAATAAATTCTGAGTATTGCTCTACTAGAATGTTTACCCCATGGGTTACTTGTTATAAACAGCAGACAACTGCAGAATAACTTAATGAGATTTAATTGGAGTCCTGGTAATTCTATTTGAAAGAAGCCTGCTTTTGCCTCTAGTTGTTTTTGTATTTAGAAAACACATTATTCTCTAGGTCTTAAATTTTGATAGTCGCAGGTAGAATAAATATTTTGAAATTCTTGTTTTTTCCTGGTTAGAAGGAAATAAACACAGGATGTCAGATAAGTACTGCTCAGCTGAACATCAATCTTTTGCTATTTGAAAGCAGCCTGCCACCTCCGGGAAATATATAATAGCAAGAAAGTTATACATAACCGGGCACCACTAAGGGACCACAATGCAGTATCACTACGTGTCCAAAGTGTTTGATGAATATTGACAAATAGTAAATACAAAATCAAGTGGCTGAGTTAATCACTCAATAATATTCATTATGATATTCTTTTATGTGCTCCTTGGTGGAAAGCTGGCAGTGTCTGTCTTACTTTTACAGAGAGCACATGCTGCCTTTTTTCCTGATTTCAATTATTTAATAAGGGGGAGAGAGGAGGGGAAAAGGGAGACACATACAGAAAGAGTGTGAGACTCAATATCAGCATCAGTGTTTGGCTTGGCTCCCCTTAGACTCATTCTGTCTCCTACTCTATGGTTATTATGGTTATATTGCATTTGATGACAAAACAGTTGTATTTATCAGCATCATTTTGTACTCATATAAGACCTGCAAATGAGCAAGTGAGAGTATCCCACATTCTAATGAAAAATGCAGATTGGGCATGCAAAGCTAAAGAAGAAGTAAAAAGCAACAGAGGGTCCTGTGGCACCTTAGAGACTAACAGAAGTACTGGGAGCATAAGCTTTCGTGGGTAAGAACCTCACTTCTTCAGATGCAAGTAATGGAAATCTCCAGAGGCAGGTATATATCAGTGTGGAGATAACGAGGTTAGTTCAATCAGGGAGGTTGAGGTGCTCTGCTAGCAGTTGAGGTGTGAACACCAAGGGAGGAGAAACTGTTTCTGTAGTTGGATAGCCATTCACAGTCTTTGTTTAATCCTGATCTGATGGTGTCAAATTTGCAAATGAACTGGAGCTCAGCAGTTTCTCTTTGGAGTCTGGTCCTGAAGTTTTTTTGCTGTAAGATGGCTACCTTTACATCTGCTATTGTGTGGCCAGGGAGGTTGAAGTTTTCTCCTACAGGTTTTTGTATATTGCCATTCCTGATATCTGACTTGTGTCCATTTATCCTCTTGCGTAGTGACTGTCCAGTTTGGCCAATGTACATAGCAGAGCGGCATTGCTGGCATATGATGGCATATATAACATTGGTGGATGTGCAGGTGAATGAGCCGGTGATGTTGTAGCTGATCTGGTTAGGTCTAGTGATGGTGTTGCTGGTGTAGATATGTGGGCAGAGTTGGCATTGAGGTTTGTTGCATGGGTTGGTTCCTGAGTTAGAGTTGTTATGGTGCGGTGCGTGGTTGCTGGTGAGAATATGCTTAAGGTTGGCAGGTTGTCTGTGGGCGAGGACTGGCCTGCCTCCCAAGGTCTGTGAAAGTGAGGGATCATTGTCCAGGATGGGTTGTAGATCACTGATGATGCGTTGGAGAGGTTTAAGCTGAGGACTGTAGGTGATGGCCAGTGGAGTTCTGTTGGTTTCTCAACAAAGAAGAAGTAAGCTTCCATGGGATAAAGGTCCCCAAAACAAGATGGGTGTGAAAAGTGTGAGACATTCTCAGGTCATTTCCCATAACTAACATTAATGAACTTTTGAATAATTAATGAGAGGGAAGCAGCAACTGGTGCTGTAGACCCAGAACTTGGTGTGATTACAGTTAGATTGACTGTTAACATTAACAATAGCAATTAACCAGCACCTTAAAGGGCATTATGTTCTGCTTAAATGGCAAAGTTGATAGATTTTTGTCTCAGAAGCCGTTTTACATGCCTCTAATAATTGCCCTGTGTAAAGTACATCTCATTTAACTTTTTTAATGACTAAAACATAAAAGTCTAAAAAGTACTGAAGTTCTGAAAAAATGAAAAAGCAATTTGTGTTGGCTTTTATTAGAATGTCATCATTCTTGGTTACCACGCTGATTATATTAATATTAGAGATGGGAGGATATTGAAATGCCTAATCCAGCTTTCTACGGTTCTTTATTTTATCACATAGAGACAGAAAATACAGACTTAGACTTAGATCTTCTGAAAAGAGAGAAAATAATCTCATCCATCAATTCTGGATAATAATAGGTGTTTAGTTGAGGACAAGTTTCTCAAAGAGGACGACTCATTGAAGAAGGGGGCTGAATCATAGAATCATAGAATCATAGAATATCAGAGTTGGAAGGGACCTCAAGAGGTCATCTAGTCCAACCCCCTGCTCAAAGCAGGACCAATTCCCAGATAAATCATCCCAGCCAAGGCTTTGTCAAGCCGGGCCTTAAAAACCTCCAAGGAAGGAGACTCCACCACCTCCCTAGGTAACGCATTCCAGTGTTTCACCACCCTCCTAGTGAAATAGTTTTTCCTGATATCCAACCTGGACCTCCCCCACTGCAACTTGAGACCATTGCTCCTTGTTCTGTCATCTGCCACCACTGAGAACAGCCGAGCTCCATCCTCTTTGGAACCCCCCTTCAGGTAGTTGAAGGCTGCTATCAAATCCCCCCTCATTCTTCTCTTCTGGAGACTAAACAATCCCAGTTCTCTCAGCCTCTCCTCATAAGTCATGTGCTCCAGACCCCTAATCATTTTTGTTGCCCTCCGCTGGACTCTTTCCAATTTTTCCACATCCTTCTTGTAGTGTGGGGCCCAAAACTGGACACAGTATTCCAGATGAGGCCTCACCAATGTCGAATAAAGGGGAACGATCACGTTCCTTGATCTGCTGGCAATGCCCCTACTTATACAGCCCAAAATGCCGTTAGCCTTCTTGGCAACAAGAGCACACTGTTGACTCATATCCAGCTTCTCGTCCACTGTGACCCCTAGGTCCTTTTCAGCAGAACTGCTACCTAGCCATTCGGTCCCTAGTCTGTAGCAGTGCATGGGATTCTTCCGTCCTAAGTGCAGGACTCTGCACTTGTCCTTGTTGAACCTCATCAGGTTTTTTTCTGCCCAATCCTCTAATTTGTCTAGGTCCCTCTGTATCCGATCCCTACCCTCTAGTGTATCTACCACACCTCCTAGTTTAGTGTCATCTGCAAACTTGCTGAGAGTGCAGTCCACACCATCCTCCAGATCATTAATAAAGATATTAAACAAAACCGGCCCCAGGACCGACCCTTGGGGCACTCCACTTGAAACCGGCTGCCAACTAGACATGGAGCCATTGATCACTACCCGTTGAGCCCGACGATCTAGCCAGCTTTCTATCCACCTTACAGTCCATTCATCCAGCCCATACTTCTTTAACTTGGTGGCAAGAATACTGTGGGAGACCGTATCAAAAGCTTTGCTAAAGTCAAGGAATAACACATCCACTGCTTTCCCCTCATCCACAGAGCCAGTTATCTCATCATAGAAGGCAATTAGGTTAGTCAGGCACGACTTCCCCTTCATGAATCCATGCTGACTGTTCCTGATCACTTTCCTCTCCTCTAAATGTTTCATAATAGATTCCTTGAGGACCTGCTCCATGATTTTTCCAGGGACTGAGGTGAGGCTGACTGGCCTGTAGTTCCCCGGATCCTCCTTCTTCCCTTTTTTAAAGATGGGCACTACATTAGCCTTTTTCCAGTCATCTGGGACCTCCCCCGATCGCCATGAGTTTTCAAAAATAATGGCTAATGGCTCTGCAATCTCACCCGCCAACTCCTTTAGCACCCTCGGATGCAGCGCATCCGGCCCCATGGACTTGTGCACGTCCAGTTTTTCTAAATAGTCCCGAACCACTTCTTTCTCCACAGAGGGCTGGTCACCTTCTCCCCATGCTGTACTGCCCAGTGCAGCAATCTGGGAGCTGACCTTGTGCGTGAAGACAGAGGCAAAAAAATCATTGAGTACATTAGCTTTTTCCACATCCTCTGTCACTAGGTTGCCTCCCTCATTCAGTAAGGGGCCCACACTTTCCTTGATTTTCTTCTTGTTGCTAACATACCTGAAGAAACCCTTCTTGTTACTCTTAACATCTCTTGCTAACTGCAACTCCAAGTGTGATTTGGCTTTCCTGATTTCACTCCTGCACGCCTGAGCAATATTTTTATACTCCTCCCTGGTCATTTGTCCAATCTTCCACTTCTTATAAGCCTCTTTTTTGCGTTTAAGATCAGCAAGGATTTCACTGTTTAGCCAAGCTGGTCGCCTGCCATATTTACTATTCTTTCTACACATTGGGATGGTTTGTTCCTGCAACCTCAATAAGGATTCTTTAAAATACAGCCAGCTCTCCTGGACCCCTTTGCCCTTCATGTTATTCTCCCAGGGGATCCTGCCCATCTGTTCCCTGAGGGAGTCAAAGTCTGCTTTTCTGAAGTCCAGGGTCCGTATTCTGCTGCTCTCCTTTCTTCCTTGTGTCAGGATCCTGAACTCGACCATCTCATGGTCACTGCCTCCCAGGTTCCCATCAACTTTTGCTTCCCCTACTAGTTCTTCCCTGTTTGTGAGCAGCAGGTCAAGAAAAGCTTTGCCCCTAGTTGGTTCCTCCAGCACTTGCACCAAGAAATTGTCCCCTACACTTTCCAAAAATTTCCTGGATTGCCTGTGCACCGCTGTATTGCTCTCCCAGCAGATATCAGGGTGATTAAAGTCTCCCATGAGAACCAGGGCCTGTGATCTAGCAATTTCTGCTAGTTGCCAGAAGAAAGCCTCGTCCACCTCATCCCCCTGGTCTGGTGGTCTATAGCAGACTCCAACCACAACATCACCCTTGTTGCTCCCACTTCTCAACTTTATCCAGAGACTCTCAGGTTTTTCTGCAGTATCATACCGGAGCTCTGAGCAGTCATACTCCTCTCTTACGTACAATGCAACTCCCCCACCTTTTCTGCCCTGCCTGTCCTTCCTGAACAGTTTATATCCATCCATGACAGTACTCCAGTCATGTGAGTTGTCCCACCAAGTCTCTGTTATTCCAATCACATCATAGTTCCCTGACTGTGCCAGGACTTCCAGTTCTCCCTGCTTGTTTCCCAGGCTTCTTGCATTTGTGTATAGGCACTTAAGATAACTCAAGGATCGTCCCTCTTTCTCAGCATGAGACAGGAGTCCTCCCCTCTTGCGCTCTCCTGCTTGTGCTTCCTCCCAGGATCCCATTTCCCCACTTACCTCAGGGCTTTGGTCTCCTTCCCCCGGTGAACCTAGTTTAAAGCCCTCCTCACTAGGTTAGCCAGCCTGCTGGCGAAGATGCTCTTCCCTCTCTTCGTTAGGTGGAGCCCGTCTCTGCCTAGCACTCCTTCTTCTTGGAACACCATCCCATGGTTGAAGAATCCAAAGCCTTCTCTCCGACACCACCTGCGTAGCCATTCGTTGACTTCCACGATTCGACGGTCTCTACCCCGGCCTTTTCCTTGCACAGGGAGGATGGACGAGAACACCACTTGCGCCTCAAACTCCTTTATCCTTCTTCCCAGAGCCACGTAGTCTGCAGTGATCCGCTCAAGGTCATTCTTGGCAGTATCATTGGTGCCCACGTGGAGAAGCAGGAAGGGGTAGCGATCCGAGGGCTTGATGAGTCTCGGCAGTCTCTCCGTCACATCGTGTATCCTAGCTCCTGGCAAGCAGCAGACCTCTCGGTTTTCCCGGTCAGGGCGGCAGATAGATGACTCAGTCCCCCTGAGGAGGGAGTCCCCGACCACCACCACCCTCCTCCTCCTCTTGGGAGTGGTGGTCGTGGAACCCCCATCCCTAGGACAGTGCATCTTTTGCCTTCCAATCGGTGGAGTCTCCGTCTGCTCCCTTCCCTCAGATGGGCCATCTAGTCCACTCTCCGCATTAGCACCTGTAGAGAGAACATGGAAACGATTCCTCACCTGTATCTCCATTGCTGGAATCGTGACTCTCCCACATCCTGAGTGACCTAACCTCTAGACTAGAGGGTCATCCCATGCTTATGCTCTCACCAGCGTTTTTGCCGCGCCAAGTGGCGGGGAAAAAAAAAAGCTGCGATCGGCGGCACTTCGGCGGCAGCTCTACCACCGCTGCTTCATTCTTCAGCGGCAATTCAGCGGCAGGTCCTTCCCTCTGAGAGGGACTGAGGGACTCGTCACCGAATTGCCAGTAAAGAGCTGGATGTGCTGCCCCTTTCCGTTGGCCGCCCCAAGCACCTGCTTGCTGCGCTGGTGCCTGGAGCTGGCCCTGGCTCTCACTCTTGAACTCTCTCACCCCCAAATTTATCTAGGATGCTAAAGTTTAAACAGGAGAGGTTGAGGGAGTTCCCACATGAGAATATCCTATAGCCCAGTGGTTGGGGCACTCACCTGAGAAGTGGCAGATCCCTGTTCAAAATCTCTTCTCTCTCTCTCAAGCGGACACGAACTGGAGGTCTCCCACATCTCAGGTGAGTGCCCTAACCACTAGCCTAAAAGCTAGGGGGAAAGTGCTTCTCTTCATTTTTCTGTCCCATCCCTACTGTTTGGAGTGAACTTGCCTGAGGGGGCTGATCCAGTAGGCATGCTTAGAGTGTGCCTAATGGATTGGGCCATGTACATGACTTAGGTGGTCAAATGCCTAGTTTGTGAATTACTCTTAGACTTAGATGGAAGATTAGTGTCCAGATGACTAGAAGGAGGCATTGGTGTAAATGCTCAGATGGAGAAACATAGGCCTAGGGAACTTTATACTGCAAAACTTCAGCACTGAATGAGTTTAGGCACCTCCAGGGTTCAGTGGGAGTTCTGTGTCTCACAGTAGTCCCCAAACTGGGACTTAGGTGCCTAAAACAGAAAAATTAGATTACCCTGAGCACCACAGTTAGGTCAACCTAACCTCCAGTGTGGATGCAGCTAGGTCGGCAGAGAAATTCTTCTGTATACATAGCTATTGTACCCACAACCAAACCAGGGCTGCTCACTCAGCTGCCCCTCCAATGGATTCTGACAGCCTCAATAGTTGCCTCTCCAATAGAGCTGCGGTGAGTCATGACTGAGGCATGTGACAACTGCTCAGCATCACTAACTTATTCTTCCCACAGAGCCTGCTGTTGCTCAGCCTTCAGGCATGTGGCAGCAGCCTACCCTGGGGTAGAGCCTGGGTCAGATGTCCCCCAGGCCCAGGTATTTCCCCAACCCCAGCAGCACTGCAGATCAGTCTGTTCAACAGAACTATCTGGGCAGGAACCCTCCTTCAGCCTCACAGTGCACCAGACTCTATAGACTGCAAGCCTGCTCCTGCTCCAGTTCCCATTCCTGCCCCAGTTGTATCCATCCCGAATTCTGACTTTGCTCCATACCTGTTACTGATCTGCTCCAGCCTTGCCTCTGCTCCCTGACCCTTCAGTGTCTGACTAACTGGCTTTGACCTCTGGACTCTGGCTACAGTTCTTATTTTGGCTTGTCTATGGAGTCTGATTTTGGTTCTGACACTGGCCTGTCTCCAGATCTCAGTTCCAGCATTACCCTGTACTCAATCCCGACCCTATGTCTAGTCTCGATTTTGCTTCAACCACTACCAGGAGGCAGCACCTGACAAATCACCTCTTAGAGAGTGGATTTACTATATAGAAAGAAAAAAAACACTTCAATCAGTGTAGGAAGTGTCTACACTACAGCAGTGAAGCTACAGCACTGCTGATCTGCAAATGTAATACTTATAGTGTAGACAAAGCTTCAGGCCTCCTTTTATGGATCCAGGCCTTGGTGTCTGGACAGATCTCTGATCTGACAGTGGCAGAGGAGAGAGCAACATAAGGGGGAAGAGGTGTCCTGTCATGGCCATAGTTTCTAAAGCTGTGAGACCTCTGAGCCAAGGGTAACAAAATGATTGAAGTGTGTATGAACTTCCTTGTACAGAAAATGCCCATCCCTTCTAAACCATATAGAGTGTTGCAAGGAAACACCTACTGCAAAGATGCCCCATAAACAGAGTAACTTGGGAATCCCAGGGATATGCAAAATTGATTAAGTAAAAATATGGGCTTTTATTAATATACTACCAAAAAGTTTGTAGGTGCTTTACATACAAGAAACCCTCTTGCAAGGAAGCAAATCTATATGATTAAAACCTAGATTTTAACTGAAATTAGGACCCATAAAAATAGATGAAGACAGCTGGTGTGACTTGTGTTTCCCCTTTCAGTTGCTAAAATACCAGTAGGCATCTAGGCTAGCAGAAATAATATGTTTAACACTGCAAGATCTTGCACAGACAAATAAATGCACTATACTTTAGGAATAAAGGGCTCAAACCTTAGAGGTAGTCCAGTTTTGCTAAGCATAGATGAGCATGGCAGAGGGATGAAGAGACAGATCTGTGACGGGTTGCTCCCCCTTCTGGGGTGCCACCTGATGTACTGCGGTACCACTGAGCCCATCTATTCCATCAGACTGGGCTCCCTCACCCTGTCCTGCTAAGCCAGGCCCTCAAGCCTCCTCTAGCACACACACAGGTAGGGACATACTGAGCTGCAGAAAGACACAGACACTGAAATCAGTACTGCATGGGAAGGCTTTCAGCTAAGGAATTGCCCAGCATTCAAGTGCACTCCACCTCTGGAGAGTAAACCCAAAATTGTATTGTCTTGCGCTGCACTGAGAACTGTACAGCGTAAGCTCATTGAAATTGAAAATTGAAAGATGTGGAGAGAGATATGCACACAGCTTTTTGCCCACCCAGTTATGAATTATACAAACTGGGTTTAAAACAAAAACAAGTTTATTAAGTACAAAAGGTAGATTTTAAGTGATTATAAGGGATAGCCAACAGATCAAAGCAGATTACCTTAGTAAATAAACAAAAACCACCAACTGAGCTTAACACATTAGATAGGTAGGATATAAATTAGCAAATTCTCACCGTGAGTGATAAACAGGCTGGCAGACTCTAACGACACATGTTGCCTTTTCTTTCTCAGGTTCTCATACACAGGCTAACGATCCTTCTAGCCTGGGACCATCACTTCCCACAGTTCAGTCCTTGCCTCTCAGGTGTTTCCAGGTGTGTTGTTGCAGGGAGAGTGAGGTCCCCCCTTTACGTCATTGTCCTCCTTTTATATCTTCTTCCCACTTGCTGGAAAGTTCTTTTGCTGTGACCTGGGTCAAAAAATTCCCATTGTGTAATGCAATCTCTCAGAGGTTTCTATTGTACACAGTTCCTGGAGAAATCCTTGTGCTTATGTGCGTTTCCACAATAAGCCATTAACATTGTTTGTCCTGTTTACTGTTGTACCTGAAAGGCTGTTTGTGTGTGTGTTTTCAACCTCACAACGTGTTTCAGTAACACATACATAGCCAAACCTCATAACTTCACATATGACAATACCACATACAATCCAATGAGATATTAATGTCTAGGCGATCAAGACTTTTACAGTGATTCCTTACAAGACATAGTCTGTACAAAACATATCCTAATTACATGACAGTGGTGAATATTGGGGTGTAAGGGTGTCACAATATCCAAGGCACCTTTTTGGAATTTCCAATACTGTCACTGGTTGGGGGTAAGTTCAGGCCTTAGTGCAATTCAGAGCAGCCTCAAGGATGCTCTAAATTGTGCTAGCTACAATCCCCAGACCAATTTCCTGGCAAGGAAAATACATGGCTAGAGATCAGGTACCACACACTTTGGAAGACAAAAGAGTAGGCCTCTGGATCTGAAGGGTGGGGAAAGGTGGTGTTAGGAAGGAATTGGGTGCCAAGTGAACCTGCAGGATCAGGTTAGTTGCCACCTCCTCTGAATTGCTTTTCAAAGTAGATATCACATCCCATGTTTTAGACATATGATCCATACCCCCATTATTACTCATCCACCAGTAACTGTATCATCATAGATATTAATTTAGGTCAAGGTTTTCAAAAAGCAAGATCTAAAATTAGGCTCCCGAGTCCTTATTTAAGAACCTAAATCAATGGCTTGATTTTCAAAAGGGCTGAGAAACGAACAGTTCCCTCTGAGCCTGTTAGGTTTGTTTTTTGAAATTCTTAGCCTGGGAATACATAGGAATTACTTGAGGGCAGAGAAACTGGAAACATATTTCAAACATGTCTAACATATCTGTGGTTTCTCCTTTTCTCCTACACAATGCTCTTCATAGATCTTACATATCAATTGACTATTGTTTCCTAGTTGTAGTTTACTTAATTAGCCAAATAGGAACTATCCAAATAGAAAGAGTGGTTTGGTGAATACCTGTGAACACAGACAACTACAAAAGGTTCATCAATCTCCTTAAAGTGGTTGTGAAAAAGAAACAGGAAAGCCTATACATCCTGCTGGTTGGCAGGCACTGAGGCACTCCTAAAGGAGTACAGGACAGCAGGTGACCCTGTTGCTGCAACCGCACTCTTGAAATAACTGAAGTCTGCTAGACAAAAGCGATGGGCAAAAACTAATCAGAGCATAGATTTCACCCTTTCAAGCAGGAAAGACTGGATCCTTCTCCATAATCTTGACCTTGTCAATTGAACAACAGACTCCCATAGGGATATGTCTTGATACCATTTCTCTTTATTATTTATATCAGCAATATGGCATCGACACAGTCACAGACATCTGGATACCAGGTGATCTTGCACTTGTCATCCAAGTGAACACCTTTACCCAAGCAGAACACATCCTCATGTAGAGAGTATTTTTCAAAACACCATTTTATTTGGTTATGTTGTGGTTTGCCCACCATTTTGGTATCCCTTCTTGTTAGGCCAGTTGGCGCCTTTTTTTCAGTTAGGGTGAGAAGGATGGTGTCATGTGATCTAAGTAATCTGCCCAGTAAAAAGAGGGTATAAAAGGTCTGTGCATCCAGGGCCTGTCCATCCTGGTGGCACTCCAGCGTTTAGGTTATATTAGCTGAGACTATGTGTCAACAAAAGAAAAGATCTGCCTACTGTTCCTGTTCCTGATCCTGAGTGTGTCCATTCCTGAATCCTGGTGTCATGTGGTCGTATGTCTCTGGTTCCTGATGTTGTTGATGATCCTGTTGTGACCTGGATCCGTGTGTGTGTTACCTGTCCATGATAGCCTCTGATCGGGTGACATACCGACTTACTTGATTTATTTGTATACCTACCTTATGTTTGTTTGGCTTTCTTAACCATAGTGGTTATACTGTGCTTTTGTGATGCAAAAGTCACTTCACCACAAACATAGCAGAAGTTATCTGCACTGTTCACATAAGTACCAGGCATCTCTGCTCACTTTGGCTAAACAGAAATGTGTCCCTTTGCAAAATCAAACACTGACAAATAAGAGAGCACGACACTGTATGATTTCTAGAGCTGATATAGGGCAATTTGTTCAGCAGAGTGATGTGAGCTTCGTTATGATTGCATCATCCATGACTTCTAGGAATAACATGATGCAATTCGTATCATGTATGACGCAATACCAGCTTCAGATTGCATCATTCATTGTTTTGCCTAAAAAGCAAGTACTGTCCAAACCCAGTCATAGATTTATTCATAGATCCAGTCAAAGATGTATTTTAGTCATTTCTGGTTTAAATTGAGATCCCTTCCCTTTATAACTCACTTATCCTCTGCCATTCCCAAGTCAAGGGTTGTATATACTGACCCAATAGCGTATCTTGAAAACTAGAGCCAATCAACAATTTTAAGCATCATTTTCGTTCTCAGTGACCCAGAATTAGTAAAGTTTGACTACATTTATTTCAGAAGCATTTTGGCTGTAGAGCAGTGTAATTAGCCACCAACCTCCACCCTACAGACTCGTGGTCCCTCCAATATCTATCACCGGGGGTGATATCCACAGGAATGATTCAAAGCAAACAGGATATAACATATAAACAAAGTCACATTTATTAAACAGAATTCCCAACTAAATAACAGTTCACGTAAAGGGATAACACAAAACACTCAGTTGTTAACTCAAATGAATTGGCCTGAAGCCAAGGACCCCAAACAAACATAAGGTAGGTATACAAACAAATCAAACCCTAAAAAGCTTGCTGTCTCTGCATTCCACCTGAGCAACCAGCAAAGCAGCACCAAATGTCACCTTCTGAAAACTCAGGCATGAGGATTTCCAAAAATATCTTGGAATGGATTTGGATCATAGTCTTACATATCATCAACATTTGACAGAGACCACTACCAGGATAAAGGCTAGACACTATATATTACCGGGACCAGCTGTGAAGCAGATACTCACACCTTGCGAGACGTCCCCCACCCCCGCCCTTCACCGTCTCATCAGATTAATATTGTGTGCCAGTATAGGCAATAGCAGGCATATACAAAACTTTTCTAAGTGCAACTGAACACTGCTCTGAGAATTTTCACATCAGTGCTGAAGTCAGCACTGACAATCTGGCTCCCTGTTTGTGTGCATCTCTTACCACCATCTCTCCAAAGAGAAGCAGAAATAATACAAGAAAATGAACCCAAACCTGCACATCTATGAAGATCTCCAAAAAAACCCTTAAGTCCAGGAATCCCCTTCTGATTAGCAGCCAAAGCTCTCCAAACCTCAGGACTATCACTAAATTCAAGTGGCAGAGGCTGTGCAAAAGGAGCAGAGTCAAGAATCAAGACTGGATCATGGATCCTACAGCCCAACCACTTGGCTTCACCATGCCAAGTAAGATATGGATCACATTGAACCATATCAGAAACTTAAATGAGTACTGCAATTATCTGCTAAACAGAAGGTGTTACCCGGGGAACTTTCAACCCAAAGCTCTTGGTAACTTTTACTCCGTGCGAGGTGGTGTAAGGAAATAAATCAAAGGAGACACAGCCATCCGACCGATAGATGGCTGGCACAAACATGACAACACAAGAGTGCTTTCACTTAAAGCTAAACTTTACTTAGTCTCAAGCACGCACACGTCTGCAACAGGTTAATAAAACACCCCCAACCCTTGATAATTACCAAAGCTGAGTGTGGCTCTCGAGTGACACTGCGCAGACTTCCGGTGGCCAAATTTTCCATCTGCCAGTGCGGACCACAAGATGTATCCAGCGGGTGAGTCCAAAAAGAGTCCAACTATCTCAAACTTTTCCCCTTATTTATACATTAGTAATAGAATGACATGTCCGTTAAAGAAAACTTGTTAAGCAAGCAGTTTCAATGGGCAAGCAAGAGGTTCCTTCTGATTACTGGTTAACCAGGTGTGGGTTTTTCCAGAGTTTGCAGCCTTGAGACCCCAATAGACATTCCTGGGGCACATCCTGCTCTTTTAAAATGCATGTATCAGAAACTTCAACACAATTCTTATCAGGAAGGACGCAGGGTCAAGCTGCCCTTTCTGTGGCACCCCAAACTCCCCCCGTCCTGCCTTGGTCAAGCTGAGACTGCTGAATGGCCAATTTACAGCTTGATGACTAGGCTTCTTTAACAATAAGCCATAGTGGTTTCAGGCACTTTACTGGCTTGCCAAAGTCTCCCCGTACAAAGGAAAATGAAGGATGCCCAGTATGTGACTATGGAGAAGATATCCAAGCCAGGGACCCTCCAGCGAACCACTGCCCTCTAAAATCTTTGTCCAGAGGAACAATCTTAATTTATTCCATGTCACCGGAAGCCACAGTGTGGATGACAAACTATTTAAGTTGCCATGCAAAAGAAGAATTAGCCAAAGTGATAAGTATGGCTTATATATACAGTTACCTTATTTCATAGATTCATAGATTCTAGGACTGGAAGGGACCTCGAGAGGTCATCGAGTCCAGTCCCCTGCCCGCATTGCAGGACCAAATACTGTCTAGACCATCCCTGATAGACATTTATCTAACGTACACTTAAATATCTCCAGAGATGGAGATTCCACAACCTCCCTAGGCAATTTATTCCAGTATTTAACCACCTTGACAGTTAGGAACTTTTTCCTAATGTCCAACCTAGACCTCCCTTGCTGCAGTTTAAGCCCATTGCTTCTTGTTCTATCCTTAGAGGCTAAAGTGAACAAGTTTTCTCCCTCCTCCTTCTGACACCCTTTTAGATACCTGAAAACTGCTATCATATCCCCTCTCAGTCTTCTCTTTTCCAAACTAAACAAACCCAATTCTTTCAGCCTTCCTTCATAGGTCATGTTCTCAAGACCTTTAATCATTCTTGTTGCTCTTCTCTGGACCCTCTCCAATTTCTCCACATCTTTCTTGAAATGCGGTGCCCAGAACTGGACACAATATTCCAGCTGAGGCCTAACCAGAGCAGAGTAGAGCGGAAGAATGACTTCTCGTGTCTTGCTCACAACACACCTGTTAATACATCCCAGAATCATGTTTGCTTTTTTTTTTGCAACAGCATCA
Organism: Trachemys scripta elegans; assembly: GCF_013100865.1. Lineage (NCBI taxonomy): Eukaryota > Metazoa > Chordata > Testudines > Emydidae > Trachemys > Trachemys scripta. The sequence goes on along the minus strand of NC_048300.1, from coordinate 23,380,590 downwards.
CACTGTTGACTCATATTTAGCTTGTGGTCCACTATAACCCCTAGATCCCTTTCTGCCGTACTCCTTCCTAGACAGTCTCTTCCCATTCTGTATGTGTGAAACTGATTTTTCCTTCCTAAGTGGAGCATTTGTCTTTATTAAACTTCATCCTGTTTAACTCAGACCATTTCTTCAATTTGTCCAGATCATTTTGAATTATGACCCTGTCCTCCAAAGCAGTTGCAATCCCTCCCAGTTTGGTATCACCTGCAAAATTAATAAGCGTACTTTCTATGCCAATATCTAAGTTGTTAATGAAGATATTGAACAGAGCCAGTCCCAAAACAGACCCCTGCGGAACCCCACTTATTATGCCTTTCCAGCAGGATGAGGAACCATTAATAACAACTCTCTGAGTACGGTTATCCAGCCAGTTATGCACCCACCTTATAGTAGCCCCATCTAAATTGTATTTGACTAGTTTATTGATAAGAATATCATGTGAGACCGTGTCAAATGCCTTACTAAAGTCTAGGTATACCACATCCACAGCTTCTCCCTTATCCACAAGACTCTTTATCCTATCAAAGAAAGCTATCAGATCAGTTTGACATGATTTGTTCTTTACAAATCCATGCTGGCTATTCCCTATTACCTTACCACCTTCCAAGTATCAGAAGGGTAGCCGTGTTAGTCTGAATCTGTAAAAAGCAACAGAGGGTCCTATGGCACCTTTAAGACTAACAGAAGTATTGGAGCATAAGCTTTCGTGGGTGAATGCCCACTTCATCATGCGTCTGATGAAGTAGGCATTCACCCACGAAAGCTTATGCTCCAATACTTCTGTTAGTCTTAAAGGTGCCACAGGACCCTCTGTCGCTTTTTACCCGTTCCATGTTTTTGCAGATGATTTCCTTAATTACTTGCTCCATTATCTTCCCTGGCACGGAAGTTAAACTAACTGGTCTGTAGTTTCCTGGGTTGTTTTTATTTCCCTTTTTATAGATGGGCACTATATTTGCCCTTTTCCAGTCTTCTGGAATCTCTCCCGTCTTCCATGATTTTCCAAAGATAATAGCTAGAGGCTCAGATACCTCCTCTATTAGCTCCTTGAGTATTCTAGGATGCATTTCATCAGGCCCTGGTGACTTGCAGGCATCTAACTTTTCTAAGTGATTTTTAACTTGTTCTTTTTTTTTATTTTATCTGCTAAACCTACCCCTTTCCCATTAGCATTCACTATGTTAGGCATTCCTTCAGACTTCTCGGTGAAGACCGAAACAAAGAAGTCATTAAGCATCTCTGCCATTTCCAAGTTTCCTGTTACTGTTTTTCCCTCTTCACTGAGCAATGAGCCTACCCTGTCTTTGGTCTTCCTCTTGCTTCTAATGTATTGATAAAAAGTCTTCTTGTTTCCCTTTATTCCTCTAGCTAGTTTGAGGTCATTTTGTGCCTTTGCCTTTCTAATCTTGCCCCTGCATTCCTGTGTTGTTTGCCTATATTCATCCTTTGTAATCTGTCCTAGTTTCCATTTTTTATATGACTCCTTTTTATTTTTTAGATCATGCAAGATCTCGTGGTTAAGCCAAGGTGGTCTTTTGCCACATTTTCTATCTTTCCTAGCCAGCGGAATAGCTTGCTTTTGGGCCCTTAATAGTGTCCCTTTGAAAAACTGCCAAATCTCCTCTGTTGTTTTTCCCCGCAGTCTTGATTCCCATGGGACCTTACCTATCAGCTCTCTGAGCTTACCAAAATCCGCCTTCCTGAAATCCGTTGACTCTATTTTGCTGTTCTCTCTTCTACCCTTCCTTAGAATTGCAAACTCTATGATTTCATGATCACTTTCACCCAAGCTGCCTTCTACTTTCAAATTCTCAACGAGTTCTTCCCTATTTGTTAAAATCAAGTCTAGAACAGCTTCCCCCCTAGTAGCTATTTCAACCTTCTGAAATAAAAAGTTGTCTGCAATGCAGCCCAAGAATTTGTTGGATAGTCTGTGCCCCGCTGGGTTATTTTCCCAACATATATTTGGTTAGTTGAAGTCCCCCATCACCACCAAATCTTGGGCTTTGGATGATTTTGTCAGTTGTTTAAAAAAAGCCTCATCCACCTCTTCCATCTGGTTAGGTGGCCTGTAGTAGTCTCCTAGCATGACATCATCCTTGTTTTTTACCCTTTTAACCTAACCCAGAGACTCTCAACATTTCCGTCTCCTATTTCCATCTCCACCTCAGTCCAAGTGTGTACATTTTTAATATATAAGACAACACCTCCTCCCTTTTTCCCCTGCCTATCCTTCCTGAGCAAGCTGTACCCCTCCACACCAACATTTCAATCGTGTATTATCCCACCGAGTTTCAGTGATGCCAACAATGTCATAGTTGTATTTATTTATTAGCACTTCCAGTTCTTCCTGCTTATTACCCATACTTCTCGCATTTGTATATAGGCATCTAAGATACTGGTTTGATCTTGCCTCCCAGTTTTGTCCTGACTCTCCTTTCTCTCTGCCAATATAGCCCACACTCCCTCTTGTTTCCAACCCATCTCCCAGGTCTCCATGTTCCCCACTTACCTGTGGGCTTTGCTCACCAGTCCCCGTCAAACCTAGTTTAAAGCCCTCCTCGCTAGGTTAGCCAGTCTGTGTCCAAATAGGGTCTTTCCCCTCCTCGAAAGGTGAACTGCCTAGCAGTCCTTCCTCGAATAGCATCCCGTGGTTGAGGAAGCCAAAGCCCTCCTGGCGACACCATCTTCGCAGCCAGGCATTCACCTCCATGATTCATCTGTCTCTGCCCAGGCCCCTACCTTTGACAGGAAGAATCGAAGAGAATACCACTTGCACTCCAAACTCCTTCACCCATACTCCCAGAGCCCTCTAGTCACTCTTGATCTGCTCAATGTCACACCTCACAGTATCATTTGTGCCCACGTGGATGAGTAGCATGGAGTAGTAGTCAGATGTCTGGATAATCCTCGACAATGCCTCTGTAACATTTCGGATACAGGCTTCTGGCAGGCAGCATACCTCCCGAGATGAAATGTCAGGGTGACAGATGGGTGCCTCCATCCCCTTCAGCAGAGAGTCTCTGACCACTACTACCCTACGTTTCCTATTCGCAGTGGTGGCAGCAGACCTCCCAGCCTTAGGGGTACGAGGCTTCTCCTCCTTTACTGTAGGGGGTGATTCCTTCTCACCTGTATCAAGAAGAGCATAACAGTTACCTATTACCATGGCAGGAGGGTTCAGAGCAGGGGTGGAGCACTGCCTGCTACCAGAAGTAACCAGTTGCCAATGTCCACCCTGAGCCATCTCCTCCTCCACCAGTGGTGTATCAGCAGTTCTGTGAACTGGGACAGCTACCTCAGCTGTCTCCATATGGACACTGTCCAGGAATTTCATTTATTTGTATTACTGCAGTATCTAGACATCATAGGTATGGACCAGGATCCCATTGTGCTAGGCACTGTACAAACACAGAAGAAAAAGACTCTACTCCAAAGACTTCTCTGTGTGCCGAGCTCTGTTAGAAGCTATGGCGAACATGAATAAAATAGCCTGCTAATAACACTATATTCATCACTCCGATAGTCCAGTTTTACACCAGTATGGCTCCATTGATTTCCATGGAGTTACAACAGTGTACAACTAGAGTACAGCAGTGATTTATAAGGCCCACAGTACACAGTAGATGTATTGTTAGTAGCAAACTTGCACAGGCAGAGGGATTGGTTTTTGCCCGTTCTAAGGTGACTTTTTTTTTTGGACATCCAATATACAATATACATCCTATATACAAATTAATTGGGCCAAAAAAAAAAACCCCTTTGCCCTTGAACATTTAATTAGGAGATGCTCTTGGCAGTCACACCATGGGCTGCAAATTTTCTGGCTCTCTATTTGGCTTTTTAACAAGCCATTCGCTGTAAGAGGGGGAATAAGCAAGCTGCATTAATTGCTTTTAAATGTACAGCTGGCTTTGTCAAGTTGGCATCCAGCAGTGATATTACCTTGTTCTTCAGGAGATTGTTTTTCTTTAAGATGGCTCATTTGGAAGGGATTCTCTTTCCCGTGAAGGGAAGGAATGTGTGTCTCCTAAATGGAAGTCATGTGTAATCTGTGCACCAGCAGTTTGGTTGTGTTGATAGTAGCAAGACAGACCAGCTGAATGAAAGCTACAGAAGTTGAGCAAGCCAATGAATAGCAAAGTAGTGAACTTGCACTACAAAATCAGAAAACACACAGGGATTTTGCCAGACAAAGTAAATGAAATGAGAGCATATAGCGAGAGAGCAAGTGAAAAGAGAAGGCCCAGTCCTTGGGTCCTGATGAATTTTGGAGGGCAGGATCTAAAGTGCGAGCTTCAGAGCTGCTCTTAATTGCATCCATTGTAATGGGCCTCAAATGGCCATGCAGGCAGCCTGGACTCACTAAGGCACATCAAGACTTTGACCACACCTTCTTCCCCCCAGTGACAGCTGTTAAGCCAAGGGATGGAAGAGGAGGGGTTTAGAACGTCCATAGCTGGTCCTTTACCATTCAATGATTCCCTCAAACAGGAAGAGAATCCGCAGCTGACTGTGGGCCTTTTGTACCTGTAGTGGAGCAGCTAGGTTGTGGTGGGGGCCAAGTTCCTGCCCAAAGATGTATTGTAGCTAGAGAGTAGGGAGGGAAGGACTAGAGATAATAGAAGGATATATAAGTAAAATAGGGAAAAATAAGAAAGAACGAGAGGGAAGAACCCATGAAAAAGTCCCTTTTCCCCTTCACTAGTTTTTCATGCTTATCTTACAATTTAAATTGCTCTTTGCAAAATCTACAGATCAGTAAATAAAAACACCTAGCATGTGGTACCTTAGTAGCTATGTGAACCTGATAGGGAATTGCTTTAAAGGAACCCTTATTCGTGTGGGGGTGGACTTTGTCATCTCTCTAGTATACTTTATTTTAGCAATTCACTTCTTTTTAGGATAATATGTTAAGTAGCTCTGGGTCTCTCTAAATCACAAGCAGTACTGATTAATTATTCTTGAACAAAACACTAATCTGCTTACTTGTTAATCTAATGTTGCCCCCTAGTGCATTTCCTATGATGGTCCTGCTCCTACCCCTATTAAAGTCAAAAGTAAGCACCTGTGATGTAAGACAGTGTCCTTTTGGTTTAAAAAAAATATTGAGGATTCATGCATAGGCAGAGTATGACATTAGGGAGAATAAGGCCTGGTCTTTGCTACACGGTTAGGTCGACACAAGGCAGTTTACTTTGACCTAATTGTTCATGTGTCTTCACTTAAATTTGGCTCCCACCAACATGAGTGCCCCGCTATGCTGACTTAATAATACCACCCCCCCAGAGCAGCATTGAGCCATGGTTAATGTAGTTAGGTTGATGCAGTCTGAGTGTTACTGTGTTACTTACCTCAACCATTACTGGCCTCCAGCAGCTGTCCTACAATGCCCTTTATGGACTGCTCTGATCACCACTGTGAACTCTACTGCCCAGGGGACAGGTAGACTGGAAGCCCCTCTCCCCTTTAAAGCCCAGCGAATTTTTGAAATTCTGTTTCCTGATTGCCCAGCTTGGCAAGCATACCTAGCATCTCTCCATTGTTAAGTGCCTGGAGTAGACAGGAGGTATTGGATCTCCTAGGCCTCTGGGGAGAGGAGGCTGTGCAGGCACTGCTCTGAACCAGCCATGGAAACATGGGCATCTACAAACAGATTGCTCAGGAGATGCAGAAGGGCTATGACAGGGACCACCAGCAGATTCACATGAAAGCAAAGGAGCTGCAGCAGCTGCAGAGAGGCCAACAATTGACCAAGTGCCTAGCCACAGACCTGCCACTTTTATAAAAAGCTGCATGCCAACCTCAGTGGAGACGCCACCATCACCCCGAACAGCACTTGATCCAACTGCTCAGTGTTTTTTATTCCAACACAGTCCTGCCACCTGAGTCCGATGCAGGGGAAGAAACCTCGGGTAAGTATGCAGTTTGCTTTGAAATTACCGGGATGCACCTTCATTTCATTTGTGCCAAAAGAGGTGGTAGAACAACCCCATAGAATTGCTATCTACTTTTCATTCCCCTCTACGGTTAGGCAGTTAATGTAGTTAGGTTGCCATGTGTACTAGCTTGTTTATGTGCCCCAGGATGTCCCATGAATACTCCATAGAGATCGCAATGAAACTTTCATGGAGGTACTCTGAAATCCTCTGCTGAAGTTTTCTGGGGAGGGCTGCCTTATTTCTACCACTGTGATAGGACACTTTCCCATACAACTCAGCAATAACTTCAGCAGGCACCATTGCAGTACACAGGCCAGCAGCATACGGGCCTGGGTGACATTGGGACACCAGCAACAGTTGTGCTTTCTCTGCCTCTGTTACCCTCAGGAGTGAGGAGATATCAGCTCAAATCACCACTACTATTCAGTTCCATTGCCCTATACATCTAGAATCATGCAACTGAACTATTCCCTCCTCATTTCCCCAACCCCCAGAGGGACATAATCACCAGGGCTCAATCAGTCCCAAGAAGAAATGAGAATGTAGTGCTTACAACTTTTGGGGAGCAGTTCGGCATCTTAAGCTTCGATATCAGCAGGGCCGGATTTACCTTACGCACTCCTAGGCACAGCATCTTCAGCCCCCCCCACACACACATCCCCATGAGGACCTGCCTGGAACCCCCCCCTTCCACGTCCCCAGGTGGCCCTGTGACACTTCCTCCCCCCAGCGTGTGGCCCCATGTGGCCCTGTGTGGCCCGCTCTGCCTCCTAACCTGGCTCTAAGAAGGCTGCTGTGACTTTTTACTTGAGGAAAATATGCACCTGTCACGTGCCTGCTAGCTGTTTGCTGCTGTAGATCAGCCAGCTCAGGCTGTTCTGGCACCATAGTGGCCTCTGGTGGCAAAAGGCAGAACTGCAGCACATTTTCTGTGGGGAAAAAATGTCGACCTCCTTCAGACAAGAATTTTGCGCATGCTGCAAATGTCACCTAAGGAGAGGGGGCACAACGTGAGTCATGTGAGGTGTCTCAGCATGGGGTGGGGTAGATCAGGAAACTCCTTCCTTCCCAAGAACTCCCGAACAGTGTGGCCAGTGGCAGCAAGGCAGTGAAATAGCCCAAAATACTGCAACTCACAACTGTTAATAAACCCCAGCAGCTGACAGCTAAAACTAACCCAATTGGGCTAGAAAGTCGCATGCTGTGCCTAATTAGAAATCTGGCTCTGGATATCAGTCATGAATACACTGACAATGGTACCTCTGTTGTATCTAGTATCAGAGGGGTAGCCATGTTAGTCTGAATCTGTAAAAAGCAACAGAGGGTCCTGTGGCACCTTTAAGACTAACAGAAGTATTGGGAGCATAAGCTTTTGTGGGTAAGAACCTCACTTCTTCAGATGCAAGTCTGACTTGCATCTGAAGAAGTGAGGTTCTTACCCACGAAAGCTTATTCACCCAATACTTCTGTTAGTCTTAAAGGTGCCACATGGCCCTCTGTTGCTTTCTGTTGTATCTGCAGCTGCTACTGTTGCAGCATTCAGGGTCTCCCTGCACACTCGTGGAATGCCTGAGTCAGATAAGGAGGAGAAAAGAAAGCTCAGGATGACCTGCAAGCCAATGCTGCATCAGAGAATGAGTGCAGGGCCTGGAAGATCACCCTTGCAGACAGCCTGGAAAAGATCATAGCGTGGAGAGGAAAAAGGCACTGGAAAAGGAGAGGCATGTGCAGCCACGACATCCTTGTGCTTCCCTAGCAACAACAGAGCTGGTCCAACAATCCCATCTTCTGTAGCCCATTGAAAAAACTATATCAGGATCTCCCTAAACCCTCACCTCAACATACCACATGGTATCAGGTGTCAGTGCATGACCCTTACCACTCCACCCCGGGGAATATTACAGACAATCACAGCTTCACATACATGGACCCTGTGAAAGTCATGGTTGGTGTATTTCAGGTAACCTGAATATGCATGATTGTTCTTTCCCCTGTTCACTTAATTTATTAACATGTAAAGCTTAATAACATTTTAATTGTCGGTTCAAGTTACAGAATAAAATTTTGGAAAAAAAATATCTTTATTAGTTCATAGCATATGCTGGCTGGTGCTGAGCAATTCTAACAGCTAACGATTACCTTTTACTGCACTGTGTCACACAACTCATAACATCATTCACAAACAATAGGAATAGGTGCATTGACAATGTTATACTCCTACATACACAGCAATCACTACAAGAGTCATATTAGGCCTCAAAAGAGCAAGGCCAGGTACACTACAGCAACACCGCTGGCTCACCATTAAAATGGTTTTTCAAAGCCTCCCTGAGCTGTATAGCTCCATGTTGAACTCTTCTAATGGCTGTTCAAATTCATCAGTAGCTGCTCCACCTCCACCTTCCATAGAAACCCCCCCTCCCTTTGCTTCACAGATATTATGCAGGACACAGCAGACAGCTATAACCATTGGACCTCACTGAGAAAAATATCCCAATCTTGTAATTAAACAATGCCAGCAAACCTTCAAATGATCAAAGGCACATTCAACTGTCATTTTGCACCAGCTGAGCCTGTAGCTGAAGTTCTCCTTCACCAGTGTACGGCTTCGTGAGCCATGGGAGCAAGGGATAGACTGGGTCACCCAGTATTACTATTGGCATTTCAACATTCCCAATGTTGTCTGCTAGCTGGGAAAGAAAGTCCCTGCTTGTAGCTTTCTAAAGAGTCCACCTTCAGAGACCAGCCCACACTGATGTTGGTAAAGTGGCCCTGGTGATCCACCAGTGCTTGCATAACCGTAGAAAATCAGCCCTTTCTGTTGATGTACTCTGCAGCAAGGTGGTTTGGTCCAGGCCATCTATTATCCAACCATAGTTTGGGAACCCCATGCTGTATAACCATCCACTATGTCCTGCAGATTGATGAGAGTCATAGTACTGCATAGCAGAAGGCGATTAATTGCCCTGTACGCTTGCATGACAACAGCCCCGTGGTGAATTTTCTGACTGCAAATTGATTCCTGATTGACTGGTAGCAATCTGGTTTTGCAAGTTTCCACAATGTAATTGCCACTTATTTCTCAGCTGTCAATGCAGCTCTCATTTTGGTGTTGCTGCACCAGAGAGCTGGGGCAAGTTCAGCACAGAGATCCAGAAATGTGGCCTTGTGCATCTGAATGTTCTGCAGCTACTGCTTGTCATCCCAAATCTGCATTACAATATGATCCCATCAGCCAGTGCTTGTTTTTAGGGCCCAGAACCAGTGCTCCACCATCTCCAGCTGCTCTCTGTGAATGCCACCAATAACCTTGAATTGTTTATTTCTATGTCCCATAGTAACCTGTCCTCCAAGGAATTGTCATGTTCCCTGCTGCCCCTCTTGCAGCTCTGCAAATGCTGCAGGATCATATGTAGGGCCCTACCAAATTCACAGCCACGAAAAACGCATCATGGACTGTGAAATCTGATCTCCCCCATGAAATCTGGCTATTATACCAGCGGGGCAAGGCTGGGGACGCCCCAGCCAAGGGCTTCTATGGTGGGCCGAGCTCCAGCTAGTCACAGCCTGGGCTGGGGAGGGACCGGAATTCCTCTTCTCCTGTAGGGGCTGCTCCCAGAGCTGGATCAGACCCACCTCTGGGAACCTCCTCCAGCTTTAGGAAGCACTAAAGCCACTGGCTGGGAGGCCAACACTGAAGGTAACAAAGTGGCTGTCAGCCCCCGACCCAGGCAGGGAGGCTGCAGCTCCAGCTGTGAGCGCCTGACCCACGTGGAGAGACTGTGGCTCCAGCTGTCACACCCTGTGCAGAGAGGCTGTGGCTCTAGTTGTCACTCCTCTCCCACCTCACAGGAAAACTTAGATATATGGTAAACCACCCCTTATAACCTGTGACCCTCACTTCTGCGCTGCTGGCAGTAGCACTGGCTTTAGAGCTGGGCGCCTGGCCAGCAGCCGCTGCTCTCCAGCTACCCAGCTCTGAAGGCCGTGCCTCTCTAGCAGCAGTGCAGAAGTGAGGGCAGCAATCCCATGACCCCCTTACAATAGCCTTGCGATCCCCTTTTGGGTTGGGACCTCCAAGCTTACAACAACCAGAAATTTCAGATATAAACAAGTGAAACCATGACATTGATTTTTTAAAATCCTATGACCATGAAATTGACCAAAATGGACAATGAATTTGGTAGGGCCCTAATCATATGCCCTGTGCTTTCAAGGCTCATGACAGTAATGCAGAGCTGTTCAGGCTCTGTGTTTCTGTCAGCAATGGCAGACAGCGAGGAGGGATTCATGAGTTTGTGGGATTTTGAATAGAAGGCGTTAAAATCATGGAATGCAGATCAAATTATGGGATGGAGAACATTGCAATATGGGAAGTTGACCCCAGGCTCCCAAGTACCCTTGTGCGACTCGTTTCGGCCCCCTCAGGCATTGCAAACACTTCCCAAAAGACCCTGCGCTGGATGGTGGCAAGTTGCACAGTGAGATACCTACCCTATGTGTATTGCATTCTGCACTGATACAAGCTCTCCTGGTGAGAACATGCACTGCCAACAGAAGGAGACAAGTATGCACGTGCACAAGCCACGTACTAACTTTGGCTTAGGTCGACATAACTTTGTAGTGTAGACATGGCCTAAGTACTATGGCATTCAGTGATCTCTCAATGCTTACAGTGCTAGCAAGAGCTCTGCTTTATTCTGTGTCTGGTTCAAACAGGCTGTTCTGGGCATCACAACAAGAGCTGCATAGTGCCCTGTCCAGACTCTATGTCTGGGAAGCTGAGTCTTTAAAGGCACAGATCCTAAAACCATAAGTACAAAGAACGAATGGTACAGCAACATGTCCCCTGCTGGATCCTTGATGTGAAGATTAATGCTTGTAGGCAAAATTTTTTTGCATGTGTTTGGAACATACTTGCTTTGCCTCAGATGTGTGACCCTTTGTTCCCCCATCAAGAAGGCACCAAAAAAACTGTCATATCCCATTATAAAAAGCATCCAGCTCAACTGACGTGAAGGAATGCAAATTTTTGAAGTGGCTGCATTTTCCACTGGGTATAGAAGTTTCACTGCAGGGTGCTGATTTCTCAGACTACTTGTACATACTATATAGTGCTTGGGAGAGCTTTGCTGAGCTTTTGCATCATTTTCAGGTGCTGCATCTAGATGCCTCTCAAGTTAATATTCATTATTCATGTCCTTTATCAGTCATTACCCTTTCTTTGTCCTCTGCTTGATTTTGATTCCAGATTCCAAATTCCCTAGTGTCTTTCAAGCATAAATGATCAAATGATATTCAAGGCACATTTGTAGATATTTGACTCTTGCTAACAACTTCATACATTCCAGCACTTTAATATTAATATTTCCTACAGACAAATTAGAAAAAAAATTATTATGGTTGTTTTGTCCTCATCCTCACAATGAATAGTCTGCATTCTTTCTGCTCGGTTGGAGCTCTGACATTATTTCAACACTTTTAAGTCTCAGATATGCAATACGATGTGATAGCTCAATAGTTCTTTCTGCCTTTTATTTTGATTATCAGTTTGTAATAATATACTTTACTCTGTAATGCCCATTATCTACATGGATAGCATATTGTAAAGCTTCCTATAATTAAGGAATTATAATATGTTCTGGTTTTCCTTTGAAAATTGGCTTCAAAAGTTGTATACATGAGAATTTTCTCTTATTATCTTAGAGTAATTTTTTACTTATCAGCTGTTTCTTAATGTATATGACTTTAATCCTGAAAATTAATCTTATAGGACACAAAATACTAGCATTAAAAACTACACTTTACTGGTAATTAGAGATGGGGTAGAACCCATTGCCCTGTGGACTTCCCTTACCAGTATTGATAAGCAGATAAGTAATCTAATTTACATTATGCCCTAAAAATAGGACAGATTAGTGCCTGGTAGATCTGCAGCTCACCTGAAAATAAGTAGCAGCGAATGGAGCACGAGTATCATATCATCACCACTGTCAAAATATGTATTAAAATAGTATGCTGTGCCATGTGATTAATTATTAGGAAAACAAACAAATAAATGTGAATGAAAATACATACTCCTTTCTATAAAGGAGATATCTGCATGCTATTTTAATACATATTTTGACAGTGGTGATGATATGNACCCCTGTCAAAATATGTATTAAAATAGTATGCTGTGCCATGTGATTAATTATTAGGAAAACAAACAAATAAATGTGAATGAAAATACATACTCCTTTCTATAAAGGAGATATCTGCATGCTATTTAAGCTGTAGAAAGTTCCATCATTGCAAAGGACCTGCTGAAAGTTAGACACGTTTATTATTCCACCACTACTTGTTATGAAATGCTGTCTGGAGCAGGAAAGGATTCTGCATGGTCTAAATGGAAATCAAGCAACTTTAGTCTATCATTATTGTAAAACAGAAAAGTAAGCATAATAAATGCTCTACCCCTTCAAAGACCAAACTAGTTCTTCGGGGCTTCCCTGAGGAAAAGTCCAAAGGAAAGGTAGAAGATATAGCTCAGTTCAGCCAAAGTTTTGAGGGTGGAGGAGGGAAGATGAAGCTCCTTCTAAGCCCTTCTCATTTGTTGGTGGGTCAGCAATGGTGCTGATGTGGAAAAATAATAATATGCACCCTACCCATTGACCATGTTTGGAACTACCTGAATTGTATTATTGTATGGAACACCTTCATTCAACTACTTTTACCATCATGTATTAGACATGTAGGGTCATGTAGGGCCATTTACATGGGGGGAGGGATAGCTCAGTGGTTTGAGCATTGGCCTGCTAAACCCAGGGTTGTGAGTTCAGCCCTTGAGAGGGCCACTTAGGGATCTGGGGCAAAATCAGTACTTGCTAGTGAAGGCAGGAGGCTGGACTCAATGACCTTTCAAGGTCCCTTCCAGTTCTAGGAAATGGGATATCTCCATTAATTTATCAGCTTTTGCAAACAGGGAGTTTGGAATGGGAGCAGGAAGGGAGCGCGGGTCCCTTGCAGGTTCTATCTTATACCCTTTATTCCCCTTAAAACCTATAGCCCAAACTACATTCAAAACTTCTTGCTTTAAACAACCCCTTCATTAACTAGGAGAAAATGCAGGCAGAAGCCCAGCTGCAGAGGGGGGCTATCCAGTTTATTGCACTGAGTGTAGCATGTATGATTACCTGCCCCGTGGGCGGGTGGCGTATGTGTGCATTCGGTGCAAGGAGCTCCTGGCCCTCAGAGACCACGTACAGACTCTGGAGGCAAGGGTGGCAGAACTGGAAGAGCTAAGGGAGGCAGAGAGGTATGTTGATGAGGCTTTCCGGGACACTGTAGAATTGTCCCACCTCCAGTCAGACAGCCCCTGTGCTGTTGAGGAGGATGAAAGGCCCAGGGAAGCAGAGCAGTCAACGGGAGCAGAGGGAAACCTTCCCATAGTTGGAACCCTCCTTCCAGATGGTGCTGGGGTTGCCTCTCGCACTGAGGTTACCTCTCCAGGGGAGGGAACTCCAGTTGCTAGGAAAAGGCAGGTATTAGTATTGGGAGATTCGATCATTAGAAACATAGATAGCTGGGTTTGTGATGACCAGGAAAACCGTATGGTGACTTGCATGCCTGGTGCGAAGGTTGCGGATCTCTCAAGGCATCTAGACAGACTTTTGTGTAGTGCTGGAGAGGAGCTGGTGGTCGTGGTACATGTAGGTACCAATGACATAGGGAAGGGTAGGAGAGATGTCCTGGAGGCCAAATTTAGGCTGCTAGGGAGGAGACTGAAATCCAGGACCTCTATGGTGGCATTCTCAGAAATGCTCCCAGTTCCACGCGCAGGGCCAGGTAGGCAGGCAGAGCTTCAGAGTCTCAATGCATGGATGAGACGATGGTGTAGAGAGGAGGGGTTTACATTCATTAGGAACTGGGGAAACTTCTGGAATGGGGGGAGCCTATATACAGGAAGGATGGGCTCCACCTAAACCAAAGTGAAACCAGACTGCTGGCACTAAACATTAAAATGGTTGTAGAGCAGTTTTTAAACTAGGAGATGGGGGAAAGCCGACTGCTGCAGAGGAGCATGTGGCTCGGACAGAGACTTCTCTTAGGGGGGAGTCTAATGATAGAGAATCTCCAGGTTATAGTCAGGAGCAGAGGATGGAAGAGGATAAAGTAGGGGCCAGATCAGATGATAAACATTCACATAAAAAAGAATCTGATACATCAGAAAAGGGTAGACAAATAAACAGTGACAAGTTTTTAAAGTGCTTGTACACAAATGCTAGAAGTCTAAATAATAAGATGGGTGAACTAGAGTGCCTTGTGATAAAGGAGGATATTGATATAATAGGCATCACAGAAACCTGGTGGACTGAGAGCAATCAATGGGACACAATCATTCCGGGGTACAAAATATATTGGAAGGACAGAACAGGTTGTGCGGAGGGGGAGTGGCAATATATGTGAAAGAAAATGTACAATCAAATGAAGTAAAAATCTTAAGCAAATCCGCATGTTCCATAGAATCTCTATGGATAGAAATTTCATGCTCTAATAAGAATATAACATTAGGGATCTATTATTGACCACCTGTCCAGGACGGTGATAGTGATGATGAAATGCTAAGGGAAATTAGAGAGGCTATCAAAATTAAGAACTCAATAATAGTGGGGGATTTCAATTATCCCCATATTGACTGGGAACATTTCACTTCAGGACGAAATGCAGAGATAAAATTTCTCTATACTTTAAATGACTGCTTCATGGAGCAGCTGGTACGGGAACCCACAAGGGGAGAGGCAACTCTAGATTTAGTCCTGAGTGGAGCGCAGAAGCTGGTCCAAGAGGTAAGTATAGCAGGACCGCTTGGAAATAGTGACCATAATACAATAGCGTTCAACATCCCTGTGGTGGGAAGAACATCTCAACAGCCCAACACTGTGGCATTTAATTTCAAAAGGGGGAACTATGCAAAAATGAGGGGGTTAGTTAAACAGAAGTTAAAAGGTACAGTGACTAAAGTGAAATCTCTGCAAGCTGCATGGGCGCTTTTTAAAGACACCATAATAGAAGCCCAACTTCAATGTATACCCCAAATTAAGAAACACAGTAAAAGAACTAAAAAAGAGCCACCGTGGCTTAACAACCATATAAAAGAAGCAGTGAGAGATAAAAAGACTTCCTTTAAAAAGTGGAAGTCAAATCCTAGTGAGGCAAATAGAAAGGAGCATAAACGCTGCCAAATTAAGTGTAAGAATGTAATAAGAAAAGCCAAAGAGGAGTTTGAAGAATGGCTAGCCAAAAACTCCAAAGGTAATAACAAAATGTTTTTTAAGTACATCAGAAGAAGGAAGCCTGCTAAACAACCAGTGGGGCCCCTTGATGATTGAGATACAAAAGGAGCACTTAAAGACGATAAAGTCATTGCGGAGAAACTCAATGGATTCTTTGCTTCAGTCTTCATGGCTGAGGATGTTAGGGAGATTCCCAAACCTGAGCCGGCTTTTGTAGGTGACAAATCTGAGGAACTGTCATGGATTAAAGTGTCATGAGAGGAGGTTTTGGAATTAATTGATAAACTTAACATTAACAAGTCACCGGGACCAGATGGCATTCACCCAAGAGTTCTGAAAGAACTCAAATGTGAAGTTGCGGAACTGTTAACTAAGGTTTGTAACTTGTCCTTTAAATCGGCTTCTGTACCCAATGACTGGAAGTTAGCTAATGTAACGCTAATATTTAAAAAGGGCTCTAGAGGTGATCCCGGCAATTACAGACCGGTAAGTCTAACGTCTGTACCGGGCAAATTAGTCGAAACAATAGTTAAGAATAAAATTGTCTGACACATAGAAAAACATAAACTGTTGAGCAATAGTCAACATGGTTTCTGTAAAGGGAAATCGTGTCTTACTAATCTATTAGAATTCTTTGAAGGGGGTCAACAAACATGTGGACAAGGGGGATTCAATGGACATACTGTACTTAGATTTCCAGAAAGCCTTTGACAAGGTCTCTCACCAAAGGCTCTTATGTAAATTAAGCTGCCATGGGATAAAAGGGAAGGTCTTTTCATGGATTGAGAACTGGTTAAAAGACAGGGAACAAAGGGTAGGAATAAATGGTAAATTCTCAGAATGGAGATGGGTAACTAGTGGTGTTCCCCAAGGGTCAGTCCTCGGACCGATCCTATTCAACTTATTCATAAATGATCTGGAGAAAGGGGTAAACAGTGAGGTGGCAAAGTTTGCAGATGATACTGAACTGCTAAAGATAGTTAAGTCCAAAGCAGACTGTGAAGAACTTCAAAAAGATCTCACAAAACTAAGTGATTGGGCAACAAAATGGCAAATGAAATGTAATGTGGATAAATGTAAAGTAATGCACATTGGAAAAAATAACCCCAACTATACATACAATATGGTGGGGGCTAATTTAGCTACAACAAGTCAGGAAAAAGATCTTGGAGTCATCATGGATAGTTCTCTGAAAATGTCCACGCAGTGTGCAGAGGCGGTCAAAAAAGCAAACAGGATGTTAGGAATCATTAAAAAGGGGATAGAAAATAAGACTGAGAATATATTATTGCCCTTATATAAATCGATGGTACGCCTTCATCTCGAATACTGCGTACAGATGTGGTCTCCTCATCTCAAAAAAGATATACTGGCACTAGAAAAGGTTCAGAAAAGGGCAACTAAAATGATTAAGGGTTTGGAACTGGTCCCATATGAGGAGAGATTAAAGAGGCTAGGACTCTTCAGCTTGGAAAAGAGGAGACTAAAGAGGGATATGATAGAGGTATATAAAATCATGAGTGATGTGGAGAAAGTGGATAAGGAAAAGTTATTTACTTATTCCCATAATACAAGAACTAGGGGTCATCAAATGAAATTAATAGGCAGCAGGTTTAAAACAAATAAAAGGAAGTTCTTCTTCACACAGGGCACAGTCAACTTGTGGAACTCCTTACCTGAGAAGGTTGTGAAGGCTAGGACTATAACAGAGTTTAAAAGAGAACTGGATAAATTCATGGTGGTTAAGTCCATTAATGGCAATTAGCCAGGATAGGTAAGGAATGGTGTCCCTAGCCTCTGTCTGTCAGAGGATGGAGATGGATGGCAGGAGAGAGATCACTTGATCATTGCCTGTTAGGTTCACTCCCTCTGGGGCACCTGGCATTGGCCACTGTCGGTAGATAGGATACTGGGCTAGATGGACCTTTGGTCTGACCCGGTACGGCCTTTCTTATGTTCTTATGTTCTTAATTTCATCCTTCATTTCATGAGATGTGAGACCCTTTGGTTCACATATGTAAGATTTCATAGTCAGGTGACATGTAGAAATAGTGTGATGACCCATCTTAAATTCATGTTAGAAGTCATACAGCTCCCTGTGTATTCTCCTTGACCAAAGGGCAAGCATGAAAAGCCAAAGCTGATGTTCAAATAGGTTTTCTTAAATGTAGTTATAAATGGAGAAAGCAGGAATCATTATACATACATTGGATGCACAATTATTCATATTACTAAAAAAGTATAAAGATTTATACATGTATCAGATACTGCCTAAAGATTCTCTGAACAATGTATCTAATTTGACTCATTCACCATAGAGACTAACAAATTTATTAGAGCATAATAAATTTGTTAGTCTCTAAGGTGCCACAAGTACTCCTGTTCTTTTTGCGGATACAGACTAACACGGCTGCTACTCTGAAACCTGTCATTCACCATGAATATAGACTTATTTGAATGAACAATAGCAAATGAAAGATCCTTTACCTAATGCATCATTTAGGTGTACTTTCCAAAAAATCTACTGCTAATATTTTACTAATATTAGCCATGTCAATGTAAAGACATAAACAAGAATAGGGTACACAGCTTGGTATTATAATAATGTGCTATAAATTACCAATTAAATGTCATAATAATGGAAATAGACTCTTAAAGGATATATTGTGCTGATGGCTTTGTGAATGTATGTATGTTATGCTATGTATATTATCTTTCCTATGATGTAGAATGTGCTACTTTAATTTATTATACAGTCTCTTGATCTCATTTTTGCACTGAGCCTCATAACAGTACACTTATCCAAGCTGAAACTCATTTTCTAGTCCTGATCTGATCTCTGGATTTAGTAAACCTGATCTTCAACTGGTGTAAAGCAGTCCATTGACATCGGTAGATTTATGCTGATTTACACCAGCTGAGGATCTGTAGTAAATTGACCAGCTGTGGACCATGAATTATGATAAAATAAATGGGCAAGGAAGAGATCTGAGTGGCCAGGGAAAGATGCAAAAAAGATTAATGAAAGTGCCTAGGAGTAGAGCTGTGTGGCAGTTTAATAACACAATTTACAGTCAGGTGAATAGCACTTGGTTTAATGTTTCATTACAAAGCTCAGAGCAGCTTTGCTAAGGTTCACAAACCTTGGATTCAGTTTTGAGCTTATGATCTGGGTTGGAAAACAACATATGAAACTTGGTGGTTTGCTAGGGTAATCTTAGGGGGTAGAAACCAGAATGGAAGAAGATTAATCTCCTGTAAAACAGAATTACTAAGAGATAGGAGATACTTGGAACAGCTTACAAGGCAAAAATGTGAGGAGCACACAGTTAATGCAAAAGGCAGGAACTGGAGAAACCTGGCGTCAGGTGAAGCTAAGACATTCTCATGACACCTATGTCTTTACATGTGTAAATAGTTCTTAGTAATAGGGAAGAAATTTCAGAATTCCCCAGGCTAGATCTTTGGCATGAAGGTATGCAGACAAATAGCAAGATTGTTTTCTTTTATAGGGTGTGAGTCTGAGCCCTAAATTTAGGTCGATATACTGACCTATTCTAGGTTTCAGAGTAGCAGCCGTGTTAGTCTGTATCCTCTAATAAATTTGTTAGTCTCTAAGGTGCCACAAGTACTCCTGTTCTTTTGACCTATTCTAAACCATATCATAGCTGAGGGCTGGTCAAACTATTATCACTGGCTTCCATATCTGTGGCATTGAGTAGGGGGTCTGGAAGAGCAGAGAAACAAAGGCAAAGATCTGGAACTTGAAGGGCTTATGGTAATCCGGTGTGAGGAAGGATTTAAGTGAAAAAAAAAAACCTCTTCAGGAGGCAAAGATTAAATGAGACTGAGTTAAAAATGGAATACCTCAGTAGTGGTTATAAGAGACAAGATAATATGTATACTTTAACATATAACATATTAGCAAAAGGGGAGATAGATAACTGGGGCCATTTCTCCTGGTCCTCTTTTATATATGTCCATATTAGGGTAATATTGGATTTCAGAACCGTAGACAGGTATTAGTAAATAATGATGCCTAAATGTCTAATCTGATCTGAGAACACCTGGAATAAGAGAGAAGAAAGGTCCAGAGATTAAATGAAATGACAAATTGCAACTTCATACTTAAAAAGCAACAGAGGGTCCTGTGACACCTTTGAGACTAACAGAAGTATTGGTAGCATAAGCTTTCGTGGGTAAGAACCTCACTTCTTCAGATGCAAGTAATGGAAATCTCCAGAGGCAGGTATAAATCAGTATGGAGATAACGAGATTAGTTCAATCAGGGAAGGTGAGGTGCTCTGCTAGCAGTTGAGGTGTGAACACCAAGGGAGGAGAAACTGCTTCTGTAGTTGGATAGCCATTCACAGTCTTTGTTTAATCCTGATCTGATGGTGTCAAATTTGCAAATGAACTGGAGCTCAGCAGTTTCTCTTTGGAGTCTGGTCCTGAAGTTTTTTTGCTGTAAGATGGCTACCTTTACATCTGCTATTGTGTGGCCAGGGAGGTTGAAGTGTTCTCCTACAGGTTTTTGTATATTGCTATTCCTGATATCTGACTTGTGTCCATTTATCCTCTTGAGTAGTGACTGTCCAGTTTGGCCAATGTACATAGCAGAGGGGCATTGCTGGCATATGACAGCATATATAACATTGGTGGACGTGCAGGTGAATGAGCCGGTGATGTTGTAGCTGATCTAGTTAGGTCCTGTGATGGTGTTGCGGGTGTAGATATATGGGCAGAGTTGGCATTGAGGTTTGTTGCATGGGTTGGTTCCTGAGTTAGAGTTGTTATGGTGCGGTGCGTGGTTGCTGGTGAGAATATGCTTAAGGTTGGCAGGTTGTCTGTGGGCGAGGACTGGCCTGCCTCCCAAGGTCTGTGAAAGTGAAGGATCATTGTCCAGGATGGGTTGTAGATCACTGATGATGCGTTGGAGAGGTTTAAGCTGAGGACTGTAGATGATGGCCAGTGGAGTTCTGTTGGTTTCTCTTCTGGGCCTGTCTTGTAGCAGGAGGCTTCTGGGTACACGTCTGGCTCTGTTGATTTGTTTCTTTATTTCCTTGTGTGGGTATCGTAGTTTTGAGAATGCTTGGTATTATTTAACCTGCAGCCTGAAGCCCAACTAAAATGGCTCCTTATTTTCATCAATGCAGGGAAAGAGACAGAGGTTTAGTCACAAAGTGCTAACAAGTCATCCTCATAGAATTCCTCTCTTCTCACTGCTATTCCCTTGACCTCCTGAGAAGTGTATAGCATCACAGACAAATGTTGAATAGGTAGTTCAAGAAAAGCAGCCATGACCCTGGGTAGGATCTGATGAGTCAGTTAAGAAATCTAAGATCATGTACCAGTTAACACTACCACTGCCCTATAGATGCTTCTAAAGCAGTGGGGGGATGGGCTTGCAGTTGAAGCTTTGGCTTAGAACTCAGGGAATCTGGATTCAATTCCCAAATCTACAAGGAATTTCTTATGTTACAATCTCTCTATGCCTCAGGTCTGTTAATGGGGATAATGGTGTTTCCCTAGCTCACAGGAAGTGTCGTGAGAACAAATTCATTGATGTCTGTGAGTGGCTCAGATACTATGGTAATGAGGACCATGTAAATATCTAGATATAGACAAATCTAAATATTTAAACAATTTAGAAATTTAGAAGTGACCTTTCATCAAAATAGAAATGAAACAATAGTATATTTTTTGTGAGGATTGACTCAAATTAACAACCTAAGATTCCAGGGAGTGCATTTAATGTTAAGGTCCTCCAAACATGGATTTTAGTCCAAACTCTCTCTCTTATTTTAAGAGGGGCAGTGGTGTCTGGGAGTTCTTAGCTTATGTATGAAGTTCCAATGAGCAGGCCATTTATCTCATCAGTACTATTCCTTTATTAGAAAAAAGTTAGTCACTTTGAATTAGTTCAGGCCAATAAAATGTTTAACAAATGTGTTCCCTCAAATCCAATTTAAATAAACATCAGTCTTCAGAAAGGCCATCATTAGTCAGTCACTCTGGTTTGTTCTAGCATTAACCAAATTACATTTTTCATAGGCCAGAGGGATAATTCCCAAACAGGCTTATAACTCCAGCTGGGTGTCCATGTCAAAATTCTTTCTCAAGGAGGATATCCCTCTCCTAGACAGACTGCCTGATTTTAAGAAGAAAGTACAGAATTATAATCTGTTCCAGTTGAACCTTCTCAGTGTCCACATTAACCCCTCCCTTGGTGCTTGGGCTTGTGGAGTATAGAAACCCCATTACTTTCAGAAATACTCTTTTTCCTAGAATCAACAAATGCAATGATACCTATTGTAGCAATTTCAGTCCAGGAAGCTTCAGTGAAATTCAAATTTTAAGAACCATTTGCCTCTTTGGTAACTTTAGATACATTATTGATTTTTTTAAACAATACACTGCACAAAAGGCTGCCTGCTCCAAGAAATTCTAGGAACGAGAGCTAAGTGGCAAATGTCTCTGAAGCACAAGATAAATGTCCCTATCTGACAGATGTCCTCCCTTTCCACTACAAAACAAGCTGAGTCTTGCATTATTCAATTAATGCACAAACATGACAAAGAACATACTTCAGTGATCTAGAAACAAAATAATTGTTCTTTTCTTTTATTATGCCATTATATATGCTGGATGATCATTTCAAGTACAATACTTTGTTAATCAAAGATGAGGCAGTTGCCTTTCTCAAGGTCATTAAAGTTTAATGCATCCAACTGCTGATCGGGTAGCACCATCTCTTTGATGTTTTACATTTTTTCCTTATATTTGACAATTCATCAGCCATTTGTTTACGTTGTTTCTCTCAGTAAGTCATTGAATAAGTTTCAAAGTAACTTAATATGTGTAACCATACACATGAAAAAGTTCCTTGCATTATTAATTAAAAAAAAAATCTCATTGACCAGTGATCATCCTTTGATGGATATGTTAAATAAGCATCTTTTTACAGCTGCTGTTCAGAAGAGTTGTGAGCTCCTGAATTTCTCAATGATCACAAATACATTGTTATTAATTTGGTAAGCTTATTACTCTGAGCTAATATGTACTTTAAACTCACTATTATACATACACAACTGGTCAATAATATTCTTCCTCAATGGACAAAGCAGTTCAAAATACGAAAAAGCTTAGTTTAGAGAGACATGATTTTCCTAAATTTGGCTAAATCCCCTCTCTCCCTAATTCAAAACAGGATTTAAAAATAAATCTAAGTGTGCATACCTAAACCAAGATCATTAGTTACATCAAAATACAGCTCTACTTTGACAAATGTTTATGTAAAAAATGGTTGTGTATGTACCCATATCTGTCTCTCGGTGACTTCCATATCACATATCCTAAAAGCAGCTTTGCAAAGCTAATCTGGATTCTGAAGCTCAAGATGGATTCTTTTCTGCTCATACATGTTCATCAGTGATTTAACATCTGCAGGACATATTAAGCCTTTGCAAACCCATTATCTCCAAATTATGTCCTCAATGATAGCTGTGAAGCCCCCTCACTTTTAATAGGAATGCACAGATGAAACTGATTGGAACTTAGTAAACAGTTTTATTGATGGTACCAGATTATCAGCACGTGCAGGGGTGGAGAGTTATATGGGCCTGTGATGCCCATGCTCCAGCAAAATTCAGGGCCTGGGCCAGGCTCCACCAATGTTCAAAGCCAGGTCTCTCTTCCAGCCCTGACTACCACTCCCGCACGCCTCCCCCGAGCGTCCCTGCCTGCACCCTGGGCAGCAGGCGGCTGCTCACTGCAGCTCCACGCTGCACTCTGCTCTGTCGGCTCCTGGCATCAACTGCTTCTGTAGGGTCCTAGCACCCTCCCAACCACTAGTGCCAGGGCAGGCTGACCCAGGCTGACCATGACCCTGCCCTTCTGCCTCAGACGGACCGACCCTTCCCTTTTCTGGCAGGACCTGCACCAGCATAGACCATTCCTATCCTATGCTGGGCACGGGGCAGCCCCATCCCCCACCACCAGTGAGGCTACAATGAGGGGCAGCAGCAGGGGAGGAGGTACACACGTGATGGCAGCCCCCTCCCCCCCGGCACCCACCAGAGGGGAGGCAAGGGGGCTTCCTGGACCTGAGAGGGGCCTTAGGAGCATGTGCAGTTACAGCAGTGCAGGGTGAGTGTGCTGCTGGGGAGGAGGGGAAGGAAGGGGGCCCCCTCCCTCGGAGATCACTGTTGCCAGTGGGGAGAGGGCTGGGGGGAGTCCTCCTCTCTGGCCCCAGCCCTGGGGCAGCCTGCCTGCACCCCAAACTCCTCATCCTTGGCCCCACTCCGCCCCAGAGCCCACACCCCCAGCCAGAGCCCTCACCCCCCATCCTAACCCTCTGCCCCAGCCCTGAGCCCCCTCCTGCACCATGAACGCCTCATCCCTGACCCCTCCCCACAGCTATCACCCCTGCACCCCAACCCTCTGCCCAAACCCCTCCCACACCCCAAACCCCTCATCACCAGCCCCACCCCAGAGCCCTCACATTTTTACATTATTTAAAAAAATATATATTGGCTTACAAGGCAGGTGTGTGTGGGGGGAGGGCAGGACTTGGACCCATACTGGGCACCACCAAAAATTATACAAACCCGCCACCCCTGAGCTGGTGTATATCAGAAAAGCTCCATTGTGTGGGATCTGCAGTGCTAACAAGAGTAAAAAGTACTATTTTAAGCAAACATAAGCAAACACGATTCTGAATACACTTAGGAGGCAGATTTGTGCCATTTTGACAAAGCCACTTTTCAGAGAAGTATTGCAGTTTAAATTCCACAGAAATTTCATCTTTAGAAAATAGGTTACGTAAGATTTCTGAACTCTGTTAAACAAAAGACTATTATAATCCATCATCATCATTTGTGCTACACCAGTAGCCAAAGACTGCAGTCAGGGGCACAGTGATGGCTCAGAAAGATTATCATAGTAACAGCATTTTGGATGGACAAATAGCAGAGGTCAGGAATAGGAGAAAGAAAGTGGCTGCAGTAATCAAGAATGGGGACCATGAGGTGCTCAATTAGTGTTTTAAGCATGGGAGAAAAAGAAAAAGTCAGATTTTAGAGGTGTGGTGGAGGAAGAAGCAGAAATATTTGGGTTGTGTAGAGCTAGTGAGAGGAGAGGTCAAACACTAGCACCCAGTTTATGGGCCTGAGTACCGAAAACCAAAAAGTGTATAGAGTGTATTTCCCAAAGGACATAAACATTGCAATATACAAATCAAAATTTGTAATTCTGGATTGCTTTCTGCACTTTCAGAATGAACCCTTTTCTTCTCTTCCACTTTTCTTTGGAGAGTTTGGAGACTTTTTACAGGCATCACAATCAAAGCACTAAGCTAATAATGTTAGGTATAATATTTCCTTCCCCTTTTCCTGCACCTCAGCTTAGCTCTCTGCTAGGGTATAGACTAGAGTTTGATCTTCTCAGGACTTTGATCTCTCTCCATATCATAAGAGTTAAATCTCTGAAAGAACAAAAGTGACACAATGTCTAAAAGCAAAAACATTACTACATTTATCTGTGTATTTGTGACAGACCCAGACCAGTGGGGTACAGGTCTGGTAGAGGGCAAATATACTGGTCACTGGATGAGTAGTTTTCTGTTTCCTGAGTGACCAGAGCAGGGGCTGCACTAGAGTAATCAGGAACCTGCTAGAACCAAGTTAAGGCAGGCAGCCTAATTAGGACACCTGGAGCCAATTAAGAAGAAGCTGCTAAAATCAATTAAGGCAGGCTAATCAGGGCACCTGGGTTTTAAAAAGGAGCTCACTTCAGATTGTGGTGCAAGGGTGAGGAGCTGGGAGCAAGAGGCACAAGGAGCTGAGAGGGTGTGCTGCTGGAGGACTGAGGAGCACAAGCATTATCAGACACCAGGAGGAAGGCCCGGTGGTGAGAATAAGGAGGGTGTTTGGAGGAGGCCATGGGGAAGTAGCCCAGGGAGTTGTAGCTGTAGCTGTCATACAGCTGTTACAGAAGGCACTATAGGCAGCTACAGTCCACAGGGCCCTGGGCTGGAACCTGGAGTAGAGGGCAGGCCCGGGGTTCCCCCCAAACCTCCCAATTGACTTGGACTGTGGGTTCTTCCAGAGGGGAAGGTCTCTGGGCTGTTCCCCAACCCACATGGTGAATCTCTGAGGCAAGAAAATCTGCCAATAAGTGCAGGACCCACCAAGATAGAGGAGGAACTTTGTCACACTGGTGTTAGAAGTGGGATCTTGGGGTGCACAGCGTGGTGGAAGAAGGAGGGTGATTTTAAAAAAAACAAAAAGGGAGAGGGTTTATTTTTTTTCACCACAATGGATGATGTAGTGAGGGCACTGATACAAGCTATGGCGGCCCAGCAGGAGGCTACACGTGTCCAGGCAGCCGCCCAACAGGAGGCAGTGCGACTGCAGCAAGAGACTAATCGCCTGCTGATGGACCAGGCTGCTCAAGATGGAGCTATGTTGCGGGACCTGGTAAACCAGGTAAAGTCCCTTACAGAGCTGAATCGCTGCCATGATGGGACATGGCTCATACGGGCCAGCCATTGGCTGCAGAAAATTACATGGGAGGATGATGTAGAGGCATATCTTCTGGCCTTTGAGAGGACAGCCCTATGGGAGGCCTGGCCTTGAGATCAGTGGTCTGGCATCCTTGCCCCATTCCTGTGTGGGGAGGCCCAGAAGGCCTACCATGAGCTGACTGAAGAGGCTGCGGCAGACTACCCCCAGCTGAAAGCAGAGATCCTGGCCAGATCTGGGGTAATGACAGCAGTGCGGGCCTAGCAGTATCACGGTTGGAGGTACCAGGAAGACAAAACCCCGCAGTCCCAATTGTATGACCTCATCCATCTCACACGGAAGTGGTTGCAAACAGAGTCCCGGAGTCTGGAAGAGATACTAGCGGTTCTGGTCATCGACCAATAGATGAGGGGACTACCACCAGACCTTCATGCCTGGGTAAGCCAGAATAAACCCACCACCTATGATGAGGTTGTTGCCCTGGTAGAGAGGCGAAGGACAGTGAGGGAGCTGACCCGACCAGTTAAGGAAGAGGCACCCCGGGTTAAACTAGCAGCACCAAGCCCTAAAGTTCGGGTGACTGGGCCACCAGGAGGGCCCAGGTGGAAAAAGAGAGGGGCTGAAGGCCCATCAGAGTCCACAAAGAGTCAGAGCACTGAGGGAGAAAAGGATCGTGATGTTAGACTGCCCAAACCAAGAGACCGGAGAACGCCTAGGGCTCCATACAGATGTCATGCCTGCGGGGAGTGGGGACACATAGCTGCACAGTGTCCCAATGCTGAGGAGCCTATGCAGTGTAACCTGGGGAACTGGGCAGATCCATGCTCCCTAATCCACTTTGTGGAGGTCTCACTAACCCCACATATGTATACCAGACCAGTGAAACTAAATGGGGTAGGGACCACGGCACTGGTTGATTCGGGGAGTGCTATCACACTTATCTCAAGGAATCTCGTGAAGTATAGTCAGCTGCTACAGGCTAAACGTATGGGAATAACATGTGTCCATGGGACAGTTAGTTACTACTCCACCATCCCAGTAAAAATTGAGATCCAAGGGAACACTACTGAGGTAGAAGCAGGTGTAGTCCCTAAACTCCCATACCCGGTGCTCATAGGGAGGGACTTCCCAGGGTTTGGAAACTTACTCCCAGTAGGGAGATTGGGGAAAGATGGGGACCCTAAAATTGGTGAGGCATCTACAGCAGACTGTCAACTGCCAATATTCTCTAAAATATCTCCAGATTTGTTCTCCACTCCCAGACATGGTACAAAGACAAAAAGGGGAAAGAAGGGCAGCTAAGGCCTTGGGAACCCGAATACTGACCCAAAGCCAGAGGGTCGCTCTTGTAGGTAAGTAGACCCACACAGCTGAAAAGGAGGCCACACAGGAGAGAGAAGCACCAGAGTCTGACCCCCACTCTAACACTTCTGAACCAGTACAGGCAACAGAGACTAGGCCCCTAGATCTTGGGCAGATTAGCCCCGGGAAATTTTGGACGGGACCAGGCAGAAGACCCAAGGTATGACAAAATTAGGAAGGAGGTGACTGAAATAGATGGGGTCCCCGTGGAAGGGAAAACACAGGGAACAGGACCCTACTTCATAATGAAGAAGGGTCTCTTATACCAGGTTGCACCAGTACAGGGGCAGAAGGTACAGTACATCCTAGTACCTCAAAAACACCAAAACGCTGTATTAAGTCTTGCTCATAGTCATCTTTTTGGGGGGCATTTGGGGGTAGAGAAGATCCTGGCATGAGTCCTACGACGGTTCTTCTGGCCCGGAGTACATGAAGAAGTGCGGAGGTACTGTACCTCCTGCCCGGAGTGTCAGCTGCACAGTTCCCATCCCCACTTGAGGGCACCTTTAGTACCTCTTCCCATCATAGAGGTCCCCTTCGAGCAAATAGCTATGGACCTAGTGGGACCCCTGGAGAAGATGGCTCAGGGCCACCAATATATACTACTTGTTTTGGACTATGCTACTCGCTACCCAGAAGCCGTCCCCCTGGTGGGGATCTTTGCCCGAATGGGGCTATCGAAGGAGATATTAACCGACCAAGGAACCCCATTTATGTAGAATTGATATGCAAACTAGACACAATCAACTCCGGTTTGAATAAGGACTGGGAATGGCTGAGCCATTACAAACATTGACTCTATCTCCCCTTGTAAGTACTCTCACACTTATTATCAAACTGTCTGTACTGGGCTAGCTTGATTATCACTTCAAAAGTTTTTTTTCTCTTAATTGGCCTCTCAGAGTTGGTAAGACAACTCCCACCTGTTTATGCTCTCTGTATGTGTGTATATATATCTCCTCAATATATGTTCCATTCTATATGCATCCGAAGAAGTGGGCTGTAGTCCACGAAAGCTTATGCTCTAATAAATTTGTTAGTCTCTAAGGTGCCACAAGTACTCCTGTTCTTCTTTTTGCAGATACAGACTAACACGGCTGTTACTCTGAAACCTGAAGCACCTCTGTATGCTGCTCCATATACATACCCTGAGAACTTCAGTCTACCATCCGCAGACTGATGGGTTGGTAGAAAGGTTTAACTGAACCCTCAAGGCTATGATAAGGAAGGTGGTAAGTCGGGATGGGAAGGATTGGGACACCCTACTACCCTACCTTATGTTCACTATCCGGGAGGTACCTCAGGCCTCAACTGGGTTTTCCCCCTTTGAGTTATTATATGGGCGTCACCCCCACGGCATACTAGATATCGCCAAAGAGATCTGGGAAGAGAAACCCAATGAGGGGAGAAATATAATAGAGCATGTAATGCAGATGCGAGACCGGATAGCCCGGGTTACCCCTATTGTACGGGAACATTTGGAGAAGGCACAGGAGGCCCAGAGAACCCATTACAATCGCCAGGCAAAAGTGCTACAGTTCCAACCAGGGGATCGGGTTATGGTGTTGGTACCCACGGCAGAAAGCAAGCTTCTGGCCCAATGGCAGGGGCCCTGTGAGGTGGTTGAACCCTTGTGGGAAGTAACCTACAAGGTGTGACAGCCAGGATGCAAAAAACAAGAAAAGATTTATCATGTTAACCTTCTGAAACCCTAGCATGCACAAGAGGCATGCACAAGGGTCCAAAAAGACCTAACCCAGGAAAACAAGCCTTCCAAACAGGTGAGAGTGTCTCCCGATTTAACACCAGACCAGAAGAATGAGGTGTCTGAGATGATCTTCCGGAACCAAGATGTGTTCTCGACAAAACCGGGTTGAACAACCAAGACCTATCACCACATCGTCACAAACCCTGGGGCCAGAGTAACAATGAGGTCCTATCGGGTGTCAGCGGCAAAAAAGGAGGAAATAAAAGCAGAAGTTAAAAAAATGCTGGAGTTGGGGATCATCGAAGAATCTCACAGTCAGTGGTCCAGCCCAATCGTGCTGGTGCCCAAACCTGATGGCACCACAAGATTTTGCAATGACTTCCGGCGACTAAACAAAGTATCCCAGTTCAACGCGTACCCCATACCTCACATAGATGAGCTAGTGGACCATCTGGGAATGCCCGGTACTTGTCTACCCTAGACTTGACAAAGGGGTACTGGCAGATTCCCCTTGCAGAAGACGCAAAGGAAAAGACTGCGTTCTCTACACCAGAGGGTTTTTTCACTATACTGTCCTCCCTTTTGGACTACATGGGGCCCCAACTACCTTCCAGCACCTCATGGACAAGCTATTACGCCCACATAACAGTTATACTGCTGCCTACTTGGACGATGTGGTCATTCATACCCCAGACTGGAAAACCCACCTGGAAAAGGTGGAGGCAGTCCTTGATACCTTCAGGCGAGCTGGCCTTACAGCAAACCCTGCCAAGTGCGCTGTAGGGTTTACAGAGGCCAAATATCTTGGCTACATTGTGGGAAAAGGTCTGGTAAAACCCCAAGTGAACAAGTTAGAGGCCATCCAAAATTGGCCCCGACTAAGTCGCAAGAAACAAGTCCGGGCGTTCCTAGGTGTGGTGGGGTATTACCGACGATTTATCCCCCACTTTGCCACAAGGGCAAGCCCCCTGACAGACCTAGTGAAAGCCCGTGGACCTGATCTGGTGAGATGGTCTGATGCAGCAGAGGAAGCATTCACAGACCTACGGACTGCCCTCTGCAGTAACCCCGTACTGATAGTCCCTGATTTCACCAAGGAGTTTATCCTGCAGACGGATGCATCGGCAGTAGGGTTGGGGGCCATTCTATCACAGATGGTCAGGGAGGAGGAACACCCAATTCTATACCTCAGTCAGAAACTCCTTCCAAGGGAACAAAAACATGCAGTGGTGGAGAGAGAATGCCTC
The DNA here is from genome assembly GCF_013100865.1 of Trachemys scripta elegans. NCBI lineage: Eukaryota > Metazoa > Chordata > Testudines > Emydidae > Trachemys > Trachemys scripta. The sequence goes on along the minus strand of NC_048300.1, from coordinate 23,350,491 downwards.
ACTGTAAAATGGGCCATGGAAACATTGCGCTACTACCTGCTCAAGCGCAGATTTGTCCTCGTGACCGACCATGCTCCTCTTCAATGGATGCAGCAGAACAAGGAGAAGAACACAAAGGTGACCAGATGGTTCTTATGCCTCCAACCTTTCCAGGTCCGTGTGCAACACAGAGCAGGGAGCCGTCATGGCAATGCCGATGGCTTGTCACATGTGCACTGTCTGGCGTCCCAAGCTGCCCAACCCCTTGGCGTTGAGCAGGGGGGAGGGATATGTGACAGACCCAGACCAGTGGGGTACAGGAGTCTGGTAGAGGGCAAATATACTGGTCACTGGATGAGTAGTTTTCTGTTCCCTGAGTGACCAGAGCAGAGGCGGCACTAGAGTAATCAGGAACCTGGTAGAACCAGTTAAGGCAGGCAGGCTAATTAGGACACCTGGAGCCAATTAAGAAGCTGCTAGAATCAATTAAGGCAGGCTAATCAGGGCACCTGGGTTTTAAAAAGGAGCTCACTTCAGTTTGTGGTGCGAGGGTGAGGAGCTGGGAGCAAGAGGCACAAGGAGCTGAGTGAGAGGGTGTGCTGCTGGAGGACTGAGGAGCACAAGCATTATCAGACACCAGGAGGAAGGTCCAGTGGTGAGAATAAGGAGGGTGTTTGGAGGAGGCCATGGGGAAGTAGCCCAGGGAGTTGTAGCTGTCGTACAGCTGTTACAGGAGGCACTATAGACAGCTGCAGTCCAGAGGGCCCTGGGCTGGAACCCGGAGTAGAGGGCAGGCCCGGGTTCCCCCCAAACCTCCCAATTGACCTGGACTGTGGGTTCTTCCAGAGGGGAAGGTCTCTGGGTTGTTCCCCAAGAAAATCCGCCAATAAGCGCAGGACCCACCAAGATAGAGGAGGAACCTTGTCACAGTATATATAAAAACAAAACAGTTTATTTCTAGTTCATGAAATGATTGTGAATATGTCAACAACTGTTTTAAGATAATACTTCTAGGGCTTTTTCCTCAAGTTTTAGTTCTGGTTACTACCACAAATTCAAAATCAACATGCACATGCATAGATTCTCTTAGGCTCTTCTCTTGGAAGGTTTCCTCTTCTTATCTCTGTGGAATGGTGCCCAAATCCTCTGATGGGCATGCCAGTGCCTTTAATTTGGGGAACAAGTGACAATCCCAGAGTCTCTCCTTAAAACTTCCCTTGAGTCTCTGCAATGTCAGGTTGCAGTTTACACAGCCTGCAGCAATTCTAGTCCTCTTCTTCTTTCAGTGGGATGAGGGAGCCTGAAGTCTAAATCCAACATAACTGGTAAAGTCCCTGGAACACAATTCTTTACAGCAAATCCTTCTCATTCTTGCACTGCTCCACTGAGCTTCCAGTTTGGCGCCCACTCCTTCTATTTATAAACTTCCTCCCTCCCCTTGAATTCCTATTGATTCCATTCTCAGAGAGTGACTGTGGCTGTCCTGTCAGGTAGCTTGCCCAAAAGAAATCACTTACATGGCTTCAAACAGCTAATGAGCATGCCTCTTGACAATCACACACAATTTCTGGATGGTTCTGGTCAATCCAGCAGTCAGTCCAGCCAACTCTGGCAATTCTGCAGGCACAAAGTGCCTCAAAACAAAACAGGAAACTATGTATCCTACCCACTGTTTATTAGCCTATTTATACCATTACGTACAATAGAACCTCAGAGTTATGAACAGCAGAGTTACGAACTGACCCATCAACCACACACCTCATTTGGAACTGGAAGTATGCAATAAGGCAGCAGCAGAGACCAAAAAAAGGTCAGTACAGTACTGTGTTAAACATTAATTACTAAAAAAAAAGGGTAAGTTTAATAAAAAAAGATTTGACCAGGTGAGGAAACTGTTTCTGTGCTTGTTTCATTTAAATTAAGATGGTTAAAAGCAGCATTTTTCTTCTGCATAGTCCAGTTTCAAAGCTGTATTAAGTCAATGTTCAGTTGAAAACTTCTGAAACAACATTTTATTCAGAGTTATGAATGTTTCAGAGATACGAACAACCTCCATTTCTATAACTCTGAGGTTCTACTTTACTGCAGTGAAAGATTGGTGTAACCCATAACCTTAAACTGCAAGGGCAGCAGATTCCTGGGTATGGCAGAAAATCCTCAGGGTGTCTGATGTAATTTCTTGAGTTCCTCCAGCATACATGTGCTTTACTGTACTTGGCTATGATCCCAGCCTGTTCCCTGCCACTGCTCCCCTTTAGCTTAAGGGGGATTCAGCAGTGCAGTGTTTGTATTTTGACAAGCAATACTTATGTGGACTAGGACAATATGGTCTTTTGAGAGATATAAGCTTTGAGGGAATGATTGAGTTTTAACACTCTGTTGTATGTAACTCTTTGGGGGAATTTAGCCTCTTGGTTGTCTATACAGATTCATCCTGGCATGTCAAGACTCACTATTATACAAGTTCCTAGAAAAAAAGAAAGGCAAGGAAAACACAAATGTGTTTGCAAGTGCTTTAGTTCTTTCATATCTCCAATTTAAAATGCACAAAGGAAATATAGTGAATAAAGTCTTTCAGAAGCATTTCTTCAATGTAAGACCAGGTAGCCATAACTATATACAGAACAACTGAAGGAATATTTGCTTCTTGTGAACTTCAAGTTATTACACAAAGTAACTATTTTCTAGAAATTCACCCAGTGTGGTATTTATCTTAAAGTGAAATTCAGTTGGTATAGAGTGAGCCCTAGGCCCACGTGCCACTTCAATCTCACCCTATTTTGAGGACTATAATATGGGACTGGAGGATTAGATAGGCCTTATTCTAGCCCTATGCAGAGCGGTGCATTCCACACTTCAGTGAACAGGACAGGGTTGTCTCTTGATCACCTGCAAACATTTTAAGATCTACCATGGTGTGCAATGCATTTTATGGGCCCTGAGTGCTGGGCTTACTTACACTGCTAGTGAATAAAATGTCTGAGTTAAGAATTTCCATTAAAGTCAAGACTGTGGAGTTACGTGAAACATCTTTAAAGCTACAACCCTTTGTGAATATTAAATAATTTGTTGCCGAGAGCATTATAAATAGAAAAATAAATTAACTGGTATTTAAGTGTTAAAGGCCAAGACTACTTGAGTGATTTAAGCTCTTAAATAATTTCAAAGATTCTTTTATTAAATATTGAAAATATTGGAAAACTCTTCCAAAATATAAATTACAGACCTTGTTAATTAGGAAGCTAGAGGAGACACTCTTTTTATTTCCAAATTATCCTACAGCCCCTATTTAGACTGTACACTTTGTTACGGAGAGTCTGAATAATTCATACCCACTGCTAGAGCTTGGCCAGTACAGCACAAAACTATTTGTGAACACTTGTTTAATCATTAAGCTACTTTCCTTGGTTGTCTTCATTCAGTATCCCAAGTGTATATGTTTACTGGCTGGAATGTTTCAAACAGGTAATTGTAAGTAAATAGTGAATAATATTTGTAGAAAACATTTTTCAAATTTGTATCACTAATATTTGCACAAGAATCTGATTCTGCACCGATTCGGCAAGGGAACAGAAGTATACAATATCATATCATCTGTATAGGCATCCAGTCAGAAAACAGAAACCCACACTATCACACGACACAGATCTTAATGTGAGCAGGTGAGTGGCAGTACAGCACACTGGCACTTCTCTCAAGCTGCAATTATGGGCTTTAGTATCCCAGCTTTCATTGGTCGCCAAGAAAATCTGACCTATGAAACAACTATAAGCAATGCAGTGACAATTCATTCACCTCAATAAATTAACTCAGATGCCCAATTATAATAATTTAAATGTTAATATTATTAACTCTTTCACTGCTCATGAAAGCAGGCATCAAACAAGCCAAATACAAAACATGAATGAAGTCAACTTGTGCCCGGCTTTTGGTTGAAACAGTGTGGAGGAATAAACGCTAAGCATTTGTTCAGTTCTTCACGTGGAATTTATGAGGAGAACTCAAAAGTCAGCCCTGGTTCAGCTGAATAGTCTGTGGACCTTTGCCCTGGAAAGCTTACAATCTGAATAGACAAGACAGAGAAAGGCTAGGAGGGAGAAAAGAGGCTCTGAGAAATGCAATGTCTTGCCTAAGATCACAGAAGAGGTGAGTGGCAGAACAAAGCTTAGAACCCAGCTGAATGATCTCCTAGCCCAGTGCCCTTGCCACTAAATCAATCATTCACAGTGCCAGCCTTGTTTGCCACAATCACTTGAAGGACACAATTGTTTACAGCTCCCATTCAGTGTTAGTCCATCTTTTAAATCAGTGATAGCACTCACATACCAATTCCTAGGAACCCCTGTGGTGATATCCCACAGGGAGTTGGCTTTTCAATATCTTTATAAAACAGACCATAGGGTAACTCCTGATTTCCTTTAAAACTGTTCTTTTACTTAATCCCTGATGGAGCAAGTGGTAGCAGTATAAGTGTCTAAAAAACACTTAATTTAGATTTAATAGGACAGTTAAAATATCACTGGGCTTGAAAAGAACACTTCCTGCAGTTTAATGAGTACATGGGGTACATCTAGCTGAGAAGTCTGCTAGCAACACAGCATACTGCCCCCTTTTCAGAATTCATCATCTTTAGGAAATGTATTTGGGTTTACATTTGTGATTAAATTTGTGATATAAATTGCACTGGATCTTTGGATTTGTTACTCCCAAAGCAGGTGACCTGTACTCATTGTGGTGACATAAGGCAAATAAGGCTGTAGGAGCTCAAGCAGCTGCAGGATATTGCCTCTCACTTACCAGATTGATTTACTGTTGTTTCCACACAAATGATTCACTTTAATCTCCAATGCAGCCCTACAAGTCTTGCCAGTGTCTCACCTGCCCCTCTCCACATTACTCTAATATTCCTGGTCATCTCCACTGTAATCTTCCATATTGCGTATTCCTGGCTTTTTTCCATGCTTCTTAGCGCTTTCCAGTCTCTGCTTTTTAGTACTGGTCACTAAGTTTGGTCCCAATCCGGTGACTGCTGTGCACACAGAGCTTCTGCAGAATTAGCCCTGTTACTTCCAGTTGTGCTGGGCAAACTATGGCTGTAGCAAAGCTTTTGTTAGCTGATCAAACCAAATGACAAAAGTACTCTTTAGCCAAGCTATATACAAACCTGGACACGCAGGAAAAAGAACAGGTGGAAAAATCAGAAAAGTTATTGTAATAGTATTATATTAATCTATTGTCAAATGACTCACAGTGTATCAGTAGTAATTGCCAGATAAGTATCATTATCCATTCGGAGCCAAATTCTGCCATCCTCACTCACACTGACTAATGCCCTACTTCACGAGGAGCCCCACTGATTACTCAACAGGAGTAAGGAAAGCAGAGCTTGACTCTAACTACATAATCAGCACCTTTGCTGGGACACTTCTTGGTAGAGCACCTAAGAAGTGGTTGTGATTACTCTGAGATGTAACAGTTTGATAGACGCAGAATGCTATTTCACCACACTGGCAAAACGAGGTAGGAGTCAATGACCATGTTAACATGAATGACAACTTTGTATTGACTGTTACAGAGGAACTGAGACTGAGATTTTATTACAGCATTTTCCTCTGCTAATATAGAGAGGTGCATTATTTAAGCGAGATTTCTCAGTGGCTGGCTTGATTTTGCTCTGTTGTGAATGACATTTGTCTAGCTTGGTTTGTTCTGCAAATCTTAGTATGGCAATTCTGGAGCCACAGATTGTGACCTAGGGCACAAGCCATAGGAAGCAGCAGTGTGTTGCTACCAAGGGGCATTCGGGGAGGAATTGTGGCCCATGGACATTTTTCTCTGTATGATGTCTTGAAAATCATCATTAGGATTTACCATGAACATCTCTGAGAGTGTCTTGTCTTAGATGCCAAAAAGGGCCACATTTTCAAAAGTGCTCAGGCCCCAATAGCTCCCTTTATGATGCCTACCGCCAATGTACTGAATTCTTTGGACAATCTGGCCACTTATTTTGTTGCCTAAATGGAATCTGAGCTCTTCTGAAAAATTAGCTTATATTGTGGATGCTGAGCACTTTTGAAAACTCAGGCCTTCCAGCCTAATTTGCCAGTCATTTACACTGGAGTGATTCCACAGAAGACAATGAAGCTTTATACTAGTACAGAATTGGTATAAGTGAGAGTGGAATCAGACCCCCCTACCCCAGTCTCTTTGTGATTCAGTTTCCTTATCTGTAAAATGGGATTAACAGCACCTAACTCAGACAGGTTTTGAGATGCTACATGTGTTAATATATATGCAGCACTTCCAGATACTTAAATGGATAGCACCATATGTGCACAGCAATCTTATGAATTTTGCTGTTTTGCACTAACATTTAATGCTTCCCCTGCTTCTCCTATTTCTATTTTTGTTTTAAAACAAATGATAATTGGATGAAACCTCAGGAAATAAAATGCTTGAGTAACCTTGGAGATTAAGATTCTTTATAATAGAGTACATTTATTTCCGGGGCTAGTACATGTAAACTGGAATGTAAAAAAAAAAAAAAAAAAAAAATAGTATGTCTACTAAATAATGGTTTCCTGCAGAAAGAGGAACAATAAATATTTAATCAAAATGCAAATATAAAGCCATCTGAGGTGCAACTCCTGCTATAATTTTACAGTGAAAGACCAAGTGCAGCTGTGTTAATGTTCTAAACTTACTTCAGGAACTAGTCCTTCCGCAATTCATTTCCCATCACCTAGAAAGGAGAGACAAAGATCAAACTGAATTATTTATGTTTTAGAATTCACTGGCGTTCTGTATTCAGCACTCTGACAGAATATGTACAGTTGCAGTGTATTGTTCTAGCTGATGTTTCTGGGCAATCTGTCACCCACACAATGGAACAACAGGATGAAGCTTACATATAATTTGCTTATCACTTTTTTCAGCTTACTCAAGTATATACTTCCATAAATGATCAGTTCAAGTGACTGAATCTGTAGGAGAACAAAGCCTGGAGGAAAGGAACAAAATCAGGAGAAGGGAGATAGTAAGCATCAAACCAGCTATCTGGGGAGCAACTGTTGAGGAGTTATGTTCAGAAATGTACAGAGGGACCTGAAGACTTTTAGTGGTATGTTGTTCTTTTTGGCACTCACTTTTTGGGTCACCCAAATGCAGGTGTTCTCTGAAGAAATTAAATAGCAAAACCTACAAATGTGGTCACACCTGCAAGCAGCTAACTGAAATCATGTGTTGTTATATTACCCTTTTATTAATGAAAGCCCATTTGTTGCTTAGCTGCCTAGAGAAACTAGGTTAGAACAAGCTTGTATGTACAAATGGACCTGATTTTCATTGTACATGTGAAGGATGTTTTATCTTTCAGGGCACATTACCCTTATCATTTAGCAAAAAAAATCTGATGAGGTTCAACAAGGACAAGTGCAGAATCCTGCACTTAGGACGGAAGAATCCCATGCACTGCTACAGACTAGGGACCGAATGGCTAGGTAGCAGTTCTGCAGAAAAGGACCTAGGGGTTACAGTGGACGAGAAGCTGGATATGAGTCAACAGTGTGCTCTTGTTGCCAAGAAGGCTAACAGCATTTTGGGCTGTATAAGTAGGGGCATTGCCAGCAGATCGAGGAACGTGATCGTTCCCCTTTATTCGACATTGGTGAGGCCTCATCTGGAGTACTGTATCCAGTTTTGGGCCCCACACTACAAGAAGGATGTGGAAAAATTGGAAAGAGTCCTGCGGAGGGCAACAAAAATGATTAGGGGTCTGGAGCACATGACTTATGAAGAGAGGCTGAGGGAACTGGGATTGTTTAGTCTCCAGAAGAGAAGAATGAGGGGGGAGTTGATAGCTGCTTTCAACTACCTGAATGGGGGTTCCAAAGAGAATGGAGCTTGGCTGTTCTGAGTGGTGGCAGATACCAGAATAAGGAGCAATGGTCTCAAGTTGCAGTGGGGGAGGTCTAGGTTGGATATTAGGAAACACTATTTCACTAGGAGGGTGGTGCAGCACTGGAATGCGTTACCTAGGGAGGTGGTGGAATCTCCTTCCTTGGAGGTTTTTAAGGTCAGGCTTGACGAAACCCTGGCTGGGATGATTTAGTTGGGGATTGGTCCTGCTTTGAGCAGAGGGTTGGACTAGATGACCTCCTGAGGTCCCTTCCAACCCTGATAGTCTATGATTTTATGATTAAGATGAATAGTTCTAAATGTGGGAGGCAGATCCAAAGCCATTAACTTACAATCAGAGCTCCTCATGAGGAATGCAGAATGTTTTGCACACACACTTTCAATCACCTGGATTGAAACATTCAGGGCTAATTGTGTAAGATACTGAATAACTTCTTCAGCTGAACCTGCCGCCTGGGGATTGAAGGTGTGCAAAACATCAAGCATGGCACAATTCATATACAAAGCTGCTGCATTGTGCATTAAATTCAGGAAAGCCTGGAAAGTCAGTTAAAGCTGAAACTTGAAAATGAGCTGCACCAAATCCATGTCAAAATATTGCATGTCATTCAATGCTGTATGTAAGTTCTCGAAATATAATGTCATGACTAATACAGCATAGTAGCCTCTGTAATAAGTTAGGCAGAAAGAGAGAGACTTGCTGTGAGAGCTTAATGTCACTTAATCCCTCTGTGCCTCATTTTTCCCATCTGTAAAAAACAAAACCAAAAAAGTTAAAACATGGGTGAGACCTTCAGAAAGAAGGCAATATAAAAATGCATTATTATTGTCATTCCTATTTAGGCATTTCAGGTCAAATTCTCAGCTGGTGTAAATCAGCATAGTTCCACTGAAGTCAATGGACCTACCTTGATTTACATCAGCTGAGGATCTGGCCCTTGGATCGCAAAACAGATAGATAGTTTTTCTTTGAAAAGTAACCCCACGAAGAGTGGCTCTCTAAAAATTGCATTTTGCAGTTTGTATTCTCTCTCTGAGTTCTTCTAAAGAAAGGGATGATGTTCTAACTGCCACTTCTGCAAACTCAGCCTGACATCTGAAAGCAAAGCTGTGATATTTCTAGCTTGTATATCACTGCCAGCAACAAAGACTCTGCATGTGAGACACTTAGTTAACAATTCTGTTGATCATGTGCAAGCCAGAAGAGACCCCAGCTCAGTCTTCCAGAGCTGCATTGACTCTGCAGGAATAAAAGAATAAATGGTGGTAAAATCTTATTGGTGTCAATAATAATAATTACAAATAAAAGATTACATTAAAAGAACATTCTTGTAGTGTGAGGACATAGACATAAGGAGCCTGCTTTAAGCAGCTGCTAAAGAACTCCCTCAGAGGGAAGTTCCCCTTTTATTAAGGTCCCTGCTGCAACACATCCTGGTCTTCTCTGGTAACTGTGGAGGACCAGGAGCTCTATAACCACTCCATATTACCCTTAAAATTAAAACTTAAATTATAAATCAATGCGTGTGTGTGTATACACACAAACACACACATACACAAGTTCAACATAAACTACAAATTCCATCAAACTGTTTACACTTCTGTGTCTCCTTATCAACTGCATTTAAATCAGTCCTGAGCAGTATTCAAAAGATCAAGTCTTTTGAGGGGGTCTGATCTATCTTCCAGACCATGTTCTTACTAGTGTTGAATTTCCACGTGGAATTCCCTGTGGAGAGGCCTCACTTCCTGACAGAGTACCCATAGGTCCTGGATCCTCTCTTCGTTGTTTTGGGAAATATTGAAGATGAACCTGATTCTTCCAGAAAAGTCCACTAAGTAGAATCTGAGAGTTTCTGCCAAGTTCTGAACAGTTCTACATGTTTGGGAGATTTTGAGCCAATTTTTTCCCCCTGTTCTCAATTCAGGCAGTGCTTTTGCTCTGTACCGAATATTGAAATGTTTTTATGGCCGAATTTTTATTTCAGCATTCTGTTTTTGAAATTCCTTCAGGTCCGGCTGTACTTTAAACTGTATTGGTGCCGCAAGTAAAGGCATATTAGTTGTCTTCCCATGAGAAGATCTGCTGGAGATAAGCCAGATATAAGCAGTGCTTTATGAGTCCACTGATTTTTGCAGAAGTCTTTTCAACGACTGCACTGCTCACTCCACCTCCCTGTTCCTCTGGTAATGTGGACTTCTAGTATGATATTCAATATCAAAGTCCTGTGCAAATGCTAGGACTGCTAGGAATGAAGTAACTTGAGGCCCATTACCAGATATGAGGACTTCAAACTCCATGTCTTGTGAACATTGAATTTAGTTGTGTAAGTATAGCCAAGTCAATATATCTGGAGAAGTAACCAGCTATAATAATATATGTGTGTCCTTTCCAGAAAAACAAACCTGTGGCTACCTTCTGCCAAAATCTGTCAGTAGCTATGTGGGCAGCAATATTTTTCCTTGTTACATATCTTGCAGCCATATAATAAGGAATGAATTTGCCTGCATATACCAGGCCACCATATAGATTTTTGTGCTCATGCCCTGTACTTATTTATACCTTGGTGTCCCTCATGGATTTTGGAGAGCATCTCTTTATGAAATGCCATATGAATAAGAATGTATTATCCTTTGAGAAGTGAGCCATTGGCCAAATGAAGGTCATTTCAGTCCCGCCAATATGGTAGTAGGTCTGTTGGAAGTTAATTCCTTTGCTCCACTCTCTTTGGTAGAGTTGTGTCAGTTTCTGGCAAATCTCATCCTTCAGTTGTTTATCTCTAATTTGCTGAAGTTGGCTGGCAGATGCTGGAATTGCTACCAGAACAAGGTGTGGTATGTTAGAGAGACAAGGTGGATGAGATTATATCTCTTATTGGACCAACGTCTGTGAGAGCGACAAGTTTTTGAGCTTACACAGAGTTCTTCAGGTCTAAGAAACGTATTCAGATTGCCACAGCTAAATACAAGATGGAACAGATTGTTTAGGATAAGTAGTTAACACATATTTCAAGGGACCATTCAAGGTGAAGTGGCCTGTTAACATCCCTGTAGGGGGAAAGGATAGAAAGGGGGGAAAAGTGTCAGAGGTAGTGGTTGTTAGTGGGTTACAGATTGTTGTAATAAGCCATAAATTCAGTGTCTCTGAATATTGTGCATGATTTTTAGTGATTATTGAAGTTGAAAGTGTGGTGCAGGTATGGATTCAATGTTAAAAGAAAATCATATCAGACATAGTCAAAATCTTAGAATTCTAGGTGGACGTTCATCCAATAGTTTTGGACCCAATAATGTCACTAAGGGCTTGTGGTCTGTTTCTGTGAAGATATAGCTGCTGCTACTCTTCTCACACCACTACCCCCTCCCACCTACCTCCTATTTCCCACAAGGCCACCACCTCACCTTACATATGCATCTTCTCCAGGGTCCAGGCACCTAATTAATTGAGCCATACATGCATGGCTCCACTAATTAGGTGGGTGGCCCTTCATTTTCTCATGTGCAGACCACCTAAATGGAGCTCGCGGACCTCTGGTGGTTCACGGACCGCAGATTGAGAACCTCTGAATTAGAGAACATGCTCGTTTAAAGTTGCGCTGTGCTCCCTGATAGTGTTGTTTGGCAGCCACCTGCTTTGTCCACTGCTTGCAGAAAGAGCAGCCCATTGGAACACTAGGGGTGGGGGCTTGGAACCATGGTGGGCCGACAGCCACCCTATCAGCTCCGCTAAGTTCCCTGTGCGGCTGCCGCCCAGCAGACTATCAATTGCTGGGCAGTTCAGGTGTCCCTCCCCCCCACTGCCATGTGCTGCTCCTGCCCTCTGTCTTGGAGCAGCTCCTGTGAACCTGCTTGCTGTGCAGGGGTGGGAGGGGGAAGAGGGATGCTGTTGTCAGAGTGTCCCCCTCCCCCGTTCCTGCCCCCCCATCTCCACAGAGCAAGGAGGGACATAACAGGGCTCAGAATAGAGGGAGCTTGCTGGCAGCAGCTGCTGTCTCAAAGTCTCTCTCTCACACACAGGGTGTGTGTCTCTGTCTCGCTCTGCCATGCTGTCTCCCACCCCCTCATTCGTGCTGTCTTATAGAGTGTGAGGCTGCATTAACAATGTGTTAATCCTTGAGAGCTCAGCCGAGTGCTAGTTCATCATTTAGCAGTAAGGCATTCCCTGGGAAATATCCCACCCTCTGACTCCACCACATCAACCAAGCTTCACAATCATCATTGCTATGTACAGTATTAAATTGCTTGTTTAAAACATATATATTGTGTGTGTGTGTGTGTGTGTATATATATATATATATATATATATATATATAGTCTTTTGTCTGACAAAAAAAAAATTCCCTGGATCCTAACCTCCCCATTTACATTAATTCTTATGGGGAAATTGGATTCACTTAACATCATTTCACTTAAAGTAGCATTTCAGGAACTACAATGTTAAGTGGGGACTTACTGTATTTTTTTTTAAATAATGTAAAAATGTGAAGGCTCTGGGGTGGTGCTGGTGATGAGGGGTTTGAGCTGTGGGAGGGGCTCAGGCAGAGGGCTGGGGTGCAAGGGGATGAGGGCTCTGGCTGGGTTGTAGGCTCTGGGTTGGGACTGGGGATGAGGAGTTTGGGGTGCAGACAGGCTGCCCTGGGGCAAGGACCAGAGAGGAGGATTCCCCCCATCCCTCTCCCTGCAGGCAGCTGCAAGCTCCGTGGAACCCCCCCCCACACACACACACACATCCCCCTGCATCACACTCACCTCATACCACTGCCACTGCACATGCTCCTAGGGCCCCTCTCAGGTACAGGAAGCCACCTCGCCTCCCCTGTGGTCGGTGCCAGGGGGGCAGCTGTCATAACATGTGTGCCTCCTCCCCAGCTGCTGCCCTTCACTGTACCCTCACTGGGGGCGGGGGGTGGGGCTGCCCCTTGTCCAGCATGGGGCAAGAGCGGTGACTGTGGGCAGGGGGGCCCCTGTGCTGGGGTACCATTGGAAAATGAAAGGGTCTGAGGGGGAAGGGCACTAGTCAGTTTACCCTGGCAGTAGTGGATAGGGGGCATTAGGACCCTGCGGTGGCAGTTGATGCAGGGAGGCAGCATGGAGCTGCAGGGGAGAGACAGGGACGCTCTGCTCTGGGGCCCCAGGGAGATGCACTGGGGCAGCAAGTCCAGGCCGGGGGACACTCGGGGGAGGCACACAAGGGTGGCAGGTGGGGCCGGGGGAGAGACTCGGCCCTGAACATTAGTGGAGCCGGGCCCCTGGGGCCTGAATATTGCTGGATCCCAGGCACCACGGGCCCATACAACTCGCTGCCCCTGTCTGTGGGGCACCTTTTGGAGTCCGTTTACAGTGACGTAACCAAGCGCAGTGCCTACACTGACACTTTGTCCATATAACTTTGCCACAAAAAGCTCAATGCCTCTTGTCGAGTTGGTTTTATTTTGTCAGCAATGCAAGAGAGTTTTGTCGGTCAAAGGAGCATTACAGTGTGTACACCTCCACTGTTTTGTCAACCAAACTGTGTAGTGTATACAAGCCATGGTTGCTTATCATGTTCATTTTTATCTCTGCATATCTGAACCCATCAGATGCATGGCAAAGTATGCCATTCAAATCTGATATATTCTGAAAGAATCTTTTGAAAATGTGCTGTTGATGAAGACATACTAAATGGAACATGATTGAAACAGTACCTTACAAATGCGGTGACGAACGTAGTTAACGGTATAGATTCTTTAGCAGAGGGATTTACCAGAAGCCTGCTGTAGCAACTAACTTCGAGAAGACTTTGGTTCTGATAACTAAACTAATGTCTGGTCAACTGCAGGAAGAATGTGTCTTTCTATGTACATGCTTTTATTAAGTTGTTCAAGGTCCACACAAATCCAGATTTTGTCATTGGGTTTTGGTACTACAACCATTCCTGTACACCAATCAGTGGATTTTTCTATCTGGGAAAGAACCCGCATACCTTCCATTCTCTTGAATTCTTCTTAGACTTTTCCTAGTAAGGGTATAGGAATGCAGCACAGGGCTGTGAGAGCAAACGAAGTGGCTGGTGGCCACAGTTTTATTTTGTACTCTCTTGACAGCTTTTCTAGCCCTGTGAAGACATGCACATACATCTCCAGTATAGTTTTGCTTTTTTCATTACAGTTTTTCTATTAGGCATAATTCTTGTGTTGGTGACAACCATAGTAGGGGAGTTGTCAGTCCTTGTATTACAATTTATTATTCGTTGAAGAGTTTTCTGTTCTTTCTCCACTTTCCCAAGGAACAGGCCACAAACTTCCAATGTAGTGCTACTAGCCCAGCAGAGAATCTTATTTGGTCCTTACAGATCTCCATCCCATGATTGATTATCTTTTTTGTTTTTTTATGGAATTGCGGTGTCTAGTGTCCCAGCATCAGTTTTAAATTTAAGGTTTCAACTGTTTAGCTTCATGATTGTGTACCAAGGTGTTGTCTGTTCTATTGAGAATATAGTACCTAGAAGCATGAACTCATTGTCATCTGATGATAACACTCACTCCTGGATTGCTTCTGCTACTCATGGTGACCTGCACACTATTACAAAATGTCCCATTTTGTGGCATCTCCTACATTCTGCCTCTTTAGCTGAACACTATTGCCACAGGTTTCAGAGTGGTACCCGTGTTAGTCTGCATCAGCAAAAACAATGAGGAGTCCTTGTGGCACCTTAGAGACTAACACATTTATTTGGGCATAAGCTTTCATGGGCTAGAACCCACTTCATCAGATGCATGAAGTGAAAAATACTGGAGCAGGTATAAATACATGAAAGGATGGGGGTTGCTTTACCAAGTATGAGGTCAGTCTAATGAGATAAATCAATTAACAGCAGGATAACAAGGGAGGGAAAATAACTTTTGAAGTGGTAAGAAAGTGGCCCATTACAGACAGTTGACAAGAAGGTGTGAGTAACAGTAGGGAGAAATTAGTATTGGGGAAATTAAGTTTAGGTTTTGACCCAACCACTCCCAGTCTTTATTCAAGCATAATCTGATGGTATCCAGTTTGCAAATTAATTACAGTTCTGCAGCTTCACGTTGGAGTCTGTTTTTGTTGTGGAAGAATTGCCACTTTTAGGTCTGTTATTGAGTGACCAGAGAGATTGAAGTGTTCTCCTACTGATTTTTGAATGTTATGGTTCCTGATGTCAGATTTGTGTCCATTTATTCTTCCGCGTAGAGACTGTCCGGTTTGGCCAATGTACATGGCAGAGGGGCATTGCTGGCACATGATGGCATGTATCACATTGGTAGATGTGCAGGTGAACGAGCCCTGGATGGTGCGGCTGATGTGGTTAGGTCCTATGATGGTGTCCCTTGAATAGATATGTGGACAGAGTTGGCAGCCGGGTTTGTAACAGGGTTTGATGTATTTATTTCATGTATTTATACCTGCTCCTGTATTTTTCACTTCATGCATCTGATGAAGTGAGTTCTAGCCAATGAAAACTTGTGCCCAAATAAATTTGTTAGTCTCTAAGGTGCCACAAGGACTCCTCGTTGTTTTTTATTATTGCTACATGTGCCATGGTGTCTTGCCACATCTTCCACAGCTTTTCCAAGCTTCCCTCTTGTTAAGGTTCTTTAGTCTCCCACTCTTTAGTTTCAGAGTAGCAGCCGTGTTAGTCTGTATCCACAAAAAGAACAGGAGTAGTTGTGGCACCTTAGAGACTAACAAATTTGGCACTGTTCTTATGTTGTAAATTTGTCTGATTACTCCTGCCACATTTGTGTCTTTTCTCTTTACTGTGTCAATATTATCTCATGCAGTCTCCACTGGCTAAGTCACATTGCTGTTTCTTCATTGTTTCTTGCATTCTCACTTTTGCTACAGCTTTTGATAGTATGAGATCTAGGTCTAATTGAAGCCGTGCTGATAAACTGTGGTTTCTCCAGCCAACAGCTATCCTGTCTCATTAGTTCTTCTTTTAAGATCTGCAACACTAAGAATTGCAGTAATTCAAGTCTCAGCTGTTCCCCTTTGTTCCTGGCAGATCCTATTAAATTTGGCTCTTTCATATATAATACTCTGTCTGCCTATGAAATAGGCACCACAAGCTTCTTTCACACTGGAGTATTCATAACTGTACAACCATTCCTCCATTAGTGAAATTGCAAAGTCAAACACTCAGAAGTTAGGAAATGCCAGAATTAAGATTGCCAGTGCAACTTTATGTTTACAACACCGCTGAGAGAATAAGGGATATTGTCATCCCCAGTTTACAGATGGGGAATTGAGGCACAGAAAGTTTAAGGTCAAAAGTATCCACTAATTTTGGATGCCTAATTTGAAAGGCTTAAGGCCTGATTTTTTTCTGTGTACTTAGCTTGATATAGCACTTTATGTGCTAAAAACACAGCTTCCTTTGACCTCAATTGCAGGTATGAGTACTCATCACTTCTCCAAATGACACCCCAGAGCCCCTTGCCCTGCCATTTCCAGTTCCCAGTTCTCTCCACCCTCCATCTCCTTGTCTCACTAAACCTAAGTTCTCCCCCCACTCCCTGGCTTCTCATCAGATCTGTCCCTCCTCCACCCCCACCTCTTTCCTCCAGCCCCACTGGTTCTCAGCTCCAGTCTCCATGCCCAGCCAATCCCAGTAATTTTTCAATTTAATGAAATGATAGCACCAGACCAGGTCAATTATTTGTATTTTATGCTTCCTCTTTTAACTACAGTGCTTTAATAGCCTGCATACTGAAGTTTAAATGGCATGTCAATTATACTAGGTAACTTCTCTTATATTTTGGACTCTATCACTCACTGTTATACACAATCAAAAGTATTTTTTTCATTTATTTATTTTTAAACTTTCTTTTTCTATGCTGATTTGAAAACTCACATGGGGGAGTGACTTGTCATTGTTTGTCTCCCACATGACCAATGTCTTCTGTTGTGAGACACATCTAGTTAAAATTAGAACAGGGTTGATTGATTCCCAACCAATTATTTATTCAAAGAAACTTCTTCTTCTGTTTGCAACTAGACGACAAAATTCTCAGATCTATTTGTCATTCAAAATTATTCATGGGTTTCCTCAGTGACAGATACTTGCTCTACCAGATGCACCTTTCACAAGTTTTTGCCTTCAGAAAGCTTGAGCACTCAAATGCTTCAGAATATGACAACTTAGGTGATGAGAGACATAATATTCGACTGGCAATTTGTGACCAAGAGGGTAAAGAGACCCAGGAGGCAGTAAATCTGTCTAGAAATAGCAAATCATTATCAGGTACTCAGGGAGTAAACTGCTGAGCAACCTGTCTCCAGAGGAATGGAAAAGAAAACTACAGGGGACATACCTGATAGGCATTCTTGCAAACAATCACCCTTGGTGACCCCATGCTAAGAAGAGTGGGCAGAGAATTCAGCAAGGGACATAAGGGCGACAAGACAGTGTGGTGACTCTCTGGAGTAAAAATATGAGGTGTATCCCAAAGATTAGATGGGATAATGAATTTATCTGGCAAATCTTCACTGGTGAAGATACACCTTGGAATCAAGGACATATGTTGCCTGGAATTACACAGATTATAGAAGACTAATTGGGAGAGGTAATATTCTTTACTGGAGCAACTTTCTGGCTTACGCAGAGCTCTTCTTTAGGTCTGGGACTATGGAAAGGAGCTGAAGAATAGAAATGTCCAAATGATATTTTTGAGATCCGTCTGGTCCCACATGTGAGAAGAGAGAAGGCAGAAAATGCTGGAAGTGAACCATTACATTATGGTGTGAAGCTGGAGGTTTTAGTTTTATGGAGCATGGAGCTACATTCTAGTGGCAGAAAGTGATTTATGAATGAGATGTCCTATATTTCACAGGTGGGGGACCTGATCGTCTTGGTCAGAAAGTAGCTGAACAGCCAGATGGATGTTAAACTAATAATACAAGAGCAGGTTGCTAACGGTGATTCAAACTCAAATTCAGTGTTGCAAACAAATTGAACCAATATGACACAGAATGTGAAGAGAAGAATTTTTTCAATTCTTTATGTACCAATGATCGTACTCTGGATAACAAGCAAGAGGAATTGGAAATTCCTATTGATGAGAAGAAATTTTATATAATTGTCAGGTTTCAGAGTAGCAGCCGTGTTAGTCTGTATCCGCAAAAAGAACAAGAGTACTTGTGGCACCTTAGAGACTAACAAATTTATTAGAGCATAAGCTTTCGTGGACTGCAGCCCACTTTTTTGGATGCATATAGAGTGAAGCATATATTGAGGTCAGACTAGGAGGTCAGACTAGATGGTCACGATGGTCCTTTCTGACCTTCAAGTCTATGAGTCTATATTGCCAGTCAGCATGGCTTTATGGAAAGCAAGTCTTGTCAAACAAACCTGATTTAATTCTTTGATGAGATTGCAAGTTTGGTTGATAAAGGTAACTGTGCAGTTTGCACAGCATTCTGATTTTAAAAATAGCACTATACAATATCAGTAGATCACATATTAAATGGATTATCTCAAAAAGTAGTTGTCAAAATGGAATCATCGTTGAATGGGGATGTTTCAAAGGGGGTTCTGCAGGGATTGATACAAGATCTGATTTTATTCAACATTTTCATCTATAATCTGGAAATAAATATAAAATCACTGCTGTTAAAATTTGCAGATGACACAGAATGGCAAAGTGGTAAATAGTGTTGAGGACAGTTATTCAGAGTAATCTGGATCACTTAGTCAGATGGGCCCATTCAAAGAAAATGCAGTCAAATGTCATGGAATCACAGAGTTTTAGGCCAGAAGGGACCACCATATTATTCATGCCCGAGGTCATATCATAACACCACCTAGCACCTGTGCTCTAAACCCAACAACTGAAATTAGACCAAAGTATTACAGCCCACAGGAGATTAGACTATTATGTGCTACAGGCAGAGAATAGGGGACTGAGGTGCAACAGTGCCTGAGGCTCCCACAATGGCAGGGAAATGATTGAGTGAGATATAACTAGATAATCCTAGAAAGTGACCAACCTACACAGTGTAGAGGATAGGAAAACTACACAAGATTATTGCTTTTCTGACTTGGAGGAAAATTTCTTCCCGATCCCACATATGGCGAGCATCACATCCTGAGCATGTGATCAGAACCGAGCCAGCTAAGCACCTGAGACAGAGAAGCTTGTTTCCACTTCAGAGCCCTGGCCCACCCTGCCCAATGTCCTATTACCAGCCATATACATCTAGATGCAGGTCATACTTACAGAATGGGGGACTGCATCCTGGAAAGCAGTGACTCTGAAAAGAATTTTAAGGGGCCCTAGTAGACAAGCAGCCCAACATAATGTCTCAGTGTGATGAGTGACAAAAAGAGGCAATATTATCCTTGGCTGAACCAACAGGGAAGTAGTGAGTAGGAGTAAAGAAGTGATTTGATGATGGGAAAGCTTGCTCCCTCAGCAAGTTTGCAGATGACACTAAGCTGGCAGGAGAGGTAGGTATGTTGGAGGATAGGGACATGGTCTAGAGTGACCTAGACAAATTGGAAGATTGGGCCAAAAGAAATCTGATGAGGTTCAACAAGGACACATGCAGAGTCCTGCACTTAGGAAGGAAGAATCCCATGCACTGCTACAGGCTGGGGACCAAGTGGCTTAGGCAACAGTTCTGCAGAACAGGATTTGGGGATTACCAAATGGATGAGAAGCTGGATATTAGTCAGCAGTGTGCCCTTGTTGCCAAGAAGGCTAATGGCATATTGGGCTGCATTTGTCAGAGCATTGCAAGCTGATTGAGGGAAGTAATTATTCCCCTCTATTCAGCACTGGTAAGGCCACATCAGGAGTATTGTGTCCAGTTTTGGGTTGCCCACTACAGAAAGGATGTGGACAAATTGGAGAGAGTCTAGCGGAGGGCAACGAAAATGATCAGGGGGCTAGGGCACATGATTTATGAGGCAAGGCTGAGAGAACGGGGCTTGTTTAGTCTGCAGAACAGAAGAGTGAGGGAGGCTTTGATAGCAACCTGAAGGGGAGTTTCAAAGAGGATGGAGCTCGGCTGTGCTCAGTGCTGGCATATGACAGAACAAGGAGCAATGGTCTCAAATTGCAGTGGGGGAGACCTAGGTTGGATATTAAGAAACACTAGTTCACTAGGAGGGTGGTGAAGCACTGGAATGGGTTACCTAGGGAGGTGGTGGAATCTCCATCCTTAGAGGTTTTTAAGGCCTGGCTTGACAAAGCCCTGGTTGGGATGATTTAGTTGGTGTTTGTCCTGCTTTGAGAAGGGGTTTGGACTAGATGACCTCCTGAGGTAATTTCCAACCCTAATCTTCTATGATTCTATGACACCTGGATCAGTTCCCAAGGGGATCCCAGACCCTTACCAGGTGACTTTTTTACTAGTTGACCTGTCCCCTGATACACCAGTTCTCCTGTTTGGGTTGGGAGCCAGTCTTTTGTCTAGTGCCATTACATTTTAATTGTCAGGCACTTAAGTCAACAACCCTCTTTTTTTACACTTTTGACACCAGCCTCTGGAATTCTAATCCAACATGGATGTAATAGGACAAAGAAAGTAAAGAATCTGATAACCAAAATGGATTCTGTAGTCTGGTAAAGATACATACCAAGAGTTCATAATATCAAACAGAATTCATAAATTGTACATACCGATTCCCCAGATCGTCACACGTTTGCGTTAGGAATTTGCATTAGGAAATGCTCATAAGCTATGGTTTTAGGTACTAATTATAGGTCATAGTCCTTTCACTCTGGAGTTAATTATTTCCTTCTCTGGGAAGCTTTTTCTGATATCACACTAGCTTCGCCCCCTCCACACCCCTTCTATAACTCCGTGTGATTTTTTTCTTCAGCTGTTTGACTAATCTTTTATCATAACAGTCAAGTGCTTATTGACTCACATTTGCTGCTGCCTGCAGCACTCTATCAACCTCTCTAATTTTCTTCCTACAAATTATAGGTTATAATAATATTAACCCAGTAACTGTATATTAATATTCATCTTATGTTTGGTTTACAGAATTCCAGTGCTGATCTGGAATCTGTTCTATTTCAGGTTGGGATTTTCAAAGGTACTCTGTGTTGGCCTAACTCTTCTCCTTCTGAAAATTACTTCACTGGGAGCAGAAGTAGGCCAATGCTGATCACTTTTGAAAATCGCAACCCAAGTCCTTATAACTTTGTTATTTCAGACATAAACCACAAATCAGATGTGTGAGGATTTCCAAATATCCTGATTATTGAACCCTGAGAATGAAAAAAGACAATTTGTAGAACAACCACCATTTATGTCACTGCTTATTTGGGATAAAAATAATTTTAAGTTCTAAGTCCCATTTTCAAAAGTGACTTAGGCAATTAGGGACAGATTTTTAAAGATGGAATTTTCAAACGCATCTAGGTTCCCAACGCTCATTGATTTCAATAGGAATTAAGCATGCAGGTTTTTCAAAAAATCTGACTGCGTCTATCTGCCTCAGAAGGTGCCAAGATACCTTGAAAAATATGGCCTAAGTGTCTTTTGAAAATGGAGCTTAGGCACTTTTGAAAATGTTACTTCCGCCCTCCTCTTTAACCTACTGGAATGGTAAGTAGCATATGTTCTATTATCTTAAATGCACCCTCAAGTGGTGATAATGCCACTCTACTTTTTATGGCACGCAAATGGTGCATAACAAAAGGAACCAACATAGCTGCCTCCTGAATGCTACATATCTACTCCTCTCCTTCTTAAATCACATGTTCTTCCCTTGCATCTTATCCACTGCCTTCTGTTTTCTCTTTGCCTTACATTCCCACCCACACCTCATTCAATTTGCTTTCTTTCCTGCTTACTTTTTCTTTTCCCTCCCCTCCGTACTGTCCCTTTCTTTTCCTTTTCTCAACATGCAACAGGAACAGTGGCAGAAGTGACTTTAGCGGCAGTCCATGGGGCTCCATGTCAGGTTTGGCTTATTCACCCCTCTGTCATTATGGAGGGGCAGCAGGGCCAAATTTGATTGAGTGGCATTGTGATTTGGTGCACAGGGTCATTTAGGTTTGGTGCCTGCCATTGATTGCTTCCTACACTATCACCTGCCTCAGATTAGAGCCCAGATCACTGTTGCCACAACTGGCATCATCGTGCCAGGCCTGAGGTGACCTATCAGGCCAAGAGCCCAGATATAGAAGCAGGGTTGGGGGTCAAAGATACTGCTTTCACTGGGAGCAGGACAGAAGCTCAGGAAGAGGCGGACTAGGAGTGCCTCCCCCGCTACATACAGGGCTAAGCCCCCATCCCCCATCCCCACAGAGAGGATAGTGACCCCAAAGGCCTGGGCCCTATCTGACCCTCCCATCCAGTCAGCTCTTGAATCAGGATTCTACACTTGCCCTGGAGTGTCAGTCCAAACTGTAACCTCTTCCCTTTGTGAAGAGTTGGTTTAATGAATCAAAGGAATCACTGGAAGAGATTAGTGATGTCTAGAATATATCAAGCTGCCAAATTTGGATGGTCTTGGCTTTGAACTGTTAAACTACTTCTATATTTTCAAAAAAGCCAATCTGTGGAGATTAATTAGGTAATGAAGATTGTCAGGCATTTGAATATCCATTGATTAAACATGTGATATGCTGACAAAGTAAATTATTGATCTCTACCCCCAAATAGGACCATATACTGGACTAAGAGATAAAGAAATCCAACATTCTTTATCTACAAGCTCTGACTAGTTTCAAAACTGAAGACAATCAAACTACAGTGCTTAGAAACTGAGCCCAAAGAGCCAATGGAATGTGCAAAGTCCTACCACTTGGAAGTAGGAAGTTCAGCAGTAACTTCAGCAATCTCACCCTTCAGATCTGCTGGCTGGGAGCTTCTTTGCAGTGATGATCTGTGCCAACATGTCATATGCATACAGCTTTCGCTCCCTCCTCCCCCAGGTGAGCTGGATACAGCTCAATATTGCATTTGCTGGGAGCTGGTACCATATACTGAAGATAGAAAATGGAAAAAGTCCTTTGAAAATATTTTAAGAGATTCTTTTATCCTACACAATTATGTAATTAGAAATGTGATTAGGGCTCAGACTATAGGCTTGATCTGATCACAAATATAATACACACTCAAACACATTATGATATTACAAAACTTTTTGCCCTGCCCACAGTGATGCCTGCCTATTTATAGTAATAGAGAGCAGAAAAGGATACTAAACTGCCATTTGCATGCTCTCCCATCCTGCTGATGTGTTGGCATTTAACAAATTTGTTCTACATCATGCTATGTAATAGTGAAAGGTGATGTGTGGTGATCATAGTCCATACTAGAAAGGCTGATTAGATTTTAAAGATTTTTGGAATGGAGAAATATATCTGACATTCCTTTTCTTTCTTCCCCTCTCCCTCCCCACCCTCCAAAAAGAAGGTGCATCAATGCAGGAAGAATTTGACTCTTTCTGAAGATGACATTTAAGAAGAGAAATATAATACATGGATCAAATGAGAAGGCAACCCCAGAAATCCATCATTCAGTAAAGGACGGTTGGTAAGTATAAACTGTACAGAAAAGAAAAATAGTGTTAAAGTGCATGGGGGTGGAGGCAGGGCCGGCTCCAGGCACCAGCAAAACAAGCAGGTGCTTGGGGCAGCACATTTCTAGGGGCGGCATTCTGGCGCCAGCCATCCTGGCGCCGACTCCAGGGCATGGGGAAAAAGTGCCCCCGCCGCCCCAGTTCGCTGCCTCAGCTCGCCTTCACCTGCTCCTCTGAGCGTGCCACCGCCGCTCTGCTTCTCCCCCCTCCCTCCCAGGCTTGCTACATTCAAAACAGCTGTTTTGCACAGCAAGGGAGGGAGGGAGGAGAAGCCAAGCAGCGGGCGCTTGGGGGAGGCGGCGGTGGTGGAGCGGAGGTGAGCTGGAGCGGGGAGCGATTCTTCTACCCCCCCCCATTACTTTCTGCGCCCCCCCCCCACCCTAGCTCACCTCCGCTCCACCTGCTTCCCTGAGAGGGAGGGGGAGAAGCGGAGCGGCGGCACGCCTGGGGGAGCAGGCAGAGCGGAGGTGAGGTAGGGCGGGAGGTCGCGCGGGACCCGCAGGAAGCAATGGGGGGGATGTGGCATGCCCGAGGGAGGAGGCAGGGCTGGGGATTTGGGGAAGGGGTTCGTAAGGGATGGAGTTGGGGCAGGGCCGGGGGTAGGGGGGCACGAAAATAAAGGGGGGGCGGCCAAAAATTTTTTTGCATGGGGCGGCAAAAATCCTAGAGCAGGCCCTGGGTGGAGGGTAGAATATTAGTGCTGGGGTGACTTTAAGAGGTTCAGAGATTCCATTCAGAGTTGCCCACACGTGTACAGGAATAACTGGCCCTGGATGCTAATCTAAAATCATTCCAAATGTACCCCAAACTCTCTGGTCCAGTGAGTGAGTAGAAAAATCTCCCGGGAACAGTTACCTGAGTTTGGCAAGATTTCTAGGACTGCCAAGCTTCCTGGCCAAAGAGTGGTTCTCACAACGATATTTTTGCTGCCTGTACAAACCAACAACAGAAAATGTCAGAAAATTTATTTGTTTTAAATAAAAACTGATTTTTGAACAATAAAAAGAGTTAAGTTCCATGAACCAAAGTTACAGAGTTGGTGGGAAGTTTCAATTTTTTTATCTAAACCAAAGGACTCATGCCTAGAAAATTGTTTAGAACAAAAAAATAGTAGAAAACCTGAGAGCTGTGACAATAGCCAATAGATACTATCTGCCAGCATGTCAAAGGCCTGTAGTGAGCCCAACCAGAACAGAAAGAGGTAATAAAGGTTAAAATGGGAGATCTGGGGTTCATCCCCACGCAAATTGTGAAGTACTAGACCAAGTGCAACTGCCTGCACTTCTGAAGTTTTTTGGACAAAGAAAGGAAAAAAGGAAAGAGAAGGCTACTTGCTATTTGGAATTTAGCATAAATTGTCTTTGGCAAATAAAATACTGTTGCCTCTTTTATTGATACCAGTGTTCCAGTCTGACACCAGCGTTACTCCTCTGGTAAGTGAATTCTGGGGCCTCCCAAGTTGGCTTTCCACTTGGGGGAGTAGTCAATGATGTGGAGTCTGGTTGTATTGTTAATGTAATTTGCTTTATTGACACACATGCGAGTACTGGAACAGGGATGATCACAAACAACATGTAGGCAATCCCTACACACACCAATGCTTGATTCTCAGAAAACTACTCTGGCCTCAAAATAGACTCCAAACATAAATGATAAAGCATAGTGCAAACTGTCTTCTATCTGTTACAGCTTCTCTCACACAACTACTGCAAAAACAATGCAGAATGTCTTCAGATACTAACAACTTGCTTACATGCTAAGAAAAAGAACTTGTAAGACTATGTGTAACAGGGCCATCTGCTGACTTCTGCCATAACAATACTAATGAATGTGCACCAAAAATCCTGGGTTTCTGAAGCATTGTGCAGTCCCCATCAGGCACAGAAAAAAATAATAAACAATTTTTTAAAAGCGATTTCAGAGTGGGTTTTATATGTCTTGGTTTCAAATAGTGTAGGTTCTCCACTTTCCCACCCTCATGTCACCCTCATCCCACACTAACAGGTGCTATCTTCAACCTGATATAATTTATTGCCAAACTTTCTGTTACACAGGTAAAACAAATTTAAAACATAGTGCACAAAAGCCTGGCCCCCTGTAGTCAATCGGAATTGACTCTAATGGAGCAGAGATTTCACCCATTAGGTGTCTCTTGTTTTTGATTCTTCCTCTTTCTATTTTTCCACTCAGCTTTCCTTCCTCTTAGCTCTCTTTTCTCTATGTCTATTGTCCTGTTTTTCCTTTTTTTTCCATTTAAAATAAAATTATGTGAAATTATAGAATCACAATTTGAGATTGTCACGTATTCTGGTCCATTTTAGCTGTCCCCAAATTTTGAGGCACCACTATATGGCATGGATGCTTCTTTTTCTGAGACTATAATGAGAGCTGCAGGAAATACTTTGCATCAAATTCCTAGCTCAGGCAAGTGATACCTAGCAAAGCTTTCAATAAAAAATAAGCAAGAGGAATACGTGCAGCACCATGGGTAGGTATTTTCAAGGCTTGTAGGTCTCTTTTCTTACAGAAATAGAGTGATCTGA
This sequence comes from Trachemys scripta elegans, assembly GCF_013100865.1. NCBI lineage: Eukaryota > Metazoa > Chordata > Testudines > Emydidae > Trachemys > Trachemys scripta. The sequence continues at coordinate 23,324,493 of NC_048300.1, read as the reverse complement.
GGAAAGCCCGAGATGTCTGTTGAATATCAGTATTTATATTCCATGTAGAGACAGTCCACCCTTGGGAGTAATGAGAGAAACAGTAGTTTTGCCATTGGTACTGCTGAGTAGCATCATTCTACCTGCTTCTTCTTCCTCCTCCTCCACTAGGCAAACAGGAATTTATGAGTGAAATTGGGTGATTGCTTCTCTAGATGCCTATTTTGTGCATGCCAATGCTGATTTGTATGTTCAAATAAGTGCATACATAACATCTGTGGACCAGATCATGGCCCCTTTATCACTCTTTTGTGCTGCTTTGTGGATAAAAACAGGTCATACAACTATCCTATCTGTATAGAGGAATCCCTAAATTATGTAGCTTGCTCTACACCACAACCCCTGAGCCTCACCCACCAAGATACATAGCTTATCAGAGGCTTCTCCAGTAGATGGGCCGGGTCTGGAGAGCTGCAGTGCTCCAGCAATTCCCTGCTGTGATAACACTCAGTTTGGGAACTATTATCAGCCATCATAAGTTATACTAACCCTGAGGCTGCTTTAATTCATCCTAGGGGCTAAACCAACCTTGACAACTCCAGGACATAATGGAGCATAAAGGTGGCATACAGTCTTTGTTACCTTGGCCTAGTGATATTCTTTATCAGTATTAAAAATATGTAATTCTTCCTCCTTTCTTCCACAGCGATTAATAAATTTCTTTAAAACACTAAATGGGAAATACAGACATGTGTATGATGTTTTTTTAAGTTTCTCCATTGCTATTTTTGATGATAAAGTGTAGTGAATCATTGTACAATACTATTATAGTGCAACAGCAAGACACTCTCTTCTTTAGTTCCTAGTTTTCAAAGGACAATATTTAGTTACCTCTATCATAGTGGTTTTTTTTAAACCTAAGAACAAATGTTCTTGATAATCAAGTTTTACAGCTCAAGCCAAGATAAGTATATATAATGGATATGTGGAATTATTTCTTTGCTGTCTCTGGAAAATATGTACATAAGCCATCTTGCATTCCTTGTACCATCTAAGAACAAGCACTATTATCCTTTGCCTCACACCAAGTGATCTCATAAGTTAGACATTCTGCATTATGAGTCTAAGCAGACATAGATATAGTTCTCAATTATCATGGGACAGCTGAATTTCTCAGACTCATTAGCTCTAACGGTGGGAAGAACATAAAAAATGGAACACATTAGGGAGAGTGAAAAATGTAATGTTATATATGTAACATCAACATTTTGAATGCTGATCTTGTTATATCAACATCAGTGTAGCTTGGAGAACTAGCCTCTTAAAATAAGTTGCTTATACTTCTTATTCCTCATTCATTAAAACTCAGTAGTTTGGACAGTTCCCTGTTCCTCTGGAGAAGATACCTTGGCAAAGCAGCGATCTTATTGTGTGAAAATGTCCTCTTTCTGTAATGAGATTTAATCAGCATCAATACATTTCTTATTCACTGAAAAGGCATTAGTCATGTTAAAGACATTAGGTATTAATTTGGATGTAATGTGTGTAATTCCATCAGAAATGCATTGTATTTTACCATTCATGATAATACAGGTAATGTGTCCATTCCATACAAGCCTATATCTTCTAGAGATTTCTAATTGACCCACAAACATTTGCTTTGTGCTTTACCTAAGAAGATTTAAATATGAGCACAAGCCTAGTTTTTTATCATTTTTGCACATTGCCACCACTTATATATTTTTAATCAGCTATTTTCCATCTGCATGGGTCAATACATATATCTATTTTTTTCTGTCATCATTCCTCCAAAACTGAGCAGGACTAGAGAAAGCATCTGGACAAATTGGAGAAATGGTCTGAGGTAAACAAGATGAAGTTTAACAAAGACAAATGCAAAGTGCTCCACTTAGGAAGGAACAATCAGTTTCATACAGACAGAATGGGAAGAGACTGTCTAGGAAGGAGTACGGCAGAAAGGGATCTAAGGGTTATAGTGGACCACAAGCTAAATATGAGTCAACAGTGTGATGCTGTTGCAAAAAAAGCAAACATGATTCTGGGATGCATTAACAGGTGTGTTGTGAGCAAGACACGAAAAGTCATTCTTCCACTCTACTCTGCTCTGGTTAGGCCTCAGCTGGAGTATTGTGTCCAATTCTGGGCACCGCATTTCAAGCAAGATGTGGAAAAATTGGAAAGAGTCCAGAGAAGAACAACAAGAATGATTAAAGGTCTTGAGAACATGACCTATGAAGGAAGGCTGAAAGAATTGGGTTTGTTTAGTTTGGAAAAGAGAAGACTGAGAGGGGACATGATAGCAGTTTTCAGGTATCTAAAAGGGTGTCATAAGGAGGAGGGAGAAAACTTGTTCACCTTAGCCTCTAAGGATAGAACAAGAAGCAATGGGCTTAAACTGCAGCAAGGGAGATTTAGGTTGGACATTAGGAAAAAGTTCCTAACTGTCAAGGTGGTTAAACACTGGCATAAATTGCCTAGGGAGGTTGTGGAATCTCCATCTCTGGAGATATTTAAGAGTAGGTTAGATAAATGTCTATCAGGGATGTTCTAGACAGTATTTGGTCCTGCCATGAGGGCAGGGAACTGGACTCGATGACCTCTCGAGGTCCCTTCCAGTCCTAGAATCTATGAGTTTATGAATCTATGAATAAGCAATCTCCAGTGGGCTTTGCAATAGGCTGACCAACATCTGCAATGATAAAGAACTTGCTAAGGCAAAAAATTTCATATTTCAATGGTTCATTGACTCTTCTGAAATTGTATGTTAAATGATCTCTGAGGATCTGAGTGGTATCTGGTTGTTTATTTGATGTATGAACATGCTGTTCAAAATCTTACCTGCTCCTGTTTCAGCTTTTGTGTAGTTAAAGTTATCACTCAGTTATCACTGAAATACAGTGTGCCACATCCTGAGCTGCTGTAGATCAATGTAGCTATATTGACTTCAACTGAGAATCTGGCTGTAGGGAAGAGACCTCAATATTGGTGCAAAAATCATTATTAATAAAATTATTATAATTTATTCTTACAATTTTACATTATTAAAAACTTCCCTGTGCCTTTTACTGGATTTTAAGAGAGTTATTATCATAAACATGAAGCTGGGAGAAGATGATAACTCAGATACTTATGTTTGACTTGTTTATTTAATTAGGTGAAATGTTCAAGCTAATTAAGGAGATTCCTTGGAAATCTCTGCTTTCTGTCAGCCAGTGACAGGCATCAAACGTCAAGGGGGAGGACATCTCCTTAGCCATAAAACCATATTTATTACCTCCATACAGACTCTGGAATGCAAAATAGTTTCTATTTTGCTTTAATAGGCTATACTATTTTGAAAAAAAAATGTAACAGTTATTGTGATTCATGCTTTGTGCAGAGTATTTGACAGGAGTCTTTAATTTCACATTGTAAATGTATTGCAAATTGTAGGTTATAAATCTAGGAACTTTTTGGTCAAAAAGGCAAACAAAGCAAGAAGAGAGTCTTCTCAAAGAGCAGGACACCTTGTGAAAGACACCAGTTTGGTATGAAGATGACTTTTATCTCAAGAAGACAAACTTCTTAGGTGATTTGTATTTTAGAAAGAGACCTAGTGGTGTAAAAGAATATGAGGATGTTCATCATTCCAGATATTCCAGAGAAGCTTGATATTGGTGATGTGTTATCAGAGCTATAAGCTAAGTCATAAAGTCAGTTTATTCACCCCTATTCTTTGCAAAAAGAAAAACCACTAGTTTTAAACCCATGCAAAGAATTCTAGAAACATTCTTATTGAAATTGATTTTTTTTAAATACTCTAAAGTTTCAATTCTCCAAAAGTTAAGAACACTTATGGCTGGGAAATGTTTTACAGATGGTACTTGTTACTTCTAACTCATGTTTCCACTTAAAGGTGACACCTTTTGTTGTCCCTTGAATGTTTAATGTGGTAAAAGTTTCTTTGGAGATGTATATTTGCAAATACATTGTATCTAAATGCAAGTCTTCATGTAATAACTGCCAGATATCATTGTTATGTGAATAGTAAGATGGTTCATGTACAAATATAGCAAGGTCATTTGATGCTATAACTGGTTAATAATGAAATATTTATATTAATTTGGGAATTAATTAGTTATCTGGCGATGCTTAAGCAACTCATCACCAAAATGAGGGTACGTCTATACTTACCCGCTAGTTCGGCGGTAAGCAATCGATCTTTTGGGATCTTGTGGGATCGTCTAGACGCGATAAATTGATCCCAGAAGTGCTCGCCGTCAACGCCAGTAATCCTGCTCCACAAGAGGAGTAGGCAGAGTCGACGGAGGAGCCTGCCTGCCGCGTGTGGACCCGCAGTAAGTACCTTTAAGTTCGAACTAAGATACTTTGACTTCAGCTACGTTATTCATGTAGCTGAAGTTGCGTATCTTAGTTCGAACTGGGGGCTTAGTGTGGACCAGCCCTGAGAAAGACAAGAAGAAACACTTTTCCAAGGACTAGTAAGAAGAAAGGACAATAACTTCTTTAATGATCATTTAAGTTTGAAGACTTTCTTTAAAAATCATTTAGTTTAAAGAAGACTATTCTAAGAGGTGAAAACTTTTATATCACAATAGGAATGTTTGGACTCAAGAACTTTAACTCCTATTAAATCCTGATGCAACAAATGACATATTTCAGAAAATGAACTGAATAAAAGAGAATTAAAACTCTAAACATATTTTCTTGTGATTTCTTACCACAAAGACAAAGAAAAAAGAAATATAACCACAAAGTTGAAGAACAAAAGCCCTGCTGTTTATGTATTAGCAGATTGCTTATTCAGGAGCTGAAGATACTACCAAGACCTCCCATTAAGTTGTTGAGCCAATGAAAGGTGACAGTGGCTGATATTAGAATCCAGCCAAGCCCCTGAAAGGTGCATCTTTCACCTTCAGTGAGACTATGGAGTTAGACGTATAAATTCCTCTGAACTGAGACTTTCACTCTCATGTTCGTTCTGACACTCTGCTATACACACTTACTCCACTCTTACTCCTATACAGTCTTACACTCACTCTCTTTATACGCTCTTACACTCTCAGCTCAGTCTGCTCATTTCAGCTCTACAAGCTAGCAAACAGCAGCAGCAACAAGATAGCTAAGAAGACCAAAGAAGCCACAACACAGAATTAAAAAAAAAGGCAAGCTTCCAACTCAGCACTGTTTCTGAAACATAGCATCACTGGCTGGAGTTGGCAAAAGCACTACCACAAGTTGAGATTTTCATTTCCTTGTAATAAATTTCATATTGAAATGTTGTAATTTAAGGTACTAACAGCTTCTTCTGTTTAACACCAGATTGTTCAGGGTATTCACCCCCTCTGTTGACCTAGTTGCATCTACAGTGGAGGACAAGTTGACCTCAATATGAAATTTTTCACAGCCTTGAACGATGTAGGTAGATCAACCTAAGTTTTAGGTGTAGACCGGGCCTTACACTGTGTGTTCACAAAAATGATACACAAGATAAACTTGGTAAACAGACAGAAATAGTGGTATTTAATATTCATTAATTTGCCTGTGTGAGGACCACACTTTGAATGGCTTCTTTTCAGTAACTGAAAAAAAATTCTTTGGTTTCATGGACCTAGCGCATGGCTACACTGAAACTGGGAGGTGTGATTGTGGCATGTGTAGACATACCTGAGCTAGCTAAGATTTAGCTAGATTAAATCTGGATCAAGTAACAATAGCAGTGAAAGCTCTGACAGCATGGGCGGTAGCATCGACTAGCCCTGCCCATTCAGGACCCTGTGCTGTTGCTCATGCTGTCACGGCTTTCACTATTATTGTTACTTGAGCTATCTTAGATCTAGCTAGATGAAAGACAACTTGGGTATGTCTACAAGTGCTGCAATCACACCTCCTGATTGCAGTGCAGACATACCCTTAATTCAGATCACTTACTTCTGTCCTTTTATAAACTGTGTATGTTATCCAGGAAGAAACCAAACAGAATTCACCTACCCTTAAACAAAACACTTTTGCCAATCTAAAGCTGTTTTAGTTGCTATGATAGACAGGACTGACTACTGATTATGGGAATAATATACTTACCTAAAAAAGAATGTTCCTACCATGAGTGGAACCACTGTTAAAATGTAATCTCTATGGCAATCTCTCCACAGAGACATGCTGAGGAAATTGTACCTGAAGTAATAATTGTTTACTACTAGTGTTTTGTTGTGTCTTTTTGCCTGTCCCCCAACTCGTTCTTTTCTGACCCTTGATAATAAAATAGTAATCATTAGTAGTTGCGAGTATTTTACTGGTCTTTAACTGTGGTGTCCCCTAAAGCATGGAAAGGGACTCCATCAAGGGATAGTGCAGCAAGCACTCTCCCCCTGTGCTGGAAGAATTACAGCCTTGCACTACCCCCGGATGGATCAGCTGCTAAATACCCAGAGGAAAACAACAAGACAAGAAATAGAAGTCTCTATGAGAGAACACAGTGTGGGTCTCTTCTGTGATGATCATCATCTGAACATACCACAGAGTCGGTACCCATGATGACACATCATTCCCATTGGTGTCATTACAGAGTCAGTGGAGCAAGCAACCACTGTTAAATTATTGGCTGTTGTTGAAAAATACCCCTCCAGAAAAATAAGAAAATACCATTTACAAATAAACAGTTTTTTTGGTGGATAATCAGTGTCCCAACTTTCCTTTTATGATTCTTCTTGTACAAAGTCTATGATCATTCAGCTCTGCTAGTGTTTAGAAAGAAAGCAACTTCTACTTATTCCTCTCCATCTATACCACAATAGGAATATATCCAAACCTGCTTGCCCTGATACAACTTAGAAGAGTAAAAGGTTTGAACTTACCTAATTGATCAACTCATTTTACTTCAGGAAACAGCAATATTTCTGTGCCATAAATTTTAATAATTACAAAAACTAAGTTTTGGCCCTCTAAGCTATGAGCCAACTTTAGGTGATATGTAAAGTGATATAAGCTAGATTCCCTTCAAACTAATTTATACTACTTACACTTACCCTTTCACATTGACAGAGTGGGAAGTCTATCTATACTGGTGTAGATTACATGGTGAAGAGCTAAAGGAAAATGCAAATCAATATACCTAATTCCAGAAGCCTACACCAACTGAGGCTACATCTATACTACAGGGGGGGGTCGATTTAAGATACGCAAATTCAGCTACGTGAATAGCGTAGCTGAATTCGACGTATCGCAGCCGACTTACCCCGCTGTGAGGATGGCAGCAAAATCGACCTCTGCGGCTTCCCGTCGACGGCGCTTACTCCCACCTCCGCTGGTGGAGTAAGAGCGTCGATTCGGGGATCGATTGTCGCGTCCTGATGGGACGCGATAAATCGATCCCCGAGAGGTCGATTTCTACCTGCCGATTCAGGCGGGTAGTGTAGACCCAGCCTGAGTCTCACTTCTGTATCAGTAGAGTAGATGTAAGGAAGTGTAATTGAGCATAATGGGGCTGATGAAAGGCAGTCTGACTAATACACTTTCACACATCCTATCAAACCAATGAACTATATCGACATACTTATTGTTATTGACATACATATAAACAACAATGATATATAACCCATTTGCAATACACAAGTGAGACCTTGAAACTAAGAATACTGATTTTCCTCTGCAAGCTTTGATCAGCTTTTTATAAACCATTCCCAGTTCAACTATAGGAGCCCAAAAATAAATACATTAAAGATAGAGGGAGACAGAGAGAGGAACACAACAAGGGATAATAGCATATGTATTCTAATTTCACCTTCTTGAACCATTTTGTATGTAATCTTTAATCCATCACTGATTAAAGAATGACTATATACTTCTATGAAGATGGTAATGTAATTAAATGTCCTACTCTACTTGACAGTAATGAGGCTTTGGAAGGACTATTGTATCCAGTTTTGGACAGTTTCAAGAGAGATATGGACAAATTGGAGAGACAAGAACAGGAGAACAAAAATGAATAAAGGTTTAGAAAACCTGACCTATGAGGAAAGGTTAACAAATCTGGGCATGTTTAATCTTGAGAAAAAAAGACTTGAGGGGGGACTAATAAGAGTCTTCAAATATGTTCAAGACTGTTATGAAAAGGATGGTGATCAACTGGTCTCCATATCCACTAACAATAGGACAAGAAGTAATGGGCTTAATCTGCAGCAAGGGAGATTTAGGTTAGATATTAGAAAAAAAAAACTTTCTAACTATAAGGATAGTTAAGTACTGGAATAGGTTACTGGGAGGCTGTGGAACCCTGGTCAGTGGAGGATTTTAGGAACAGGTTGGACAACGCCTGTCAGGGAGGTTTACATACAATTGGTCCTGTCTCAGCACAGAGGGCTGGACTAGGTTACTTTTAAGGAGCCTTCCAGCCCTACATTTCTATGTTTATTGTATGCAACCAGTGATTACAAGTGAGTGTAAGAAAAATAAAGTAAAGAAAAAGAAAAAATGATATTGAGTTATCACCTAACATCATACAAACTCAAAGCATTATTGGATATTCATAATTCATTATATAGTTTTCCAGTTGGGAAAAAAAGCTGTGATTTTTTTTTTCATTCCACTACAACAAATATCAAACTCAATTGTAGAGTTCACAATAACTGTATTACTGCAAACATTCCACCAACATAAATATGAGCCAATGTTATAAACATGCCAGTCTCTTGAAAAGAAAGATGATTACTATGCAGTAAATGTTATCATTTGTAATAGCATTTGGGGTTATTCTTCTAGAATACTACGCTGTAAAGCCAACTTACCCTGCTTAGCTTATGAGATGATAACTTCAGGTGGTGAAAATCACTATCTATGAAGGATAAAATTTACAAAGTGACTCAGGAGAATAAATCTCATTTTTAAAGCTCACAAACAGGGAAGAATTAGTAGGGGAAGCAAAGGTGGATGGGAACCTGGGAGGCAGTAATCATGAGATGGTCGAGTTCAGGATCCTGACACAAAAAAGAAAGGAGAGCAGCAGAATACGGACCCGGGACTTCAGAAAAGCAGACTTTGACTCCCTCAGGGAACTGATGACCAGGATCCCGTGGGAGAATAACATGACGGGGAAAGGAGTCCAGGAGAGCTGACTGTATTTTAGAGAATCCTTATTGAAGTTGCAGGAACAAACCATCCTGACGTGTAGAAAGAATAGTAAATATGGCAGGACCTGCTTGGCTTAATGGTGAAATCCTTGCTGATCTTAAACACAAAAAAAGAAGCTTACAAGAAGTGGAAGATTGGACAAATAACCAGGGAGGAGAATAAAAATATTGCTCAGGCATGCAGGACTGAAATCAGGAAGGCCAAATCAACTTGGAGTTGCAGCTCACAAGAGATGTTAAGACTAACAAGAAGGGTTTCTTCAGGTATGTTAGCAACAAGGAGGTGGTCAGGGAATGGGGGAGGCAACCTAGTGACAGAGGATATGGAAAAAGCTAATGTACTCGATGCTTTTTTTGCCTCTGTCTTCACGAACAAGGTCAGCTCCCAGACTACTGCACTGGGCAGCACAGTATGGGGAGGAGGTGACCAGCCCTCTGTGGAGAAAGAGTGGTTGAGGACTATTTAGAAAAGCTGGATGAACACAAGTCCATGGGCCCGGATGCACTGCATCTGAGGGTGCTAAAGCATTTGGTGGTTGTGATTGCAGAGCCATTGGCCATTACCTTTGAAAACTCATGGCAATCAGGGGAGGTGCTGATGACTGGAAAAAGGCTAATTTAGTGCCCATCTTTAAAAAAGGGAAGAAGGAGGATCCAGGAAACTATAGGCTAGTCAGCCTCACCTCAGTCCCTGGAAAAATCATGGAGCAGGTCCTCAAGGAATCAATTCTGAAGCACTTAGAGGAGAGGGAAGGGATCAGGAACAGTCAGCATGGATTCACCAAGGGCAAGTCATGCCTGACTAACCTAATTGCCTTCTATGATGAGATAACTGACTCTGTGGATGAGGGAAAAGCAGTGGACATGTTATTCCTTGACTTTAGCAAAGATTTTGATACGGTCTCCCACAGTATTCTTGCCAGCAAGCTGGCAAGCCATTCATCCAGCCCATTCATGCATGGGCTGGATGAATGGACTATAAGGTAGATAGAACTCTGTCTAGATCATTGTGCTCAACATGTAGTGATTACTGGCTCCATGTCTAGTTGGCAGCCAGTATCAAGTGGAGTGCCCCAAGGGTTGGTCCTGGGGCCGGTTTTGTTCAATATCTTTATTAATGATCTGGAGGATGGTGTGGATTATACTCTCAGGAAGTTTGCAGATAACACTAAACTGGGAGAAGTGGTAGATATGCTGGAGTGTAGGGATAGGATACAGAGTAACCTAGACAAATTAGAGGATTGGGCCAAAAAAAATCTGATGAGGTTCAACAAAGACAAGTGCAGAGTCCTGCACTTCAGACAGAAGAACACGATGCACTGCTACAGACTAGGGACCGATTGGCTCGGAAGCAGTTCTGCAGAAAAGGACCTAGGGGTTGCAGTGGACAAGAAGCTGGATATGAGTCAACAGTATGCCCTTGTTGAAGGCTAACAGCACTTTGGGCTGTATAAGTAGGAGTATTGCCAACAGATCAAGGGACATGATTATTCCCCTCTATTCAGCATTGGTGAGGCCTCATCTGGAGTACTGTGTCTAATTTTGGGCCTCACACTAGAAGAAGGATGTGGAAAAATTGGAAAGAGTCCTGCGGAGGGCAACAAAAATGATTAGGGGGCTGGAGCAGATGACTTATGAGGAGAAGCTGAGGGAACTGGGATTATTTAGTCTTCAGAAGAGACGAATAAGGGGGGATTTGATAGCTGCTTTCAACTACCTGAAAGGGGGTTCCAAAGAGGATGGATCTAGACTGTTTTCAGTGGTACCAGATGACAGAACAAGGGGTAATGGTCTCAAGTTGCAGTGGGGTAGCTTTAGGTTGGATATTAGGAAAAACTTTTTCACTAGGAGGGTGGTGAAGCACTGGAATGGGTTACCTAGGGAGGTGGTGGAATCTCCTTCCTTAGAGGTTTTTAAGGTCAGGCTTGACAAAACCTTGGTTGGGATGATTTAGTTGGGGATTGGTTCTACTTTGAGCAGGGGGTTGGACTAGATGACCTCCTGAGGTCCCTTCAAACCCTGATAGTCTATGATTCTATGAAAGGTGACTTAGACAATTAGGCATCTAAATCCCACAAACTTTCAGAAGGAGTTAAGTGCCTAACCTGCTTAATCACTTTTGAAAATTCCATTAGGCGCCTAGCTACATCTTTTGGCACCAAAATAGTTTCATGAATCTGGCCCAGAGTGACCAGGAAAGGTTAACATCAAAAGAAGAAGGTAATAGAAAATCCAGCAGGTGTTGTTTTCTGGGAAATTCCGTATAATTTTAAAGGGTACACTTCCTACTATCCAATCCCCTAGGAGTGTCAAGAACATGCTCCATTAAAGTCAAGGGGAGTTTTGCCATTGAGTTTAATGGAAGTGGGATCTGGATCCAACTAAAGATCAGATAAGATTACAACAAAATTGAAGTTATTCTAAAATGTTATTCTTAACTTGGTCTCTGGAAATGAGAGGACAGGATATAATGAGTACTTTAGCTAATCAGCTCCTATTTTATGTTTGTTGTAGCCTTGTTGGTCCTAGTATATTAGAGACACAAGGTGGGTGAGGTAATATCTTTTATTGGCCCAATTTCTGTTGGTGAGAGTGACAGTTATTGGAAGCTTGGTCCAATAAAAGATATTACTTCACCCACCTTGTTTCTCTATTTTATGTTTCAGTTATCATTTTAATCCTTTCCTTTCCAACCTCCGTCCCACCCACTCTCTTTGGCAGCAAAGAGAAAATGACCTTAAGAAAGAAATGATAAAAATTGCTAACTTTTCATCTCTTGAATTCTCCTACCTGTTCTTTGCAATCATAGAATATCAGAGTTGGAAGGGCCCCAGGAGGTCATCCCTAGTCCAACCCCCGGCTCAAAGCAGAACCAATCCCTAGAGAGATTTTTGCCCCTGATCCCTAAATGGCCCCCTCAAGGATTGAGCTCACAGCTTTGGGTTTAGCAGGCCAATGCTCAAACCACTGAGCTATCCCTCCCCCCAATTAAAATGCAGAATAACCTAAAAGTCAACAGATTACATTTTACTCTGTTATTTTGTGTCAACATTTGAATAAGTCCTTTTTTAGAGGAAAAACCAGGAGAACAGCACAGAGCATGAACAGAGCAGTTTAAAGTTTTTTCCCATCACTGAGGGCTTTTCTTTGTTATGCGGGTAAGTCCACCTAAGTTACACTACTCCATTTGGAGTCGATGTAGCTAGGGTCGTCTTACCCCGGTGTCTTCACTGCACTGCGTTGATGGGAAATGCTCTCCAGTCGACTTCCCTTACTCTTCTCGGAGAGCTGGAGTATTGAGGTCGACCAGAAACACTTTGTCTTCGATTTTTCAGGTCTTCACTAGACCTGCTAAATCGATCCCTGCTGCATCGATTGCAGCAGGGTTGGTCTCCCCATAGTGAAGACCACTCCTAAGTCTCCAGACCTTCAACTGATCTCTGTACGGGCAGTTCCTGGCACTTGGATGGAATCCCCCAGACTTCAGTGGGATTCCCCAAGTGCACAAGGGCCTGTCCACATGGAGTTAACTACAGGGCTGGTGCCTTAAACTGTGACAAGGACTCAAAATACTCTAATGCTGAGACTTTGATCTTGTGGTTCTCATGGGATGCTATATCTTGAGTATCAGAGGGGTAGCCGTGTTAGTCTGAATCTGTAAAAAGCAACAGAGGGTCCCACAAAAGCTTATGCTCCCAATACTTCTGTTAGTCTTAAAGGTGCCACAGGACCCCCTGTTGCTTTTTATATCTTGAGTGTATTCAGAAATTAAACTCTATTACTTTACAAGTTGCATGACGAACTATTACTAAAATGCTAAAAATCCAGTGACATTTAACTAACAAGTGATCATTCCAGTCATTATATGTGTTACATCCTCAGCAATATTTTTTAAGGGATGACAGAAAAACCCAAAAGACGAACCCCTGGGGGTTCACAGAACATTACAGGGGGATCACCAGAAAAATTTCACTAATGGCAGACAGAGGACCCCGGGCATTGGAGACAGCAGGTGGGACCCGGTTGCAGGGCAGACACCCTGAACCCCAAGGAGAGCAGGGCTGGGCAGTTGGGGCTGGCAGCCCAAGCCCTGCCCCTGTCAGCGGGGGAGCCGGCAGCCCGAACCCCAGCCCGAGCCCCAGAAAGAGCGGGGTGGGCAGTTGGGCCATCCATCACACTGAGGAAATTTAAACTTAAATTCCTGAAAATATTCATTTTTAGGAGGGGGTTCATGAGATTTCACAATTTAGTGAAAGAGGTTCGCAGGCTGTTAAAGTTTGGGAACCACTGCCCTAACGGAAACAGCTGACTGGCACTCAGCATCTTCCCAAACATTAGAAAGCCAACAGCATTCAAAAGAGGGGATTATTAAAAGCATCGGAAATGATAGTTGTCAGATGGGAAAAAATTGCTCCTTTGATGCTTGGAATAGCTCCTGTTACAGCCCATTGTTTGCTTTAACTCCTCAAGTCAAATGCCTCAGAATGTGTAGTGTACTCCTCAGAAAGAGCAAATCTACGGCCTCTGTCTGAGCCTCATTCTTTCTATACATCAGATTAAATTAATTCTAGCAACCCAAGTATGTTTGTATGTGGACACAGATAAAGATATATGTATGTATATAATCTAGAGGGATATTTAAATAAATACACAGAAAGAAAGAAAGAAAGAAAGAAAGAAAGAAAGAAAGAAAGAAAGAAAGAAAGAAAGAAAGAAAAAGAATTATTTTAATATACCTTATCCTAGCCATGGAGCCTTGGGAAATAGCTATTTTAGCAATAATATAAAAAGAGCTGGTCATTTTAAAGATACGAGTCTTAATAATGGGATTTGATATGTCAGAAGCCAAGATCCAATCTCCTTGTAGGAAGTCAGGGAGGCAGGTATGGGAAATCATAAAATAAGATCTGGATAAGATTTGCTAAGTTTTTTTTAAACTTTCTTTTTATTGAATTTTCACACGTATCAATAAACCTTGTAATGGGAGCAGCAGCTGTGTTAAACCTTTCTAAAGCTGTTTATTTTAGGTATTTCTAAGAAGCCTGCCACAGTGATATTTAAGTGCCAGACAACAACAATTAAATATGGCACTGAGCATGCTAAAAAGGCCAATATTATCACAATCACTCTCTGTTCCCAGAGTGTTATGTGTTTTTTGATCCTTCTTCCTTTTTGCCTATTATTTCCCTGGCACCACCCCAGCTGTGGGTTGATTTGGGAGAGAGGAGTCATAATGCATCAATCAGCATGAAGAAATCCATGGATTCCCCTGCACAGAGTATTTCTTCAAGGTGATCTTGAAGAAACAGGCCGGTGTTTCTATTTTGGCTATCTAAAACATGAAAGTCAGCTTCTCCAAATTCACTGGTGAACCCCTAACCATAACCTGAGTCCACCAGAAACTGGACTGCAGCCAGGTGTGAAATCCTCACCTGTGGCTGCTTTGCACCATGTAAAATGGCCAGAGTAGCATAATAACGCTATAAATGCCCTGATTGCAGTCAGGGACAATTCCTGCAGCACTGGAACTGTAGAGACAGCTTTAAGGCTAACTTCAGAGGACGCCTTTGCAAGCCCTGGGGAAGGGGTGATCTGAGGTAGGGGAGGCATGATGGATGTGGAGCATTAGGATGCAGTGCTGTGAAGATTCTGGGCAGTGCTTGAGCCCATAGGGCACCCCCCAGGAGTCTGCCATAACTTGGACAGGCCCCTAGGGCTGTCTACATTACTCTGGAACAGCTCAGGATTGGGAGGGTACAAAGAGGGCTTAAAACCACCTTAGTCCCTCTGGGACATGAGCGTTGTGCCTCTTAAAAGTTTCACAGAGGATTTCACTCCATGAATTTATACCAATAAGTCATTAGCCAGTTATTATATAGTTAAGGATGTGGAGTCACTGCAACACCTTGGGTAGAATTTTAACTAGTAATGCAGAGATGAAAGGCACCTTCACATTTTCCACAGCCAGTCTCCTGAGCCATCCATACTCCAAATCTGGAGGTCTCCATATAATGTCAGTATGAGTTTATCTATGCAATCCACAGATGTTTCTTTTCTAAAGATGCTTGCAACATATGAAACAAATCAACAAGTTCGAAATCAGAATGTGTTTTGCTCCATGAGATACCAAAGCACAAGTGCTTTTCAGCTAGATGACTTGATTTCTTTTGAGTCTACCAGAATATAATTCTATTTCACAAGCAGACAGCTTACACCATAAAGTGATATTCATCATGTCAGAGTCCTCTATGGTTCTTTATTAGAAGTCACTAATATATATTGGATATCATACCATCTAATACATACCAGGTATCATATGCTGGGGGGCCTGTTACATTCACTGTAGCAAAGCCCTTTGCACAGGTGTAGCAGGGACTTTTTAATGATCTAACAAAATCACACTAGTGATACCCTCTCCTGCCTCATAAAAATATTATATTGTGATCAGTATACACCATTGGATATAAAAACAAAATTAAATGCTCAGATATTGAAAGATTGGGTTCAAGTATTTCCTTAGTAAAAGAGAATAATCATAACACAATGATAATTGCTTTTATTTTCACTTACATTATCAGATTATGTAATGTTAATTACTGCTAAAATTTGGTTAGGACTTTTCTCAAGTACATGTGGATTGTATCTAAAGATACAATTTCCCTAGAAGCAATAGAGAGCAACAAAACTTTTTTTTTTATGGAAAAGAGATCTTCAGAATCTAAAGGATTGGACTCCTCTCTTTGTTCTGCAAAATGTTGTACAAAGGCTCAGCAAACAGGCTTTCACACTATACATTTGTGCATACAGTCTAATTATAATCCAAGGAGATCAATTATAAAAAAATATATTAGCACAATGTTATCTTACTCAAGTCAACTCCTACTATACTTAATGGATGGTTGCTTGAGTTAGATACAGCTAAATCCATCCCTGGCATAACTCCACTGAAGTCAAATTCAACAGGGCGGAATTTAGACCCAAAGGCCTGATTCAACTTCCATTAAAACCAAGGAAAAGATGATAATTGACTTCTGTAGTATGGTAGTTGGATAAGCCCCAGGGAAGGGATGGCAGGATTGGTCCCTGAGGAATATTTGACCTATTTCTCCAATGGTAATGTTAGTCAAAGCCTTTATATACTTTTAAATTAAGGAAAAACTATTCATCAGCTCACACAAAGCTCTGTGAGCTCTGCATTTTGGAAACATTCACCTTCTACATGAATGTATGAAATGTTAACATTGTCAGTGATGCAAAAATGTAGATGGGCCAGATTGTGCCTTAGTGAAATCCAAATTTTGGAGCTCCTATCTCCTCACAGAAAGGAGGTGGGTAAGCCACCTCCACTGTCCCAGCCTCCTGCCTCCCCATCCTATTCCTCACAGGACATTCGCCACAGGCCTCGAGACATGTAAGTGGGAAGTGAAGTAGAAACATTATTTTTGTTATGGGAATTATATATAAAAAAGATATAAATATGTGTGTATGTGTGAGAAAGAAAGAGAGAGAGAGAATGTGTGCATTGTTCATAACTTTGTAAGAACAATAAAGTTGTTATTGTACTCTGCAGCATCTTCCTAATTATATATCTCTTAACAGTTCCCCTCTGAACCCAACAGAAATAGCAGAGGCTGTATTAAACTTTCCTCTGGAGCTCTCTCAGTACAGGGAGGTGCCTTAAAGGCGGATTTCTGATTGAGAGTCTCTGGCAATGCTGGGTAGAGGTGCAAGGGAACCAGAATTGATGCACTAACATAGAGCCACCACATGAATAGCCCTTAATGTATCTCCAAGATCTGCATTGCTCTCAGTGGATCCATGAGGTTTCTTCCATGGGGAAAGCAAACCTCATCCTCACGAAAAAGGAATTCACAGGAAATGCCTTGATTTTCATGGCATGTACAAGTTTTTCCCCACACACTGGGGTCACTATGTGTCCCAATGTTTTTAACTGTTCCTTATTGCAGACAAAAGGACTCAGCAGGTCTGTTCACAGTCAGAAATACTGTAATCCCTCCTCACTCAGGTAAGAAAGCATCTGTCAGCCTTAAGTCTGTGGCTACTTGTAATGAGTTTGGACATCAAAGAGTTAAACATTTTTGCAGCCCAGTTTCAACTATAATGTCAGTCATTGCCTACATTGTTGAGAGGCAGGCATTCACCAGTGATATGCAGGAAATAATACTGTGTGTATCTGATTATTCCTGTGCTCTGGATACTACACTATTATATTCAGACATTTACATCCAAAGTTTTCCTACACTTATGCTGACAAAGATAAACACAACTGTAACAAAAGAGTAAACTATTGATTTCTGGGTGTTTAAATGCAGTTCTCAGCTCACTTTAATTTTGCAAAATGCAATCAGTACCTTTATAGTAAGGCTGTTAAGAAATTAACCCCCATTCACTCCCACAAACTCTGGACAGATAACAAAGGTGTCTTTTATAGAAGTTATCTACTTATAAAAAAACTGGAAGGGAGTTTTTGAAAAAGAAATTGAAAAGCTAGAGATGGAACTGGCTTTTTCCTAATCTCTCTGTCAAAGGAAGAGTTCTAGTGTTTAAAAATACAAAACAAAAACCAAGAACAAGTTTAACCTATGTGATGGAACAGACTTGTGTGTCCAGCTCCTCCCTGAGTACAAGGGAAGGAATTTGGTACAGTACACTTGATTTCTCTTACAGTAAGAATCAGTGGTTAAGAGCTGTAGTTCGATAGCTTCCACCAGATGACTAATTCTAATTACTGTGAGTATCTGAGGCACAGTATTGTCTCACCCAGCTTCTCAAAGGCCCTTAACTTGATCTCTTCGGAATCAGTGGAAATGTTCCCATTTACTTCAGTGGGAAAGCACATAGGCCTTTCTGTCTACAAAAGTTTATTCACAGAAATACTCACTGGGGAAGAGCTGTCTCAATGACTTCATAAGGAGTTGCAGAAGTAAGAATATTCAAAAACCTTAGAATAGGCTGGCTTAGCATTTTGTTTCATGTTTGTAGAAATGGTCCAGTTTTGAGAAAATACAAGTTATTTCAGTTTTCACTATCCAAATACAATAATCTTTAATAAAATGAGGTCATGTAATTGAAAACCGTATGTTTGTCAAGTGAGAAAATAAAAAATCATTACCCCCACATTTCATTCAGACATAGATCAGTTCTTGTTTTGGAAGCAGCAAACAATCCAATTTTTGTATAAACCAGTGCACAAGCAACCATTTCCTGAAAATGTCATGCTAAGGTCCAGAACCCAATTGTGACTTGTTTTACTACTTTTCACAACCTCTCCATTCATTTGAATCTTTTTCACACACCACCAGTTTGACAGACACATATTTCTAAAACGTTTTAATAATTTAGAGGACACAAATTTGCCTGAATGAAATTGAGGTCTATTTAAACCTTGTAAATATTGAAGATCACAAGAACAATTGAATGTGTGTGTAGTCTTAGTCTTTTTGATGACGCTTTTATTTTATTTCATTTCAAAAACAGCCCAGACATTTTACCAAATTATCCACATTTTCTTGCACAGACACAGCAGTAGTTATTTTTTATTAATTACTGTTATTTAATAATGACCAGTTAATACTACTTAGCATTTTCCATTTTCATAGTGCCTTAAAAAAATAGCTAATGAATCCTTCATCCTTTCAGAAAGAACTAACAGTATCTTCTATCTTTTCTTGAGCTGTAAGTGGCTTAGAATTTAGTCTCTCCAGTGAATCAATAAAAATCATGTTTGACCAATTTCAATTTAGCTACCATTTTCAGAAAATTATATACTTACTTGTATGTATATATCTGTGCAAGTAATTGTAGTCCAAAGAAGCAGGACAATATTGATCTTTTTCCTTTACTTTTTACCCTGTGCTCGTTTTCATCTTCTTGTTGATTTTGAAACTACTTATGCTATCCACCTCTAAGCTAATGCAAAGGTTTTAAGCAGACCTACACAACAGTGGCATTGCTTACACCCTGTAAAATACTGAGAAAGAATAAACAGAGATGCTGAGGTCAATAGAAAATTAAAAATAAAGGTAGACAATCCCGTGTTTGTTTGAGGGCATCATCTAGGCACAAGGACATTTTAGATCACATGTTTAACATAACAGAACTTATATAGCAAAAAAGACTCAAAAGTAATGAATACTACTTCCTATCATTCAAATCCTATAATATTCCACTAGTACATTTCACAATACAGCAAAACAACAACTTATGACAGAAGTAGGCATATTAGTAGCCTACATGTGAACCAGATGATGCATTCTCTCATGATTCACCCACAGTCATGTACAGTAGAATTTCAGAGTTATGAACTGACTGATCAACCACACACCACATTTGGAACCAGAAGTATGCAGACAGACTGCAGCAGAGACCAAAAAAAAAAAAAAAGGAAATACAGTGCAGTACTGTATTAAACGCAAACTACTAAAAAAATAAAGAGAATGTTTAAAAAAAGATTTGACAAGGTAAGGAAACTGTTTCTGTGATTGTTTCATTTAAATTAAGATGGTTAAAAGCAGCATTTTTCTTCTGTATAGTAAAGTTTCAAGTTGTAAACTTTTGAAAGAACAACCATAATGTTTTGTTCAGAGTTACGAACATTTCAGCATCTGAAGAAGTGAGGTTCTGACCCACGAAAGCTTATGCTCCCAGTACTTCTGTTAGTCTCAAAGGTGCCACAGGACCCTCTGTTGCTTTTTACAGATTCAGACTAACACGGCTACCCCTCTGATACTGAACATTTCAGAGTTACAACAACCTCCATTCCCGAGGTGTTAATAAGTCAGAGGTTCTACTGCAGCTTCTATGATACACCACCCAGCTTGGCTAGAGGGAAATCCCTGTTGTGTCATGGGAGATGGTACTCAAGTGAGCCCAGCCCATAGAAGAGAATGGGAGTTCAAACTACAACTCGCTTAAGGCAGTGTGCCAAAACAGGAAAACACATTTGAATGTTCAACTGACTCAAAATAAATTATTTTGGTTCAATTCAAACCAAATAAAAATATTTTGTTTAGATTTTCCCATTTTTTTGGCAATGGTGAATTTTTTCCATGGAAAATTTTGATTTTGCAGAAACTGCATTTTTCATTGAAAAAAACTTTGGATGGAAAATTCCCAACCACCTCTACTACCTAGATCCATTTAACACTCACAAGTGCTACCTCAAGCATCTCCTGTTCTAATTACAGGCACAAGCTCTGGCACTCTCAATCACCATTCTATTGACAAATACTGGCTTTTTAATGATGACCTCTGCAGTTTGCACCCAAAATACGGAATTTAATTCCACTATATTATGCGCATACCCCTCCAAGCTGGAAAACTCATTTTAAACCCTCTTTGAAAATTCTCTAATGAAAGAACCAAAACATTGTCTCACTGCAAAGCCTTAAATCCCTTTTCTTTATTTGCACTTTGAAAATTCTGATTGGAATTGGCATTCTGATCATGTAAATTTGTATTCACTGTTTAAAAGCTGTTGACTTGCATGACACAACACGGTCTTCATCTTGACATGCATGGCTTACTCTGGATAGCCATGGGATAAAAGAGTCACTTTGGGTTTGTGAGTCACTGACTGGATATAATTAATGTATACTTGCATATTCACAGTGTAACCCAGTGAATGTCAGAGTGACAGGGTGACATTCTCATGTTGTGCCAACAGCATTTCCTGTGAAATTGTTGATGGCATCTCTGTGCTCCAGAAGTTACTTCTGCTATTGGAAAAGTGACAAAATGGTCAGCAACAAATCAGTATGCTTTGTTTCCAACTGCCACTTGATAGCATCTCACTAAATTCTGTTTGGCAATGTGCCCAGAAGATCTAGGGAAAAATTGTCAGAGTAGCAGATCTGTTGAAAGTTTCAGTATGTTCAAAATTTAATTTGTTAAAGATAAGAACAGAAGCATGGTCTGGTATAGCTGTTAGGATTTTTCTTGCTTTCTTAATTTCAGCTCTGGTTCTCCTGACCATATATATTGCCACTCATAACCATATATAGATAATATTCTTAGTATTTTGATACATTACTATGCACATTCATTCAGATCTAAGTATTTCTTGCAATCACATTCTATTCTATCACTTTGGATTTTGGGACCTGTACTTTTTTTGGGGCGGGGTGGGAGTTTGGGGGCAGCTAAATTTTGCCTTCAAGCATGTGACGACAGATAGCAAATGTTTAATTTTTAGTGGTTTCTACTTTATGTTGCAGATCTGTTATCAACCTCTTTTTTTTTTTCAAGTGGACCTTAGCACACAAGCCCTTTCTGCAGCAACAAACTGTATTTTTGGAGTTACATGTGAAATAAAGAATTAAGTTTATTTGCTTCAGAAGCCTTTGATTTAATTACCTTGATTTTTTTTAGATTAAAAATAGCTTGACTACAGCATTTGTTTTAAAGCACACATTGTATACAAAAAAATCCATTGCATTTTCCTATATTTTCTTTTAGGGCCAGATTAATACCAATACTTAGGTTATTCCACATGCACATTGGAAACTCTCACAGAGTAAGGTACCCAGCATGAATAAACGGTGGCAGAATCTGCCAGAGAATAGTTAGAAAGAGCTTTTCTACTCCATCAGGTACAGATATATCATAGTGTGGGTTAAAAAAAAAACACCATTAGCCCATAATTTCACAGTAGTCAGTAGCAGCATGCAATATGTAATCTTAGTTTTCTGATTCAAATTCACTTACACCATTTTTAAAAGAAACTAGATAGCAGGCATTTGATATCAAACATTCCCATATAGACACCAATGAAGTATGGTTCTACTGTAAATGCAAACATTTCTAACAAGGAGGTTGACAAAACAAAGCTTAGTCTTTTTTAAAAAAGCTTTGTTTTATATCACACCACCCACATCTCATGCATATTGCATTAATCTGGCCAAATTATTTTATTTCCTTGATGCAGATGCTGCCAAACCAAGAGATGTTCTTGAGAAATCTCCTACCTTCTTCCTTTAGAGACCAATCGTCAGGCCATGGCAGTTTCCTTTGATGTGCCCTAGCAGCCTGGAGTAATGGATGGAAGGACAAAAAATGCCTAGATGTGGGCAATTAAAATGATTAGGAGCATGGAGAGATGTGTAAGAGGAGACTTGTAAAAGATTGGGACAGTTTAGTTTAGAAGGAACATGATAGAAGTATAGCAAAGGTAAACTCTCATTTAACCTTTTATATGATAAAAGAACGAAGTGTCATTCAAAGAAATTGCAAGGTCACTCATTTAAAACCGATAAAAGGAAATATTGCTTTACATGATGCATGTCTAACCTGCTAAAATCTTGTCAAGAGCTTAGCAAGACTTAAAAATGGATTAGATATTAATGTGGATAATAAGACTAGCTACAGTTATATTAGACAGGATCTTAGAAGAGTGAGCGAGAGATAAACCCTCATGCTTCAGGGCATAAACTAACCTACGATTGATAAAGATTAAGAAGAAACTTCCTCTTTGAGCAGGTCATTGCTAATTTCCCATTGTGGGGTTTGTTTGAAGGCAACAAAAATGATTAGGGGGCTGGAGCATATGACTTATGAGGAGAGGCTGAGGGAACTGTGATTATTTAGTCTGCAGAAGAGAAGAATGAGGGGGGATTTGATAGCTGCTTTCAACTACCTGAAAGGTGGTTCCAAAGAGGATGGATTTAGACTGTTCTCAGTGGTACCAGATGACAGAACAAGGAGTAATGGTCTCAAGTTACAATGGGGGAGGTTTAGGTTGGATATTAGGAAAAACTTTTTCACTAGGAGGGTGGTGAAGCACTGGAATGGGTTACCTAGGGAGGTGGTGGAATCTCCTTCCTTAGAGGTTTTTAAGGTCAGGCTTGACAAAGCCCTGGCTGGGATGATTTAGTTGGGAATTGGTCCTGCTTTGAGCAGGGGTTTGGACTAGATGACCTCCTGAGGTCCCTTCCAACCCTGATATTCTATGATTCTATGATTAATGTGATGTGGTGTACTCAGCAGTTTCTATGTCCTGTCCCAGCCTCCATGGCCCTGTGCCCTCAATAACATATGAAGGGATACACTGGATCTGAGTGTGGATGATGAGGTCACCTCTCTTTCTGTCTTTCCCAGAGCCATTGTATGGAGCACAATAACAAGAGCAAGCAACATTTGTCATTCTTTGTGCTGCTGATGCTCTATTATGTCTTAAAAAACAAAAAAGGGGTCTGTCGCTGACTACAATTTGGATGGAAGGACACAGTAGGAGTAAAACACTATACAGAGGTAATAGACTGATAATTTGGTGTAAAGATCTATGGAAATCTTATGTAAAGTGAGCAGGATTTTTCCATAATACTCATTTTGTATGCTCATTGCAAATGTTTATATTTATAGTAGAGCCATATTTTATATGAGCTGGAAAATGCAATACAATCAAGAGTGTAGGAACAGATTCTGGGCTAAATGACACTGGTGTAAAACCACTGATGTCAACAGTTAGTTTGGATTTACAGCAATGTCAGTGACATCAGAATCCGTCTCTGAAGCTCCATCCCTAATTTACCCTGTTGTGAGGAACTGTGGGATTCACAGCATCATTGTTCTCCAATTTGTTTATTAGAGCCAGAACAGACAACGTAACTAAATACATGAGCTCACTATTTTCAATTAGGATCACACATATTTATTCCAGTGATACATGCTTAGTTAGCAGTTAAATTGACTAATAATACAAATCTCAGTCCCTACTGAATGAAGAAATGTTCCACTCTCTTCTGTTCTTACCCCTAAAATGCATGCATCTATCAATTCACTTCAAATACCATGTACTACATTCTCTAGGACATCACTGTCTAACTCCTTTAACTTGTTCTCAGTTTCCCCACGTGCTCGTATTATATGGGCCTGTTCCTGCTGCCAATTAATTCAATATCAAACCCCTCCTACCCCCCCAACCTCTTGCCTTCCTTGGAGCTATATATTTACAATAGTCCCTCTTAGATGTGGATTGTCATACTATTGTTCTGAGATATTACTATATGTGATCTTATACATTTATCACAGACCGTGAGAACACATACTATAGGTATAAGGGCGAAGTTATTTTTTTCCAGATTGTCATAACTTTAACAGCATCATTTTTGTGCTTAAATGTATCTGTTTAGTATTTTCTAGAAGAAATTAGACATGATATTTTCCCTCTAAACATACCGTCAGCAGCCACATATGGGTTCTGCTGTTCTGAATAGCACTTTGATGCAAGTTATAATATAAGCTACATGATGGAATTGGGAAATAAAATTGAAATGATAATTTGGCTTCAGGTACTTACTCCAGCTGTGAAATTGTAAGTCAATTTAACTGTAGACTTTTGCTTTTAACTTTTATTTGACAACAACAATTTAGTCACCAAGAAACATTTTATGGATTGTCATTGCTAATTTTTTTTCTTTTAGGAAAGTGGATTTGAGTTTAAAGTAATTCAAATCGAGATTCTCTTATCTATCCCCAGAGTACACTAGTTCACAGAAGTAGTTCCAACTATCATTTGGCATGAGTAAAGTGTGCAGGATTTGGCTCAGCAGAGGCACAGCATAACCCATAGAGGTGTATGTTTCCCCACCTTGGCCCATCAACATGCCTCAGCCATCTTCTGGAGATTCTGCCTCTAAAACCATGTGTTACATCCTCCCATCATCACCCTTGCTACCACTGGTGAAGCTGTTCTAGTGGCAACAGTGACTTGTGTTGAAAAGCCACTAACATTTTTACCACTGTCATCTTACTCTGATCAGAGCAGGTCTAGACAATACAGTGATATAAATGCTGAGTGCCATCAGCAAGTGTTCCACATGAGATCTCCCTTTGTTGCTACCACTTACGGTGCTGCACCATTGGCAGTGTAACAGTGGGACATTTTAAGAAAAATGCCAATGTACCCCAAGCCTAAGGGTGCTAATGTAATTCAGTCTCCATACCCATTAGGGCTGCCAGAGCCTTTCCCCACTGCAGGGAAAGACCATTATGCTCTCATCAGAGACTGCCAATAAGAATGCCAACTTTGAGGCTGATTTTTGTGATGTGAAGCTCATCTGCAAATCTCACTTCATTCACATGCAGTACAGTAGACCACTCTGTAGTAATCCATTGGAAACAGTTTTGTTTAGGTTGATACCAGTGACCTAAAATTAAAAGGCTCCAAAACCCACTATCCTCCTCTGAGTTCAGAACTATCTTTAGTCTTATCTATTTCTATATGCAATTTCACTTACAGAATTACCAGTTTTCATGCATTAATTGTATCCATTTGCACCACTTGTACCACTGGATCTTTTAATGTTTCCATATGACTTCCTCAGTTCCAATCTTACTATAACTGTACAATGGCAAATGCTACTAATATTTTCCTACCATCTGTGAGGGCTTCAAGGATGGCTTTTCAATGTCAATAATTATGGACTGCAAGACACCTATCAAATCTGTTCTTGAAATGATAAAATGCTCAATGAAGAGAATAATAGAAAAGACATTTTGTCAGTGCACTCAAGGATGAAGAAAATGCATATGGAAACACTTTGGTTAAATATATTACTAGAAAATCTTAAAGTACCATCCTGGAAATGGTTCTGTTTTAAAAATATATATGTGTGAGACAATCACAGAGACTTGAGATATTCTGTACTGTGTTCTTAACCAAAGAAACTGAAGTTGTTGAGCGCAATATAACGTGACAATCATACAGATCAGATATAGTTTCTTTTATAGCTTTGGCTATAATTTTGTTATATTAAATTCCAAATGACTTAATTCTTTTTTCTCTGTTCCAATAACACATTTTAGACTTTACACATTTGTCTGTAGGAAATATATCTGAGGCTCTGGAGTTCATCTTGTGTATTTTAGTGTGATTGTGAAGAATTGGATTTGTACATTGTGTTTCCATTATAATTAAAAGGGACTTTCTTGAGGAACTGATGAATGCATTAATTTGTTTAGGCATTATGTTTGGCTCTTAAACCATCTGCCAATCACTCCTTTTACCAGTGCCGCTCTCTTTCCCCTGTCTGGATCTCCTCCTCTGATCTTATTTTCCTTTTGTGGTTGGCTGATGGTAGTGTAATATATGCACCAATGAGGTGGATAGTATGGTTTCCTTTTTACCCAAAGTGTTCATAACTCTTTACGAGGCTTCTGCTATGCAGATGTTCATTCCCTTTTCCACATAAAATTGTTTGCCTGAATTATTCACTCTTCCTTGATTATCACTTCAAAAGTTTTTTTTTTCTCTTACTTAATTGACCTCTCAGAGTTGGTAAGACAACTCCCACCTGTTTATGCTCTCTGTATGTGTGTATATATATCTCCTCAATATTTATTCCACTCTATATGCATCCGAAGAAGTGGACTGTAGTCCACGAAAGCTTATGCTCTAATAAATTTGTTAGTCTCTAAGGTGCCACAAGTACTCCTGTTCTTTTCACTCTTCCTATTCCACATTTTATATATGTCTTAAAACTCACAAAAAAAGTGTGGAGGTTTTTTAAGCATAAAATTGACTTATTGGTCCTGACATTCCACTCTGGTACACAGGTGTAATTCTAGAGTAGGGAATGGGGTTATGGCAGGGGAGTGGAGAACTGGGTCCAACAACTGTAAAAACTGTAAAAAAAACAACAACCTGCAATGATATGGAGTTGATCAAGCATTCAACAAAACAAACCTGTGATGAAATTTGGCTGTTTTTTTAAATTCATAATTCATTCATGAAAGCAACTTCATTAGCTGTAAATGTATGCAATATTTGTAAGTACTTGCCAAATAGTTTGTATAAATGTCACTCATGAACTCTTCACATCAAATACATGCTATGCATTTTCATTTTTTCTCTGTGATTGTCAGATAATATAATTTCTGTTCCTTGGTTGCCTAACTACAACTTTTTAAACAGGAGAATAATGAACAATAAATTATGAATAGCAGATAAGAAATATGATTATGAAAACAGTACAAATTCATGAAACTTTGGAGATTTGCAAACAGGAGTATCCACTGGAATTTCAAATATTTGACACGTTGTTCTGATCCAAAGCCCACTGAAGTCAATCAAAAGATCTGGAGTGACTTCAGTGGGTTTTGGATCAGACCTATAATGAACAATCTAGGTTAAGCCTTGGCCCACTGAAATCAATAGGAGTTTTGCCATTGACTTCACTGGAACCAGGATCTCACCCTGAGATTCCACAAATATTAGCAGATTGAATTTGAGATCATTCTCTAGTATCTGTATGTGTCTGCTTTCTCATTGTTTGACCAGCTCTAGGCAATAGTAAAGAATACATGATAAATTGGAGTGGAAGTATATTTATGATTCTTTACTAAATAATCTCATAGTAAAAAATGTATATATGAAAAATGTTAGATAAAAATAATGGTAAAAGAAAAAGTTTGCAAAAGTTCATAGGTGATTTTCTGTAATTGCTCTGTTCTAACCAAACATTTAGAGAATATTAGGAGCTATTGCCTGACTGGACAATTTGTAGCATGAGCTCTCAAACTCAGTAATTTCTTAAATTGAAAATAATAGGAAGAACAACAAGCTTCGTAATGTGCACTTTGGACTACTACTGTACACGTACACTAGGGGAATTAAAAAAAGACCAGAAACAAAGAAACAAACAAATAACAGAAAGAATTTATTGCATGTCATCCTTTTGGTTGAACCAGGCAAACCCTTTCAATATGCCACCTTCATAGCAGCAAACTTTGTTTTGATAAATCAATGATATAATATGTTTATGGATGCACATGAATCAGGATTCAGAACCTTTAGCATTTTATTATGGGGAAAATAAATATATTTGTCATATTTATCCATTAACAGTACAAGGTTGGCAAATCTGTAAACACAGTTACCTAAATTGCTCACTTGATGAGATAATGGACATCTATTCTATTAATAAAAGTCTGTATGCAACATTTGTATGCAAAATGTGCGTACACATTATAGCCCAATTTGCATGTTTACTACCATAGTTTGACACAGTAGCTGTTTTCATCCCCACATGCAATAAAGGTGTGCTGCACACACATTTTACAGGCAAACTTTTAACAACTTTTTAGCATTCATTTGAAAATTTTGCCCCTAAATTATATTTTCAAGTGGCTTTTAATTAAAGGAGGTTTTAATCAGTTTGATGCAACTCACCGATTCTGTCTGTGATATCTAATGCTCTCCGAATAGACACAGAATAGTAACTGCAACATATATTTGTGAACAACAATGTGTGTCTGGATGCAAGAGTCAGGGAGAAAGAAGGAAACAACATGACTGTGGCTGCTTCATTTTTGAGAGTTTCCTTGAATAAGGAAACTAACTAGCTTTTTTCTTTCAGTGGGTGTCTGTAAAAATCCAACATTCACCAATCTTGGCCATACACTGTAGTACGAGATTGTGATAAGGATATGACTATATTTGGAGCAGTGTGTGTGATTCACAGCTCATGCAGATATACCCACACTAGCTCTGTTTGAGTTACTGCCTAAAAATAGCTGTGTGGGCACAGCAGCATGGTTGGCAGCTGGGGCTAGCTATCAGAATACATGCCCAGGCGTTATACTTGGGGTGGCTAGTGCAAGCCACTCCCTAAAGTGCACTTTGGCAAACCACTGTCAAGCAGAGCTAGTCGGGTACATCTACAGAAGCTGGGAATCACACCCTGGTTCCAAGGGTAGACATATCCTATTTTTTTCTAGGGGAATATTGTACAGCAGTACCTCAGCCATCATTCTGAACTACTTGATTTTTCAGTGGTACCCACTGTTTCAGTCCAAATGTAACCCTGCCCTTATTTTATTTTTGTAAAGAAAGTTTCGGATTTGATATTTTGATGACTCAGGCTAATAAACCTCGAACCAATCAGTTTCTCCCAGAATGAATAATAGTATTCTCTGAATAGTACAAATGAACATGATGCCAACTACAGCAGCATGGTCTGAGTGACACACTAACAATTCTGAATGGAGCAATGCCAGATGACACCAGCTGATGATTTGGCCCCATGTATATGGCACTAATGAAAGAAAACAATGACTCCCAGTACCTGGTGCACACTAATGGAATGCATATTAGGCTTAGAGGAATTCCATATAATTACATGGTTAATTAAAGTTGTTGACTTCCATGTAGGACACTATGTAGTCTCCAGAGAGAGAGAGAGAGCGTGAGAGAGAGAGAGAGAGAGAGAGAGATTCCCTTCATTCATAGGAACTGAAAGGATATCCCTGAAGTAGTCTTAAGCCAGGCAAGGTAGGAGAGTATCAGGCAGTAACTTCTTTATTGCATTTTTTTAAAATCTTCTATAGTTAATTAAATAAAAGTGTTAATCTATGACCAGCCACAGTGCTGACTGAAACAGTGCAACAGTCCTGCTCCATTATTGCTACAAGTATTACAAAGCTGGGTGAAATATATATAATAATGCAATGGTCCAAGTACTGTCCCTTGATGCTTTGCAAATTGCCTGTCTAAAATAGTTTGGGGAAATGGAACAATGGAGTTAGCTCCTGCCTTGGCCATTTTAATGCTCAAACAGAAATCATTTGCATAGTGACTGATTTTGGCTCATAAACAAACATAAATTTAATTAACTAATGACATTATTTAAGAGCTAGTTACTTTTTGAAAATGAATGGCATTCCAGAAGTGAACCTTAAAATTATGAAAATTGTAACTGATCTGAGATAAAATAAGGTCTTCCCATCCCCCCATGTTATAGCCCCTCCAAGCTTCTTGATGGACACATTGGTAGAAGTCAGATCCTTCTTGTCCAAAAGCCAATGCCCTAACACTCAAGTTAAAGGGGAATCTCCACTAGGTACTAGTAGTATGAGGCCTATGACATATAGTCAAGCAATTCTGTAGAGGTCAGGGGCACACATATACATTTCCTTTCCTAGTGTATTATCAACTGGTCAATGATATTTTACAGGAAATTTCTGATTTGACCAGAAGAAATACACCGCTACCTCGATATAACGCCCCCCGATATAACACGAATTCGGATATAACTCAGTAAAGCAGTGCTCCTGGGGGGCGGGGCTGTGCAGTCTGGTGGATCAAAGCAAGTTCAATATAATGCCGTTTCACATATAACACGGTAAGATTTTTTGGCTCGCAAGGACAGCGTTATATCGAGGTAGAGGTGTAGTTATTTCCACAATGATAAAAAACACTAGATAACATGGGTGCCAAATTCAATGTTGCTGACAAAATGGAGCATGAACAATATATAAACATACTGATGTTCTATTTGAGCTAATTTTTGAGCTGGTTAAAGATAGAAGTGGGCCAAAGCTGGAGAATTTGGGTTTGAACTCTACTAAGTCCTGGGGCCGGTTTTGTTCAATATCTTCATTAATGATCTGGAGGATGGCATGGACTGCACTCTCAGCAAATTTTGAGATGACACTAAACTGGGAGGAGTGGTAGATACGCTGGAGGGTAGGGATAGGATACAGAGAGACCTAGATAAATTAGAGGATTGGGCCAAAAGAAACCTGATGAGGTTCAACAAAGACAAGTGCAGAGTCTTGCACTTAGGATGGAAGAATCCCATTCACTGTTACAGACTAGGGACCAAATGGCTAGGAAGCAGTTCTGCAGAAAAGGACCTAGGGGTTACAGTGGATGAGAAGCTGGATATGAGTTAACAGTGTGCCCTTGTTGCCAAGAAGGCTAACGGCATTTTGGGCTGTATAAGTAGGGGCATTGCTAACAGATCGAGAGACATGATCATTCCCCTCTATTCAGCATTGGTGAGGCCTCATCTGGAGTACTGTGTCCAGTTTTGGGCCCCACACTAAAAGAAGGATGTGGAAAAATTGGAAAGAGTCCAGCAGAGAGCAACAAAAATGATTAGGGGGCTGGAGCAAATGACTTATGAGGAGAGGCTGAGGGAACTGGGATTTTTTAGTCTGCAGAAGAGAAGAATGATGGGGGATTTGATAGCTGCTTTCAACTACCTGAAAGGGGGCTCCAAAGAGGATGGATCTAGACTGTTCTCAGTGGTACCTGATGATAGAACAAGGAGTAATGGTCTCAAGTTGCAGTGGGGGAGGTTTAGGTTGGATATTAGGAAAAACTTTTTCACTAGGAGGGTGATGAAGCACTGGAATGCGTTACCTAGGGGGTGGTGGAATCTCCTTCCTTAGAGGTTTTGAAGGTCAGGCTGGACAAAGCCCTGGCTGGGATGATTTAGTTGGGAATTGGTCCTGCTTTGAGCAGGGGGTTGGACTAGATGACCTCCTGAGGTCCCTTCAAACCCTGATATTCTATGATATTCTATGATTCTATGATTATAAGTTCAGGAGTGTTTGATTCAGGCAAATCTCTAATACAAATACAAAAATGACCTTGTTTGTTTTCAAAATAATTCATGCAATAGCTTTGAAAGTTCTACAGGTAGTTTAGAAAGTACTGCTGTCAACCACAAAGAATAGTAATGTTAAGTGTAGTCAGAGCTGCCTTGAGTAGTAGATGTTTGAAATCCTTTCTGTTTTGTAGATATGGTAAACAAATCCCGCTGGCTGACTATTTCCAAGCATTCATATTATCATTTCCCTCAGCATTAAGAAGCCACTCACAAAAGAGGGAAGAGAAAAGCAATCTCAATATTGACTGAGTTTTCCCCAGTTCTTAGCACCCTGATGTCACAGGGCACAATCTGATATTGCTATACGGTATCATTGCAATAAACAGAAGAAGGATGCCACTGAATCATTCCTTTAGCGCAAGTGGTAGAGGCCTGCGCTTTGGGTCAGAAGGAGCCAGCTGTTCTTTCCTCATGTATGATTGCCTCAAGGTAGGAGGGTTCTTACAAATTAGGGGACCATATAGAATGGAATTAGAACTCCTGTGAACCTTAGATCCATGAGACAAGGGTCACAATTGATCCTCTCCTGGTTTAAGGCTGCTACTGTGACCAGCTATTCCATTAAAAGAGAAAAAGAAATGAAACACAAAATGAGTCTTGAAATTAATAGTGCTCAGCAAATAATGCATAATGAATCGTTTACTCAATTAATGTAATCTTTTTTCCATTTTTGAAATATTCATCAGCAGCTTAATGAATATCACAATGTATTCATTATTTGAAATTCTTCAATTAAATATTTCACAAGGTTTATTTACTGTCTGGTTTGTATTTGAAATTTAACATTTAACATATATAAGTCTAGATTGTGCCTTGGTGTACATGCCTATACTGGATGAAGAACCCCCTTGCTTAAGGTCATGACTAAAGCTACAATCTAGCCCTTAGTTATTTTGAATTATAAAAATGTACTCATTCTACACACTTGGCATATGTACAACTATTAATGCTATATACAGCAGCTAGGGCCAATGTCCAAAAAACTAATTCCTTCTAGATCTCCCTCTTCCCTCCAAATCTAGACTTCCTTACCCTTTCATGAAAAACCTGTGTGAGCCATCTCTTCTTGGATTGCCTACTCCAGACTTGGTTTTTAATACCCCTATTATAAAACCATAAAATAGCTCTTTTGTTAGCAAGCCTTGGGTAATTCCTCACAAAGAAATATGCTTACACTAAGATGTATGTATGCTTACACTATTGCCAATCCTCAATAGAGACTAATTAATGCATGTAACCCTTCTGCCCCTCTGAGTTGGCAGCAGTATCTAGGGGTTCCGTTTCAATAACACAATGCAAAACCGGCTCGAGCCCCCACCCAGTGCCCTGGGACAATTACATACCACCCCCCGGGTGCCTCTAGGAGGCAATACTTCCCCACTCACAATCACAGAGTCTGAGTGTAGCAAAAGCCTTTTAATAAAGAGGGAAACAATGCAGCATTATGTTGGGGAATCACCACAAACAGGATTCATAACAGAAACCATGAGCAAAAGACCCACCTCCAAGTAAGTCTGGCAGTGTCCTTTTCCCCTCAGGGTCTTAAGTCCAATCACCCCAAAGTCCAACAACCCCAAAGTCTCTGTCCCTGGTCAGTGCCGCCCCAGAGTTCAAAAGTTTATCTGCAGAGTTTTACCCCCCCAGCCTGGGCGGAAATGCGGGGGGCACACGGGATGTTAAGGGGCCCCTTATGTGGTCCGAGGCCAACTGCCCCACCTCTCCATGGAGTTCTGCTGAAGCCTTTGCCACGAATGGCTTCACTCTACCGGCCGTGCTGCGCCACGCCGCTCCGCTCCTCCAGCCGTCCCTGCAAACTGCTCCGCTCTGCTCCCCATTCCGTGGGCCGCTCCAACCGTCCCACAAACTGCTCAGCTCTGCCAGTTACTCCACTCTACCAGCCATCCCATGAACCGCTCCAGCTGCCCCCGCAAATGGCTCAGCTCTGCGCCACTCCGCTCACTGTTCCATGGGCCACTCCAACCATCCCACAAACTGTTCGGCTCTGCCAGCTGCTTAGCAATATATCTTCAGGCTCCCCCACTGGTTAACACAGCACTCAGTGATCTCAGCTCAGCAATTTTAGTTCTTTTAATGATTTCAGCTTGTAGTAGGGGAGCCCCAGTGCTGGTGCACCATTGGCCCAAAGTGGATTCAGTTCAGCAACTTCTAGCTAGACTCCTAATGGAAGCAAACTTAGCTCTGCTATTTAACAGTGGAAGGAGAGGGTAGCGCAATTGGTGTTCCAGGCCCTCAAAAGGGGCCCATATCATTAGGTACACATACCTGCCCCCAACCTCTCTCCATTCACTAGGTTTTGTAACCCATGCCCCTTGTCTAGCGAGTGCTACTTAGTTACTGGTGAATCCCTCTGTCATACAACAGTTCCACTGGCCTTGATTCACAGAATCAGGATAATAACACTTTATTCTTCCTGCCCCAATAACAAAGAAACTGGGGATCCCACACCAGCCAAAGTAACCACTTTCAGTTGTTGTTATCCCAGGCTAGGCGGGTGTGTGTGCCTATGCAAACAAGATCAGCCCATGAAGTTCTTTTCCACTCTCGCATAATTCACCACCAGATGTCAGGGTAGAGCTTATCCTCACTCTGCTTACATGCATATAGAAATTGTAAGGACTCTAAGATGCAACAGACTCATACAGCCAAGGAAAAGCATTCAGAAATTACATTAAAGGTGGGATTTTCTAAAGCACTCAGCATTGGTTTAATTCTGCCCCCATTTAAGTTAGTGAAAATTTTATCATTGATTTAAATGTGGGCAGAGTTAGGCCAATGCTTTTGCAAACTCCCCCAGAAGTGTTATACAAGGTGATTGATCAGATATCTGAATTACCAGGATGATAGCTACAGCACAATAGCAGATTTAGGGACAGATTCTGAAATCCTTGCTCAACTTGAGTCGTACCTGACTCTGTAAGTACATATATACTCACACTGTTCTAATGCAAAGTACCAGAGAGTCATATCAGAATGAACAGTGAACACAACACATGGGAGGCATTGCCCAGCAATCTTCTTCCACATTTCACAGCTTTCACACAGCTTTGAGAAGCACACCACACTGCATCCTGTCCAGTCAGCTATATCATCAAACCACACTTTCCACAGGCATCCCCTTTCTCTGGCACCTGCAAAACTTGTTTCACCAATCTTCCTCTGCTCATCGGACCCTCATGTCCCACAACTCAAGTTTTCTTTGTCTGATTGTCTTGATGATATCTGGTATCACTCCAGTTATGTTGTAAATTAGAGTGATTACTACCTTGTTAGTCATGTGTGAGGATAGCTAATATGCAGCAATTGCCGGTAGCATTTTATTTCAAAGGCAGAAAGCTTCCTAATGTCCCCTTTTCTTAATGTCAGTGTCTCACAAGCATATAGCAACATGCTGAAGGCAAGAGATTGCAGCAATTTCTTTTTACACTTCACTTTACGCTTCTCCAAATACAGCAAAGTGTGACTACAACAATAGCTATAACTCCAATTCTACGATGGATCTCAAAATGAAGTTTTGCATCTCTTGTAGTCATACTAACCAGTTATTTGATGTGCTCACTGCACTCCAACTCCTCAGATTTGGTTAGAAATATCTTCATTTTTTCAATACTTAGATATTAACATTATCTTTGTTTTTCCATCTGATATCTTTAGATCAAATTTCTCTCCTTCCATTGCTACTCTTTCTAGCAATTTTTGCATCTCTTCATAGCACAATCCAGTCAGATCAATATCAGCAGCAAAGGCCAGGCGACTAATTTTTCATCCAACAATGGGTACACACTCAGTGACTCTTCTTAAAATTCCTTCAAGATAACAGTTGAAGAGGGTTGATGATAGCATGCAGGCCTGTATTATACCTATCCCCAAAGTCAAACCAACTACTTTGCTCAGGCCCCACAAACCCCTAAGCTGTCACACTTCCATAGAGATTTTGTATCAGACATATTATGTTTTTACCAACTACAACCAGACGCAGGATCGTTTGTGCTATATGCTGTCAAACATCTTAGCAAAATCCACAAAGACATGGACCATTTTCCCATCATTCTTCAGCTAGGAATTTCTCAGTCTTTGTCACAATTCTCTTCAGGATATGCAGCTGTATTTTGGTAGGGTGTTTCAAAAATGAGATTGTGCAGTAATTTCCACAAAAAGTAGAGTCCCCCTTTTTATGAACAGGAATGATTAGGGACTGTGTCCAACTCTTGGGCCATCTTCCAGAATCCCAAATGACACTGACAAGCTTATGTTATGCTTGTATGAGTGTCTCACCACCACTTCTAATTAGTTCCGCTTCTATGTTATCCACTCAAGGGACTTCATTGTTTTTCAGTGTCTATAGTGCATCAGTGGAACTACTTCTGGCATAAAGTACTATTCCACGTGGCTTTGGAAGGCAGACTCTGGTTCTGAGATTTTTCGTCCTAGTCTGAATTTGCCTGCCCTTTTTGCTATTAGAAAAAAATCAGGAACTAAATGTGTTATAATATTCTCATGCAGTAGGTGTTTCACTAGAGAATTGCACAATATTATCATAACCATTCACTGCTTTTAAATTGCAGCTCTCTTTTCCTCTGCTCCATCTCCATAAATCATTTTTCTTTCTGCCAATGTGACAGTCATTGTATCAATTTTTGTAAAGCATTATCTGCTCTTTTCCCTGCCTCTCCACAGCAAAGCACTGTGTGATACTTGTCTGTAGGATGCTATGCAAAAATTAATTGCATTGTAAAAACTCCTTGGACTCTCATTCTACTCTCCTAGTGACTCTTGTCCTCATTTGGCAATTTAACTGATGCTTCATATAGTCCTTCCTTTTAAAGAGAATAGTAAGAAGTTATTCCCAAGGAGCATCTAAAAGCTTTTCTATTCTTTTGTTTTTGTAATTTTTGCTTTCTATTTTTATAGCTCTTCCCAGTGTGTATTACTTTATAGCTGTCACTGTTGTACTTGCTTTGCTATATGTCAGCACAGTTACATAGCAGATTGAAATCCATCTATGTTTTATTGGCTGTTTCCTCTGTGTCCTCTTCTTCTCCACAATTTAGTGTCATCAGTAATTTGAACTAGTTCACAGATGTTTCCTTCTTTCAAGTCATTTATAGTGATTAAAACCAGCAGAGGTCCAAGTACCAATTCCAATGGGAAGCCAAGTAACATTTGCCCAGCTGAACAGATAGTATTTATTTATTACTGAGGTGGTGAGGTTAGCTGGTAGCAGAACCAGATCTAGTTGAATGACTAGCAGAAAGAGAAAAAGGCCCAAATATTAGGCATGTATCACAGGCCCCCAGCAGAAGAGGAAAACCCTTGAGTTGGAACAATAATACGTGGGAGATTAGTTCAGATAAGATTCGTAAGCCTGAGTTCCTGAATCTGCTCTCACTTACACCAGTGTAAGTCAGCAGAATTGACTTTGTGAAACAAACAGCTTTAAGTCAGAGGAGAATTGAGCCCTGAATGCTTAGCTGAACTGTATTCAAAGTATCCAAATCTAATAGCCTGATTCTGCGATTTGCTGAGTTTCTCCAACAAGGTGCTGACTTAATTGGAGTTGAGGGTGCCTGAAACCAAACAGGGAGCATGCAGGATCAGGTCCTGAATAGACACACAAACTGTCTAAATGAACAGACACATCACCCATAAGGAATTGTATGTCCAAGCCTTTTGATCTTTGCCGTTAGAGTATGTTTCTGGCCATTTTACTGTTTCTAAGTTCTCCACCAGCATGTCTAACATGTATATGTGACTATGCCGAGTTTCTGAGCATTGTTTTCATTATTACATATTTGCATAAACTCTAACTTCACCATCCCCTACCCTTGGCCCAAGTATACTTCTGCTTTTCAGTCAGTGTCACTATTCAACCTGGTAGTGGGAGATGGCAGAGTTTACCTAGACTCAGGCTCCAATTTGGTGTATTTTATCTGAAGCAATTCATGCCAAACACAAAATGTATTCGCACTTGGATATAGCTTATGAGTTTGCTGACTAAAGGACTTGTTCTTCTCTCATGCTTGTGTAAACCAAGGAGAACTCCACTCAAGTCAGTGGAGTTACACCTGTGTAAGCAATGGCTAACATACATTCAAACAATTGGAGGAGCTTTTGCCACACCAATGCAGAAGGAGGTGGAACTGTGGTGCAGAACTGCTTTCCCAAGCCAGGGAAAGGGGACAGGCTTCCCCATACTTGAGCGTAAATGAGATTTGAGTTAGGCCTTAAATGAAATCAGCACAGTGCATGGGGTTTAGTGATGTGATTCATGTTAATGACAATTGGATTCAAGTTCCCCTCACCACTTTAACAATTTGTCA
The DNA here is from genome assembly GCF_013100865.1 of Trachemys scripta elegans. NCBI lineage: Eukaryota > Metazoa > Chordata > Testudines > Emydidae > Trachemys > Trachemys scripta. The sequence continues at coordinate 23,286,615 of NC_048300.1, read as the reverse complement.
CTACTGTTTTGATTCAAAAAAGATCAGCATCCAAAAGACAAGGTTTACAGACTCAGAGATGTGGACACATTTGCAAATGGTGTCAGTTTTGCTTCTATTCTCTTTTTTGAAGAGATCTCTTGGATTTTCACCAGTGAGACTGGCTCCTGCATGCCAAAGATAATTAAGGAGCTGATGGTCTCCTCTCAAAAACTTTTGCTGTCCACATGCAGAATAACAAAACATATTTCTCTCCATCCACCAGAAGGGAAACAATGAGGTTCCCTTGAAGGCATCTCCTTCTGTGAGGATCGGGGGGGCTGTTGGGGCAGAGAGGATCCAAGGATTTGGATGGGCTAGTTCCTAGCTCTATAATGGGCTGAAGTAAAATCCCAGATCCAAATGCCGCAGAATTTTAGGACAGTGAAGATCTAGACTCTCATGCTTGGGCCTATCTGTAACAATAACGTTTATTTTCCCTGGTTTTACAGTGGAATTGGTTTTCTTCTGACAATATAAATTAGTGGAGTCCTAGCCTGACAGAAGAGTTGTTGGTCTCATCGCACAAAATTTTTGCCACCTTACTCCATGAGCAGTAAGCAATTTACTCCCCACATAGATTTCAGTAGGGCTACTCATGGTGTAAGGTGCTACTCAGCATGAGTAAGGGCATCAGATCTGTCTACCAATGAACATTTCAGTAGAACATTTATGAAACACAGAAATTCCTGATTTGCTCAGATATCCAACATATGTTGTAGAAATACTGTCTCCAGTGTTTCACTCAGCTCCTATGGGGCATATAAATCTTTAAGCAACACAAAGGGCATTATTCTCACCAGTGTCAGAAAAGCTGAGGTTTGTCCTATTGACTTAACAACATCTGCATGAAATTGCTGATTCCATATTTCCATAAGTGGCCTTTTAACATTTTTCTTCATCTTCTTTTTTGTTTTAGCCAGGATACTTCTGTTTCTTCACTCTCTCCAAGGGCTGTTATTTTTTACAATTCCATCCTCAATGCCATGTTTTTCTCCTTACATTTTCCACTCACAAAGAGAAAAAACATGCAAATTCAGTTCTTATTATGCATTTATTTGTATTCCCGTAGCACCTATCGGTTGCAACTGAGGTAGAAGCCCCATTGTACTAGGTGGTTATACATAATAGGAGACAGTCTGTGCCCTGCAGAGCTTATAGATAAGACAGAAAAGAGCATAAGAAAGAAAGTATGATTATTCTCCTTTTTATAGATGGGGAACTGAGGCACACAGCAATTAAGTGACTTGCCTAAAGTTGCACAGGGAATCTCTGGCAGAGCTGGCAATTGAATCGCGATCTCCGGAGTCCCAGTTCAGTGACCTCAAAAAAAGATAGAACCATCAAATATTAAAATGTGCCATATTAGAAAGCCACAGGGATCTCACTTTTGGCTAAAACCTTGTTTGCTTATTATGTAAACTATATATCTTTCTAAGGGACTTATATGGCCGCTTATGGCAGTCTATCTGAGCCCCTCACAACCTTTAATGCATTTACCTTCACAGCACTCCTGTAAGGTAGGGCAGGCCTATTATTCCCATTTTACAGAGTGGGGACTGACACACAGACTGACTTGCTTAAGGATACATATAAAGTCTGAGGCACATCAGGGAACTGAACCCAGGTTTCCTGAGTCCCCTACACATCTTATCTACCTTACTCTTTATCTGCATTGGGTTTGTTCCACAATCCATTGAAGAGCATACCCACAGCGCATATTTATTTCCTGCAGTGAATTTCTTTACCTCGGGTGGTCCATAACTCATGTCACTTTATATTATATTTTCCCAGCTAAGCTTTCAAATTGTTTAATAAAAAACATGCAGATATTTGAATACCCAGTATTGATAAATGATAAGTGACATTAATGCTAACCACTAGTCTATTTTTAAAAATTATCACCAGTTCATTGAAAGGCATTTTGTGAGAGTGGCAAAAAATCCTTTAAGAACTGGGTCAAAATTTCAATCTTTCTGCTAGAAGACTGCCTCAGTAAATTTGTTTGCAGTGGTAATCTTTTCAGCACTGCCTTTAATAAAAACAAAACAAAAAAATGCCACTTTCATACAACAGCAAAGAATCCAGAGTTTTAATCCACTTATTACAAGTTGAAGGTGATTTGAAAGTGAGACAGCTCAAAGTGGAGAATTTATCCTGTTTATGAATAGAAGGCAGAGGAACGGTGAAATGCTACACTTTGCTAACACAGGTATTCCCTTTAGCATTTGCAATCTGTGGAATCCTCATGAAATCTGGAAAGTCAACCAATTTTTGAACTCCTAAGTCTAGCAAAAAGAAGAACTAAATGTAACAATAGACTGAATGCAAATAAAGACATTCCAATTTTTTTTTTTTTTTTTTGAAAATAGCCTTCTAGCCCATTTACAAGCATTAGGGGATTCTTCCCCCAACTCCTATTATAACAAAGTCCTTTTTCACAGAACCACAAGCACATTTCTGGGAAAACATGAAAGACTCATTCTGATTTACAATCATTTGAGATTCATTATCAGAAGTTTTCATAGTCCATGACAGTAGGTTTTTAAATAGCAACGTAGACTCACGCTTAGTGACCTCAGGAGATAATCCAATTTGTTTTTCCAAATGGCTATATAGTAATTGGCCATGGAATATATTTCTTTTGTCAGTGGATGTCACAGTTCATTTCATTTATCCACTGGTTATGTTCTTGAGGTAAAAATATAAGTATTGACATGCTGGAACTAACATAGCTGTAAGTGCCAAGTGGAGAAAAGCTAATTGACATTAATAAAAACTTCTGTGTCATCTTCTCAGAGTGTTGAGCATGAGGCTATAAATAGAACAAAAACAAAACCACACACTCTTCTGGATCTATACTCCAGAAGAAAATGTGCCCCTTCTGGCAATGCATGTCCAAGGAGTCTCAGCAGGCAATGAACTCTCCCTGTAACTGTGGGCTAATCATACACACTAACCCTTTTAAAATACAGGAAGCATGGAAGTAAACGTGGAAGCAGTGTGATCAGATTTAAAAAGCATGCTGGGAAGTCTGTGAAGAAGCCCCCCAGTTTTTTCATATCTGCCAAGTTTGACTTTTAAAGTGAATTAATGTACAAATTGATAAAAAAATATTTCTAGCGATTTCAGGCACTGGATCATGACAAGTTCCTGCCACACACACCTGACTATGGTGCTCTTTTCACCAAATCAAAATTAGCTCTATAAATTCTCTTGGCTTGCCCTGTACAGTTACTCTATTAAACAGAGTTGGATGTGCGCATTAGGATAAGATAAGTTTATCTAAGCTCTGGCAAATTTTGTAAACAAGATACAACTAGAGACAGACCAAAACCAGAACCATCCATCTGAACCATCTCAACCTATGGATGGTTGTTCCCAATCGAATCAGGATCAGAATCATATTTTGACTTTGCAAAACAAAAAGCAACCAACGAATTTAGACCAACAAAATTTAAAGACTCCAAACCATCCCCAAGGTCCACTCATCTATGGATACAGGTAGATAGAGAGAGACTGCAAATTGAGAAAGGAAGATTTTCAAATTTTTTTAAAAATAATTAAAAAATTAAGTGCCATGTGAAAAGTGGGTGCAAAACTCTATAATATCAGACTAGTACTGTTTTATACCCACACTACACAGGTGTAGATGACTACCTAAGGTATAAGGCAGTGGAGAATCAGGTCCTTAAAGTTTAATACTCTTTCCACACTATGTATTTCTTTGTCTTTATTTCAGTCTAATCCTCTCACCTTTTGTGTGTGTTGATAATGGTGTACATAGGATTTCAAAGCATTTCAGAGTTCAGACTAGGTCTAGTACAGAGAAATGTTTCATCTTAGAAGCTTTGATCACAAAAACATATGAAGCTCCAGATGAAGCATTGCTACCAGATAAATAACTATAGTAACATGAAAGCTGTAGACACTACAGCAGATTTTGTAGTTTCATTACCTTTAATTTTTCCTGACTTCAACTTAGAAATGCAAGTTGGGGCAGTTTTGCCTTTTCAAGTGTATGGCCTTAAATGAAGCTCTGTGGTGGCCCTAAAACTGCAGAACCCAATTCATTATGGTATTTATATGCAACTAGTTGCCTTGAATTGGGAGAACTAGGAGCTAGCTTGTTGCCAGGCAAACTACTGTCAAGGGTTCAGGCTGTATAATTAGTTACATTGAGACAGCGTGAGCAGGGAATGCTCTGAAGCTTTCAGTTCCTCATTCAACTTGGTATAGTTCAATGATGGAAGTTTTTGGTGCAAGCTTGGAGAGTATGCCAATTCTCAGAGGATGAGTGTCTGTAGCAGCACATCCTTTTATCTCTAAATGCCCCTGGTTCAATCTCTGATGTGTCAGCCAAGATAATGGCCATCATACTTGCAGGTTGAGGGAAAAACAGTTTTCCTGTTAAGGTGAAATGGGAATCAGAGCAAATGCAAATAAGCTAAAACTAGTAGTCAGCAAGGAAACTACTGGCTCCATCTGGTCTGAAGTAGATGATGCAATGGGTACCTTGTCATCACAGATATGAGAATGGGCTTTGGGAGAATAAAGAGCTGTACTCCATTTAACAGCAGTGCATATGACATGGAACATACTCCACTCAGTTGTTTTGTTGTTGTTGTTGTTAGGATATGGGGTGGCTCTATGTTTTTCGCCACCCCAAGCATGGCAGGCAGGCGGTTTTCGGCGGCGCGCCTACGAGTGGTCCGCCAGTGCCACGCCATCAGCGTCCCCACTGCCGAATTGCCGCTGAAGCCGCGGGACCGGCGACCTCCCGCAGGCATGCCTACGAAAGCCACCTGCCTGCCACCCTCACGGTGACTGGCAGGCCGCACCCCATGGCTTGCCGCCCCAGGCACGTGCTTGCTGCGCTGGTGCCTGGAGCCGCCCCTGGTTAGGATGTTTGCTGTTCAAATTGTATTTACTATAGAATGCCATTCTCCTGGGAGGAGTACATATCAGCTCTGAAGTTGGTCAAAAACTGGGGAAAGTATTTCAAAACAATGAACAGTTTTCCTGTTTGTTTTTCCTAACTTGTAAATGTCATCAACATTTCAAATTTTGAAAAATGTTGAACAGCTCTATCCAAAGGCAATGCAGGTAAAAAGCTTAGTTACAAAGGAGCAAGGGACACATGGACATGTTCCTGATTTTATTGCAACCAAGGGTGGAACATCAATGGATGCCAGGTTGAATCCTGTATTATTAAATCTTACATCCCTCTCTCTTTGAGAGCTCCTCTAGAGCTCTGTGGTTCAGGAGGTCTTTGTGGGAGGGAGGGTGAGTGTTCTGACAAAAGCCACCTTGCCTCCCTTTGATATAGAAAGGTACCAACCTTTTCCCCATTTCTCTGAACAACTTTAATAGGGCATGTGACGCCTCTGTAGGCATTAATTAACTCTGATTAATTTTAAATCACCACACTACTAGTAGCAGAGTGGATTACACAGAGAGAGAGAGAGAAAGAGAGAGAGAGAGAGAGGAGTCAAATCCCATATTTATGGATTGCAAACACAGTGTTCCAGCCTATGATAACTCATTACTCTCCTTACCACCACTTTGCTCCCTTTTCTCAACATTTTTTTCATTTTTCAGCCAGCACCAGAGAGAACTGAGGTCTGGTGCATCTCCCCTGTGCCTTGCTGGTAATTCAGGCACTGGCAACAGTGTATCAATGCAAGTTCTTGAGTGCCCTAAGATTTCATTAGGCTCTTTCTGATCTTTGTTTAATTTTCAGCCATTGCTTGTTTTTAGCTTCATATGCCTTTAGCCTTAAAATCTGGGTGAAAAGGTAAATGAGACAGCAGTGTCATTTACTTGGTATTACCTGCTTGGAGACTGGCCATTTCCCATTATGATTTCTTAGTATGAAATGCACAATACACCATGGCTGTATGTATATGTCTTCTCCGGTGTCCATTCAGCATAAATTACTACTTAGCCATGTAGTACTGCTCTAGTGAAAGCCATCATACCTTGTACCCTTCTATTGCCTTGTGAATCTGTTAGGTGAAACAAACATGTGAACCCAATTAGAGTTTACTGTGACACTATATTAAAGTGCTAGTGTTTGGGAGATAATGTTGCCACTTGGCAGCACTTTAAATGATGAGGACAGAGTTGGAGAGTATTATAATTTGTTAGAAAAAATTAAGGTGCACCATCTCTTAGGAAAGCATTTGCAACAGATACAGTAATGCAGAATGTAAAATAGGGACAGCAAATAGATAGGGAAAATGAATGGATAAGCTGTGTAATTTGTGAATATTTTACCGTATATTGCACAAACAGCTGCACATAAAGTTGAGCAGTGCTGTTAGAATGCATTAAGCATGCTTGCAAATATATATTACAAATGATCTTTTTACATAGCTTTTGGGGGCTATTTAGATTTAAATATGGTTGTTAACCATATAGTCTATCCAAGATTAATGTCCAAGGCTGGGTTAAATGCAGGTGAAGGCTCATTTGTGTCTCTTAATTCTATTCAGTCTGAGTTTTGACACCATTTCAAAAGAACCTGGTTCCAAATGAGTAAAAAGTCCTATTCTATTAAAAGTTATCATTATTGTTCAGGGAAAAACTCATTTATACCATTAAAAATGGAAGAATACTTTAAAAATAAATGGCAGCTTTCCTATATATTGTCATAATTGCCAAATAATGACTCAAAAAGACTTTTATCCAATTTCCTAATATTCATGAGGTCTGATTTAATGAGATAATTAATTCAGAGGAGCATGATCCATGACTAGATTCTCATAGCCTGATACTATTTTTTTTTCCTTGTTCAAGTGACACTAGAAATGAAGTGTTCATCATTTCAGATTTGTCAATGGAGGAGCTTATATTAGGGCTTAATCTATTAATCCTGACTCAGACAAGTAGTTCCACTGACTTCAGGTAAGATGCTGACTTCAGTGAGAAAATGGACATTATAAATGAACCATTCATATACAAGATTGCCAGCTATGAAGCTGGAATCAGGGGGCATATTCCATTCAACCCTTTCTCACACATGTAGACCTAGTCACATTAGATAAGTAGTTGACTTCAGTGTGAATACTCATGTGTTTAAGGGTTGCAGGAAGTCCTTTAATTATCAATTTATGCCCCAGGACCACGTACAGATATCCTAGAGTGGACCCTTAAACACACATGAAGTCTCATTAGTGTATAGAATCATAGAGAATTAGGGTTGGAAGAGCTCAAGAAGTCATCTAGTCCAACCCCCTGCTCAAAGCAGGACCAACACCAACTAAATCATCCCAGCCAGGGCTTTGTCAAATCAGGCCTTAAAAACCTCTGAGGATGGAGATTCCACCACTTCCCTAGGTAACCCATTCCAGTGCTTCACCACCCTCTTTGTGATATAGTGTTTCCTAATATCCAACCTAAACCTCCCCCATTGCAAATTGAGACCATTGCTCCTTGTTCTGTCATCTGCCACCACTGAGAACAGCCAAGCTCCATCTTCTGTTCACAGATCAGATTCTTAAGTCTGAGAAACTCTTTCAGAATTTTACCCTATAGAAATTAATACCATTAGTAACTGGCATTCATACTGAACAGTAATATTTATGTTTCTAGCCATTTACAAACATTATATTAGAGATCCTCACAACCCTTTGAGATAGTTTAGTGAGTAGGCGTTATAGTTGACATTATACTCAATTTCTGTGTTTTTGCACTGTAAGAACTGGGTGGTCGGTGAGAGTCGTTATGGCTCAGAGAAATGCATATGCTCTTCCAAATAGCTTGCTTGACTGAAAAGTTAAAGCAAAAATGTCTGCTAGTCTAAAGACAACATGTCTCATAACAAACCTACTTCGCATTGTGAGGCTGTAAACTTTAAAAAATAACCTGAAGTAGTAAAATATGCTTCAGGGATTTTTCAAACAATGTCATGCTTTCTTACTAATTAGAAGCTTGATTTAGTGACATTTAACTTCAGATCATTATTTCCATAGTAGCAAAAAGTAGCCACCTGTAGTGTTATATTTAAATAGAAGGATTCTGGTCAACTTAACTTCATGATGTCATGGAATCTAGTTAGCAGAATTAATCCTGGCATTTTTGATATTCTATTCTTCTTTCTATATTTTCAAATATATTGTTTTCAGTTACAACACAGAATACAAAGTGTACAGTGCTCACTTTATATTTATTTTTTATTACAACTATTTTCACTGTAAAAAAACAAAATAGTATTTTTCAATTCACTTAATACAAGTACTGTAGTGCAATCTCTTTGCCAGGAAAGTTGAAATTACAAATGTTTAATTAGGTACAAAAAAAACCTGCATTCAAAAACAAAACAATGTAAAATGTTAGAGCCTGCAAGTCCACTCAGTCCTACTTCTTGTTCAGCCAATCGCTCAAACAAGTTTTTTACATTTGCAGGAGATAATGCTGCCCGCTTCTTGTTTACAATATCACCTAAAAGTGAGAACAGGTGTTCTCATGGCATTGTTGTAGCCAGCATCCCAAGATATTTATGGGCCAGATGCGCTAAAGATTCATATGTCCCTTCATGCTTCAACCACCATTCAGAGGACATGTGTCCATGCTGATGACAGGTTCTGCTCGATAATGATCCAAAGCAATGTGGACCAACGCATGTTCATTTTCATTATCTGAGTCAGGTACCACCAGCCGAAGATTGATTTTCTTTTTTGGTGGTTCGGGTTCTGTAGTTTCCGAATCGAAGTGTTGCTCTTTTTAGGCTTCTGAAAGCATGTGCCACACATTGTCCCGCTCAGATTTTGGAAGGCACTTTAGATTCTTAAACCTTGGATCAAGGAATGTAGCTATCTTTAGAAATCTCACATTGGTACCTTTGCATTTTGCCAGATCTGCAGTGAAAGTGTTCGTATCATCTGAGACTGCTATAACATGAAATATATGGCAGAATACAGGTAAATCAGAGCCAGGAACATACAATTCTCCCTCAGGGAGTTCAGACACAAATTTAATTAACACATTATTTTTTAAAGAGCATCATCACCATGGAAGCATGTCCTCTGGAATGGTGGCTGAAGCATAAAAGGGCATACGAATGTTTAGCATATCTAGCACATAAATACCTTGTAATACCGGCTACAAAAGTGCCATGCAAATACCTGTTCTCACTTTCAGGTGACGTAAATAAGAAGAGCACAGCATTATCTCCTGTAAATGTAAACAAACTTTTTTGTCTTAGCAATTGGCTGAACAAGGAGGAGGACTAGGTGAACTTGTAGGCTCTGAAGATTTAAATTTTGTTTTTGAGTGAAGTTATGTAACAAAAAAAATCGACATTTGTAAGTTGCACTTTACGACAAAGAGATTACACTATAGTACTTGTCTGAGGTGAATTGAAAAAATACTGTTTCTTTTATCATTTTTACAGTGCAAATATTTGTAATAAAAAATAATGTGCGCTTTGATTTCAATTCCAACACAGAAAACCATACATATGAAATTTCAATTGGTATTCTATTGTTTAACAGTGCAATTAAAACTGCAATTAATCATGATTAATTTTTTTAATCGCGATTAATTTTTTTGAGTTAATCACATGAGTTAACTATGATTAACCAACAGTCCTAATAATAAGATAAAATTAATAGAATTGCAATTTGAATTTCTTACATATAACAAATTCTTCTGTCTGTATTCTATATTTTCAGAAAACTGATTTTTTTTAAATGCACAAGAAATAAAGTGAACATTGCTTTTATATTAACTTTATTCACTTTGAGTTAGTACTGGTTGTTAAAATAGAGTTGCAGCATTCCAGCCACATTTTCATTTTTCAGACATTGGCATCGAGCACAGAAAAGAACCCCAAATTTGCTGAAACTTCTTTCCATTTCAGCTAAATTTACAGTCGGTTGGAGGAGAACTACTGCATGGTTTGCCATATTGGGAACTGTAGCAGGGTGGACACCTGCTCCGGCCTGGAAGGGCCTGAGATAGCCCAGGGAGCAGGTAGCATGAAGGCTGAGCTGATTGAGGGAAGTGGCTGCAGCTGGGGCCACACCCCAATCAGGCTTCAGCTGGCCTATATAAGAGGCTAGGAGCCTGGAGCTCAGTAGAGTCTCTCTCTGCCTTCAGAGAGAGAAGGGCCTGGCTGCAGGGAGCTAGAGAGGGTACCTGAGTGGAGCAGGACTGGGGAGAGGCTGAGGAGCTGGGGAATTCCAGCCTGGATAGCCCCAGGCTGCGGCCTGGTAATAGGCCAAGGGATACTGGGGGTTGCAGAGGGCAGCCCAGGGCTAGGCCAAGGCAGCAGGTCCGAACCCAACCTTGCCTATGATGAGTGGCCTATACTGCAGTCTGCCCCAGAGAGTGGGGGCTAGCTGGTGACTGGCAGTGGCCTATCCTGTGGTGAGGTGGGGTTAGTGGGTGGGGGTTCCCCTGGGAGGGGAGAGCGAGATTATGTATGGGTATTGCCAGGGGGCAGCATCCAGGGCAAGGAGCACCGGGGTCCTGGGAGGGACACAGGGGCCAGAGAAGAGGAAATGCAGATCACTGGCCTGCAGAGGGCACTCCAGAGGCTGGTGAGCTAATTCCCTGGACGACCAGCGGGAGGTGCTGCAGGGGTGAGTCCGGACCCAATTACAGGAACATGATATTCCACAGCCATCCAGAAGTAAATTAGATCCATTTAGGAGGAAATCAATTGCTGGTTGGTTATTTTTTAGGTTGTACTGTCTCAGTTTATCAGCACTGCTTTGAGCAGCTGTAGATCCATTTGCCTTATCAATTGATGATGCAAGATGCTCCAGCCATGATTTTAAATCCAGGACAATGTTGTGCACTTCGTGTATTTGATGTTTTGGTGACAGTATAATGTCCAGTACTGTCACCAGGGGTCTGCAGTTCTTTGCAATGTGTATGTCAGGTCAGCATGCATGTCTTCTACCACTAACAGATTGGCTATATCTCCTTGTTCCATTTGTTCATGCTCCATGAACCCATAGTACAACTGGTAGTACTATACATGGTACTTTACACAATTGAACCATGTATTCCACCTGGTCACAACTGGTTTAGGTGGAAGTGTTGGTGAATCAACACTCTGTTCATTCAAGTATCTCAAAAACCATGCATGACGACCTGGAGCTTTCATTAAAAGTTATTTCATCATCAAAGCGACAAAGCATCCACTTGCTTAAAGGTATCTCTCCAAGTATTTCCTGCCAGAGTGATGACACTAAACTGGGAGGAGTGATAGATACTCTGGACGGTAGGGATAGGATACAGAGGGACCTAGACAAATTAGAGGGTTGGGCCAAAAGAAACCTGATGAGGTTCAACAAGGACAAGTGCAGAGTCCTGCACTTAGGACAGAAGAATCCCAGTCACTGTTACAGACTAGGGACCGAATGGCTAGGAAGCAGCTCTGCAGAAAAGAACCTAGGGATTAGAGTGGACGAGAAGCTGGATATGAGTCAACAGGGTGTCCTTGTTGCCAAGAAGGCTAACGGCATTTTGGGCTGTATATGTACGGGCATTGCCAGCAAATCGAGGGACATGATCATTCCCCTTTATTTGACATTGGTGAGGCCTCATCTGGAGTACTGTGTCCAGTTTTGGGCCCCACACTACAAGAAGGATGTGGAAAAATTGGAAAGAGTCCAGCGGAGGGCAACAAAAATGATTAGGGGGCTGGAGCACATGACTTATGAGGAGAGGCTGAGGGAACTGGGGATTGTTTAGTCTGCAGAAGACAAGAATGAGGAGGGATTTGATAGCTGCTTTCAACTACCTGAAAGGGGGTTCCAAAGAGGATGGATCTAGACTGTTCTCAGTGGTACCAGATGACAGAACAAGGAGTAATGGTCTCAAGTTGCAGTGGGGGAGGTTTAGGTTGGATATTAGGAAAAAACTTTTTCACTAGAAGGGTGGTGAAGCACTGGAATAGGTTACCTAGGGAGGTGGTGGAATCTCCTTCCTTGGAGGTTTTTAAGGTCAGGCTTGACAAAGCCCTGGCTGGGATGATTTAGTTGGGAATTGGTCCTGCTTTGAGCAGGGGGTTGGACTAGATGTCCTCCTGAGGTCCCTTCCAACTCTGATATTCTATGACTCTGGTGGTGGTGCTCTCCACTGAGATTGTAATAATGTATACAGCCCTATCACAGCTGCTGGGTAGTAGCATAGAGATGTTGGCCATCCTGTGTCCTGTATTCTAGTCCCTGCAGAAACTCATGCCAGAGTAACAATGGTTTGAGGTACAAATAAGAAAATACACTCATCTATAAATAATTCAACATTTTCACCCTTCTTGTTAGAATCATTTAATAGGAACATTCTGTTTTCCAGCAGTGGATAGTTTTGTTTCATTTTTCAAGTTAAAAATATGGCTTGTTCTGCCACATCGCTGAGATCTTTGCCTATTTTCCCCTCCATTCATTTTCAAAAGACATTAATTCTTTTCAAATGCTTTGTCTGGCCGGCTTCTATAGTTGTTCTGCTCCCAGGATATATAAGACTGAGCTAGAAGGTGGTTGCATTTGTAGAAAGGGGCACATACAAAGAACTACATGTTTTATGTGTCACAGTTTTTCCTCTGTGCCTTAACGATCTTTGTTTGCTGGGAACACAGCAAAATTGGAGTGTGATTTTTATTAAAGAATTACTTTTAAAGGTCACTCTCCCCGTCTGTTCAGTGATTGGACTCTCTGCTGAGACTGTCATTAAGTATGCTAAACGAGTGCCAGTTGTGCTTGTGGTTTTGCTGATGGGGAAATCTGTCCATTAGAAACTGAACAGAGATTATGAAGGCATTTCCCAAAGGCCAGTGAAGAAACCAACATTAGATAACAAAGCAAAAGATTTAAAAAAAAAATGTTATCTGACTGTCTTGGTGTAAACAAGCCAGCAGTTTGCAGAAAGGCACTTGTTATTCTCTACATCTCTAAGGCTACTTCACCCAATTCTCTCAGGTGCTTCTTTCATCCAGTTACCAGTAAATCAATTAACAATACTAATCAAATCAATTCTGAAAAACCTCATGACAATAAAACTAGTGAAAAATGCATTTACATTCAGCATTCAAAGAAAATCAACTATTTTTTAAGATTCGCTCCCACCATATAGAAACAAAGAAATATGTCAAACCCCAAACCAAAAAATAACCAACCAGACAAAAACCCACAAGAAACCCCCCATTGCTACTGGAAACTAAAAGGATCAGGGATCATAAAATCCATCCTATTAGGGATGTGTTCCACCAAAGATTTATCTAACCCTGTAACCAAATCATATACAGTTTTATAATTCTTACTCTTTGAAATTCCATTGCACGTGCAGCCTGTAATGAAACTACAAAATGAAGGGCAAATTCTGCACTCTGTTCCTGCAATGTAACTCTTTTGCCTTCACTATGAGCAGACTACAGGTCTAGGTAGATATGTCCAACCTTACCTATAGCAACAGTATGTGTGTATATACAGAAGCATACTATTTAATAGGTACACTATTACAAATGTTATAGTTAATGCTATCGATAACCATTGGAGTAAAAATTGTGTTGAGGGCAGTGTGGCTCAGGGAGAGATTATACCTTAGAGAGAAACAAGCCTTCCTTAGGGAAGTGTTAAAATATGCATGAGTTTTCCAAACAATTTCATGCCTTCACATTTTTTTTATACTCACACATATATATTTTTATATTGATTCTGTAGTTTTCTTTTTATTTTCAGATTTCATTTAGAATAAATATGGATGAAAGCCATAAAAGAAAGAAAACAATCCATTGAAATGAAGGGAAAATACCTATTTTGATCAAAGCTTTTAGTATCAGCTCTTTCTACTACTTCTCAGTTCTCATTTTGCTCTCCTGCTGATAAGGTCATTGGAAGTATGAATTGAAGCAGGAGAGCTAAAAACACAGGCTAAATAAACTGGGTTCTGTCACTACCAGCACATTGAAGTTTTAGTGATGTGGCTTATCTTATGACTGAACTCTCAAAAGCCTAAAATTCCACTGCAGCTAAATTACTGTTTAACTGCTCATAAATCAATGGAGAGCTTTTAACACAAGGATTACAGAGACAGGGAGCTTCCAGCATAACAGAAGAAAATACACTCTAAGCTCTCATGCCTCTGCATTGTTAAGGAACGCTTTAGGGAAACATCTTGGACAGAAGATACACAGAACGAATGAAAATGAGTACTGGGGGAACTCAGGAGAACCCATTGGACAAGAAAGCTCACCGCAGTTTGAAAGGAAACCAGCAGACTCATAAGCTTAATTAAAAAGCCAAGAATTTGAAGAAGAAAAAAATAGTAGTGGATCTAGAAGTCCAATTCCCAATTATTTTCATGGGAAACAGCCATACAAATTCCTTGGGCATTGTTGAAAATCTCAGCCTAATAATATAATTATTTACTTTTAAAGATTATATGAAGGGCCAGACTTTGCTTGCTCTGTCTGTAGATGTGCAGGGGGAGATTACAAGGGGATTCCCTTCTCCCCACTTTACGCAGCCTGCCTTTGGGTAAATCGCTCCACCTCTCTGTGCCCATTTCACCTAATACATTTGTTTGCATAGATCAAACTCTGCAGAGCAGGGACTGTCACTTGCAATGTGTTTGTATAGTGCCTAGCACAATGGGGCTCTGATTTCACAACACAAATATGGGTGCTATCACAATACAAATAATAATAATGAGGCTGCCTTCAAGTCCCTGTGCTTGTCCATGGGGATACCAACTGGGAGGAGGCATATCGACAGTTGTTGATCTTTAAAAAAGGCCCAGGCCTATGGGATGCAGCTGGATTCTGCACCAACCCACACCCTGTTCAAAGTGTATTTTTGACTAGTTTCAGATATCATGCAGAAGTATCAAATGCCTTACTGTTACCAAAATATCGAGTCCACCTAACTGAGAGCCAATAACAGCCAGACAGGGATAAGGAAGAGTTGCTTTATTCTGCAGAAGAAAGGAGAGCTTTGCACCTTAGTACAAAAACTCTGTCTTACACACATTTTACAGATCCTTTATACACATTCAGACAAAGGTCCTTGCAGTGTTAACACTTGATTGGTGGTTGTCAGACCCGTGCTTTTGCTATCTGGTCAGTGAAAACCGGCTTGGGACCAGCTCCAACTACCTTAAGGCCTTGAAGGGAAGACAGTTGAAAAGTTCAGGCTACTGTGTACTTGAAGTGTCTGCTTCCCCCTAATGGCCACTGGTTGACATAAAGGCTGCTCTGTTAAGGAGGGGTCACTAGTAACTTTCACATTACTGAAATCGAGGTAAATTAGATCCACTGTGTTTCCTTTGTCTAAAAGATCTGTTATCTTCTCAAATAAGGAGATCAGGTTGGTTTGGCACAATCTACTGTTGTAAAACCATGTTGTATTTTGTCCCAATTACCATTGACCTCAATGTCCTTAACTACTTTCTCCTTCAAAAATTTTTCCAAGACCACTGCACTCTCAGCAAGTTTGCAGATGACACTAAACTGGGAGGAGTGGTAGATACGCTGGAGGGTAGGGACAGGATACAGAGTGACCTAGACAAATTAGAGGATTGGGCCAAAATAAACCTGATGAGGTTCAACAAGGACAAATGCAGAGTCCTGCACTTAGGATGGAAGAATCCCATGCACCGTTACAGACTAGGGACCGAATGGCTAGGAAGCAGTTCTGCAGAAAAGGACCTAGAGGTTACAGTGGACAAGAAGCTGGATATGAGTCGACAGTGTGCCCTTGTTGCCAAGAAGGCTAACGGCATTTTGAGCTGTATAAGTAGGGGCATTGCCAGCAGATCGAGGGATCATTCCCCTCTATTCGACATTAGTGAGGCCTCATCTGGAGTACTGTGTCCAGTTTTGGGCCCCACACTACAAGAAGGATGTGGAAAGACGATAAAGTCATTGCGGAGAAACTGAATGGATTCTTTGCTTCAGTCTTCACGGCTGAGGATGTTAGGGAGATTCCCAAACCTGAGCCGGCTTTTGTAGATGACAAATCTGAGGACAAATCTGTCACAGATTGAAGTGTCACGAGAGGAGGTTTTGGAATTAATTGATAAACTTAACAGTAACAAGTCACTGGGACCAGATGGCATTCATCCAAGAGTTCTGAAAGAACTCAAATGTGAAGTTGCGGAACTATTAACTAAGGTTTGTAATCTGTCCTTTAAATCGGCTTCTGTACCCAATGACTGGAAGTTAGCTAATGTAACACCAATATTTAAAAAGGGCTCTAGAGGTGATCCTGGCAATTACAGACCGGTAAGTCTAACGTCGGTACCGGGCAAATTAGTCGAAACAAGAATAAAATTGTCAGACACATAGAAAAACATAAACTGTTGAGCAATAGTCAACATGGTTTCCGTAAAGGGAAATCGTGTCTTACTAATCTATTAGAGTTCTTTGAAGGGGTCAACAAACATGTGGAAAAGGGGGATCCAGTGGACATAGTGTACTTAGATTTTCAGAAAGCCTTTGACAAGGTCCCTCACCAAAGGCTTTTATGTAAATTAAGTTGTCAAGGGATAAAAGGGAAGGTCCTTTCATGAATTGAGAACTGGTTAAAAGACCGGGAACAAAGGGTAGGAATTAATGGTAAATTCTCAGAATGGAGAGGGGTAACTAGTGGTGTTCCCCAAGGGTCAGTCCTCAGACCAATCCTATTCAACTTATTTATAAATGATCTGGAGAAAGGGGTAAACAGTGAGGTGGCAAAGTTTGCAGATGATACTAAACTGCTCAAGATAGTTAAGACCAAAGCAGACTGTGATGAACTTCAAAAAGATCTCACAAAACTAAGTGATTGGGCAACAAAATGGCAAATGAAATTTAATGTGAATAAATGTAAAGTAATGCACATTGGAAAAAATAAACCCAACTATACATACAATATGATGGGGGCTAATTTAGCTACAACAAGTCAGGAAAAAGATCTTGGAGTCATTGTGGATAGTTCTCTGAAAATGTCTGCGCAGTGTGCAGAGGCGGTCAAAAAAGCAAACAGGATGTTAGGGATCATTAAAAAGGGGATAGAGAATAAGACTGAGAATATATTATTGCCCTTATATAAATCAATGGTACGCCCTCATCTCGAATACTGCGTACAGATGTAGTCTCCTCATCTAAAAAAAGATATACTGGCACTAGAAAAGGTTCAGAAATGGGCAACTGAAATGATTAGGGGTTTGGAACGGGTCCCACATGAGGAGAGATTAAAGAAGCTAGGACTCCTCAGCTAGGAAAAGAGGAGACTAAAGGGGGATATGAGAGAGGTATATAAAATCATGAGTGATGTGGAGAAAGTGGATAAGAAAAAGTTATTTACTTATTCCCATAATACAAGAACTAGGGGTCACCAAATGAAATTAATAGGCAGCAGGTTTAAAACAAATACAAGGAAGTTCTTCTTCACGCAGCACACAGTCAACTTGTGGAACTCCTTACCTGAGGAGGTTGTGAAGGCTAGGACTATAAAAGCCTTTAAAAGAGAACTGGATAAATTCATGGTGGTTAAGTCCATTAATGGCAATTAGTCAGGATGGGTAAGGAATGGTGTCCCTAGTCTCTGTTTGTCAGAGGATGGAGATAGATGGCAGGAGAGAGATCACTTGATCATTGCCTGTTGGTCCACTCACTCTGGGGCACCTGGCATTGGCCACTGTTGGTAGACAGGATACTGGGCTAGATGGACCTTTGGTCTGACCCGGTATAGCCGTTCTTATGAAAAATTGGAAAGAGTCCAGCGGAGGGTAACAAAAATGATTAGTGGGCTGGAGCACATGACTTATGAGGAGAGGCTGAGGGAACTGGGATTGTTTAGTCTGCAGAAGAGAAGAATGAGTGGGGATTTGATAGCTGCTTTCAACTACCTGAAAGGGGGTTCCAAAGAGGATGGATCTAGACTGTTCTCAGTGGTACCAGATGACAGAACAAGGAGTAATGTTCTCAATTTGCAGTGGGGGAGGTTTAGGTTGGATATTAGGAAAAACTTTTTCACTAGGAGGGCAGTGAAGCACTGGAATGGATTACCTAGGGAGGTGGTGGAATCTCCTTCCTTGGAGGTTTTTAAGGTCATGCTTGACAAAGCCCCGGCTGAGATGATTTAGTTGGGAATTGGTCCTGCTTTGAGCAGGGGGTTGGACTAGATGACCTCCTGAGGTCCCTTCCAATCCTGATATTCTATGCTACAGATGTCAAAGTTACAGGCCTGTAGTTACCCAAATCACATTTTTTTCCCTTTCTTAAAAATTGGAACTATGTTAGCAATTCTCCAGTTATATGGTACAACCCCTGAGTTTACAGATTCATTAAAAATTCTTGCTAATGGGCTTGCAATTTCCTTTAATATTCTTGGATGAAGATTATCTGGGCCCCCCAATTTAGTCCCATTAAGCTGTTCGAGTTTGGCTTCTAGCTCGGATGTGGTAATATCTACCTCCATATCCTCATTCCCATTTGTCATCCTACCATTATCCCTAAGCTCCTCGTTAGCTTCATTAATGACTGAGGCAAAGTATTTGTTTAGCTATCTAGATTATCCTTAACCTCCACTCCATCCTCAGTGTTTAGCGGTCCCACTTCTTCTTTCTTTGTTTTCTTCATATTAATATGGCTATAGAACCTTTTACTATTGGTTTTAATTCCTCTTGTCTGAAGCGCTGACTTATAAATGAGGGATGAAATCATGGCCCCACTAAAGTAAATGGAAGTCCTGCCATTGAATTCAATGGAGCTAGGATTTCACTCTATATGCTACCTCAGCTACCTCTGCCTTTGAGGTGGTCATGAGAAGAATGTTCAGAGAGGCTCTACATGGCTTTTGGCCTTTCTCACTTTATCCCTACATGTTCTGACCTCAATAAGGTAGCTTTCCTTCCTGATCCCTCACATCTTCCACTCCTTGTAGGCTTTCTGCTTTTCTTAATCACCTCTCTGAGATGCTTGCTCATCCATCGTGGTCTACAACTCCTGCCTATGATTTTTTTTCCCTTTCTTGGGATGCAGGCTTCTGATAGTTTCTGCAACTTTGACTTGAAGTATTTCCAAGGCTCCTCCACCTTTAGATCCACAAGTTCTTCAGTCCAATCCACTTCCCTAATTTCCTTATTTTTTTAAAGTTAGCCCTTTTGAAATCAAAAACCCTAGTTACATATTTATTTCTGTTTATCCTTCCATTTAGTTTGAACTCAATTAGCTCATAATCGCTAGAACCAAGGTTGTCCCCTACAACCATTTCTTCTATGAGGTCCTCACTACTCACCAAAATCAAATCTAAAATGGCATCCCCTCTTGTTGGTTCAGCAATTACTTGGTGAAGGAATCCATCTGCTATCACATCCAGGAAAATCTGAGCCCTATTATTATTACTTGCACTTGTCCTCCAGTCTATATCTGGGAAGTTAAAGTCTCCCATGATCACACAATTCCCATTAGGGACTGGGGAGTGGTGGGGGTGAAATTGGGCCGGTCCTATGGGTGGATGACAGGAGGGCTTGGGCTGGCTTTGCACAGGCGGGAGGCATGGGGGCTCAGACCACCAGCCCCACATGTGTGGGCAGGCAGCAGTGGGGATTGAAGGACCAGCCCCACACACAGGCAGGCAGTGGGAAGGATCGGACCAGCCCCGCACGCAGGAAAGAAGGACGCTACAGGGGGGAGGGGGTAATGGGCAGGCAGCATGGGGCTTAGATCACCCGCCTTGCATGGGCAGGCAGCGAGGGGGCTCAGAGGACCAGCCCTGCATGTGGGCAGCAAGGGGGCTTGGATCAGCCCTGCACAAGAGGTAAAGAGGGTGACAGGGGAAGGGGGTAGTGGGCGCGTGTTGGAGAGGGGAAGGGTGACCTCAGGCTGGCCCCGCGTGGGTGGGAGGCAGGGAGGGCTCGGGCTGGCCCTGCATGGGGGTGTATATCTTGGGTCAGCCTGGGATGTCCCATTTTCCCTTTGGGAAAATATGGTCACCCTAAGTATCACCTCACACCATAGAAACACAGCTACTTCTGTGTCCAATCAAAGCACCAATTTAACAGCTCACAATAACTGTTTAGGATCAGGAACATAGCATATCCAAATGAAATTGCAGGGAGCATTTTTGCATACTCAAAATGCACCTAAGTGGTTAGGATTTAGCCAGGATATCCTGGTTAACATCCCTTATCTTTAAGACCACAATTTCATTTTTGTTTACAACAAGTTAGTGCCTCACTTTTACATTTAATCTGAAAGAAGTCAACTTCAGCAGCACAGCACCTGAAGCATTATTTCAGTACTGAACAAAAGGAAAGAGGATCTCTTTCTGAATCACTAATGCAACTTCATGCAATATTTGGGCATTCTTTAGAGTACTCTCTCCCAGTCCCACCACAGTAGTGACCAGTTCCAATTGTACTCTGTTTATGAGGTCTAACAAAATCACAGCACAAGGAAACACAACTGCAGACTTCCTTCAAATAGATGGGAAATCAAAACTAAACATACTCTGCTGTTTATGAGTTATGGAACCAGAAATCAATAATTCACAAAGATCTTGGATTTATGAAACTTGGATTATTTCAAAACAAGCCACATCACAAAGACAAGTTCAGCCCTATTGGTGACATATTGACAAGCTCCCCATTTGGCTTATACTTTGTAACAAATCCCTCGGGCAAGAAAGCCAAATCTCTTTAGGCAGATTCTTCAAGGTGTCACTCTGATTTAAGATGTATGTCATTTGGCTAGTTATTATGCCTAATAGAAGTACTGTGCACATACTTGGAGCTTTGCTGCTTGATAAAGTTAAAGCAAGCTAGGTAAAGGGATTTTGACATAAGCATTCATTAAAATATAGCCTACTCTACTCTCAACTAAAATAGGGCAGGGTTTTTTTTTTCCTTCCTTTCATTGTCTGCACCAAGAGCAATGTGCAGAAAGTATTCATAGCTGCAATGGTCCTTGAGAAAAAAATCGATACAGTAAATAATGCAATACTTTTCTGAACCAACAAGTAAATTTAATACACTAAGAACAAAAGGTTACTTGATAAAGAAAGGTCATTTTTATATTGAAAGGCTGTATTATGATGTTCTTTTCTAATAAAAGAAGGGAGGTCACATATAACTGCTGTAACAAGAGTAATAAAATATAGAACTTTACAAAATGCAAACAAAATCTGACCATGTACAAAATCTGTCATAATGTCCCACTACACTATTTCCATCAGAGAGCACAGCAGGGTTAGTCAGTCAGGTTCCTCTTCTCTGCAGAGGGTGTGTGTGAGGGCTAGACATAGCTGAAGTAACCTTCAAGAACAATTTAGTTGCCTTACGGAGTGGATACCATCCCTTCATTTCCACCAGCAGATCTTCCCAGTGTCTAGCCAAGCTATATGTGCTGGGCACTACGGATTGGATTTGACACCAATTGTAGCTGGGCACGGGACAGCCTGGCTGCATACATTGATTTGAACTTGGAAACCTGATGACTGTCTCCCACCAAGCTATGGATATTCTGACCAGTCCCATGTATTATGAAAGCATTTTTAATGCTGATTAAGCATTACAAATATGATAAAGTAGTTAATTATTCACTAATTGGTCCTTAAAGTGTGTGCCTTTTAGTTTAAATAGATCAAAAGATTTAGTACTCTATTTAGCACACGTGTCTGTTCATAATCTTGCTAACACTATACTCAGAGGAGAGACTCCTCACCAATGAGAAAATGCTTAGAAGAAATTCACTTCTTCAGGAAGCAATTTCAGGGGGAAAAACATGCAATTAAACCACCCTATGGTTTTTCAGCTTCATGAGTGATAAGCAGCACCGGAAAACAAAGTGCAAGGGCATAAACATTAAACAGATACTGATTCTTTTGTTTTTATTCCACATAAATCAGGATTTGAAATCTACTAAAGAAGTTTAGGGCAATAAGACATATTGATATGAGCCATACAAAAAAACAAAAACAAAACAAAAAACTATGATCAAGTAATGCTAAGAGTTCCACTTCTATTCACAAAAACAAGAATTAAGGCTGCAATTTTGTCCTTAATTCAGCCTACTGTACAAAACTCATGCCATGTACACAGCCAGAACAAGACCTATGAAGTATTTACCTGACCTTTATGTGCTCAAAATAAGGTACCAAGTGTGACTTCAGTGGTACAACACATTTTTTTGCTGGTCCTCTATAAAGAGGTGAATTTCACCTTTGGGGATTTTTTTTTTTATAAAAAAACAGAGGTTTTCATAAGTTATCATTCAGATTTATGAACCCTATCAAAGGCTATTTCTCTCAGTTTTTACCCATTACCACATTTTT
This sequence comes from Trachemys scripta elegans, assembly GCF_013100865.1. Classification (NCBI taxonomy): domain Eukaryota; kingdom Metazoa; phylum Chordata; order Testudines; family Emydidae; genus Trachemys; species Trachemys scripta. The sequence continues at coordinate 23,264,326 of NC_048300.1, read as the reverse complement.
TTCATAATGCAAAATAATGGTGACATTTTACCCTGGAAGAAATTGCAAATTTTCATTTATTTGCTGCAAATGGAAAGGAAATAGTTTTTTTTCCCCCATGGCAAAACCAGCAAGCATCATTTTCAACACTCCTCATTAGTGGTGTGGGTTGTTGGATTTTTTTTATTATTATTATTATTTTATTTTGCACTAGTGTTCTGATATTTTTCATATAACTAGTTAGAATATTTTGAATCTAAAGGAACAATATAAAACCAAATGTATGGTTTCTAATATTCAGCGATTGGAAAAGTGTGTATTTTCTAATCCTGTCATCACTGAAGAATGAGCAAAATCCCTTCAGTGAATCTACATTTCTTGAGAGAAAAACCAAGAATGAAAGATTTCATCCTCAAAGATGAACATTCTGGAAGGCTCTCAGTGTATGAAAAGAGGGAGTTATATGAAAACTGTCTTGCAGTCGTGTCCATGGTAATCTCTTTCAGGCAATTGCTATGATACTTTCTAGAGGTGGGCAAGAAGTCAACTGTTATTCTTTAATGTAGGCATATGATCAAAAAATCCAACTGAAATGGAGCTGCTTCCTGAGAAAATTCACAAGAAGAAAGGGCAGAATTATACAGTATCAAAAAGGATTTTATCTAAATGGGCACAGAGTTTAGAGCATTTATATTTATCTGGATGGTGACTGTGACCATATTTAAAAGATCAGTAACGTTTTGTAACAAATCCCAAGCTTTATCTTGAACACAATGTACCATTTTCTAAGAATAGATGTAATATTTGCTTTGCCTGACAATCTCACAAAAGAGTAAGTTACACAAGAAAAGAAACACAGAGAGAGAGAGATAGATGGTTCAACTCTACATCCAAAAAGCAAGAGGACAGCTGAAATTGCTACTGTATTCTGTTACTGTTCTTACACAGCATTTGAATGCTTTCCAGAAGCAAAGGAAGCGCTGTAACTAGCATCTTTCACATGTGGTTTATTCTTTGTCTTTTCCTCTACCCAGGGGAACCTGTGTGATTTTTAAAAAAAATATATATTTACACTGTGCTATGTTTTTTGAACAAAGAAGAACACCTTTACTTGAAATGGAAGGTGGTGAAGTCAGGTTCTTAGTTCCTGTGACAGTTCGTTCCTCAGTCGTGGACAGTCTCCAAAGAAAATTCTGTCTCCTGTACTAAAACATTTACTCTTGGGGTAGAAAGTGTCACTGTGCTCAAGGAGTGGAGTTGTAAACTGGGGTCTTCATTCTGGAGCTTTGGGCCCTAGTTTAGCTATCATGGGTCTTGGCCATTAAGCACTTGAAGATAGGAACCAACATTTAAAACCTGATTATACCAGCTTAAAAGTGCTTTTGCTGGTATCACTTATTTCACTCAAGAAATCTGTATAAACTATAAGGAGCAAAAACACTTTTTTGCCAGTCTAAGATGTATCTAGACCAGGAGGGTTTCCCCATATAACTATGCAGCCAAACCTTTTCTAGCTTAGAGCAAGCTTCAGGGAGCTGCTTTTTTGTGATTATACTTGGTGTCTTCGCTGAGGTTTCTGAAGGAGGATTGCCTATGTGCGGTTTGTGTGATCTTCTCTGCTGCAGGAAAACAAAACTTGCATCATTTTTGTAAATAAATTACACTAGAAAATATTCTGGGTCACCAATTTCTCCTGCAATGGAAACAGACCTACAAGGCCCCAAAATTTGCTGTCACACTTTGGAAGAACAGTAATATTGTCCACATGATCATTTTTAGCCAACCACGAGCCAGGAATTCTCTTGTCTGTAGCAATAGTGTTTACATCATCTCAGGGGAGCATTTGTGAGGGTTAATACATTTTTGCAAAGTACACTGGCTACATGAACCCAATTTTGAAAATTAGCTTTCAATTTTGTGGGCACAATTCTACATCTAGTTACCTGATTGTGCCTGTCAATCAAGTAGTCAAACATCTAAACATTAGCATTTCTGATTTTAGTCGCTGTTCCTGAATTGCTAGATTTTACAGTTTTCTAAAATCTATTCATTATAATACAGTATTTCCTGAATAATTTCTATGAATAATAATTCTTCACTATTCATGAACATTTTCTGTGAGCTTCAATTCAAACTTTGAGCTGTATTTGTTAGTATTGACTGGTCACTAAAGTCACACAGTATTGTTTCTAACTGGATTGGATAAGCATAAGTGAGAGAATCAGATTTCTATCACGAACACTGCTGCGAACAACTTCAAAATTCACTTTCCATAAATAAATAATCTACAATACTTGGCTTTTTGGTATTTGCTGCTTTAATGAATATTTCTGCCAATAAACACTTTCACTAGAATATTCACAGAAAGTGAACACAAAAAAGGACACAAAATACATGTGAAATATACATATTGTTTTATTTTTTGAGAATATTTACCAAAAGATTGGGTTTTGTTTAATTCTTTTTAAGTTATTCACCCAGCTGTGATCGGTAGTTTCCCCCTATTGAAAATGATTCCGTGCAGGAGACTGCTGTTTTGATATTAACCTGGTTCTGCAAAATTATAAAATAGATCTAGTAGTTATTCCTCTGTGGGTGGTTATCTAGCTTGACCTTATGCTATTCTTTACAAAGAATTTGTTTCCCTGTCTGTAAGTGCACTTTTTTTTACCTTCTGCTGCTTCTATAATTCTCATTCACTTATTTATTCATGCACTCATCCATACATGACTCAGAGCTGTGCAAAATTTTGCATCTTAAATTAAACCTGACAAATTTCCCCCTTTTACTGACTTTCACTGCTCCAAAGGGAGGGAAACAGCTGTGCACATTGCAGCAGAGAGAGAGAAGTAGCAGGAGAATGGGAGGAAGATCACAAGTAAACCAGAAGAATGGTAGGCACAAGCATGGCCTCTCTGAACATTCTTCTCATGACCACCTCAAAGGCAGAGGTAGCTGAGGTAGCATATAGAGTGAAATCCTAGCTCCATTGAATTCAATGGCAGGACTTCCATTTACTTTAGTGGGGCCATGATTTCATCCCTCATTTATAAGTCAGCGCTTCAGACAAGAGGAAAAATAAGCAAGCTGTTCACACACCTTTATCACCATAGCTACTGAAATAGCAGCACATACTCTCAGGTATAGACAAGAGAATCCAAATGATGAAATAGCAGAATAATAAGTGTGGTCAGAGCTGCTCTGCTCTCAATCCAGTTAAAGACTATGGGTGAGATTCACCTCTGTTCATCTGATTTGAGGACTTAAGAGAGATTTCAGTAGCTCATGGTATTGCCTCTCTGAACAGGGGTGAATTCCACCCCTGGAGAATAAATAATATTATCATTAGCTCAAGTGTCTGATATTTCTGGATGAAAACATCTGTCTCCCTTAGAGGAGTAGACCCTATTGATTCATAAGCTGCCAGTATTAGTCTTCGTGCTCTCTCATTATAAAAGTGCTCAATTATCGACTTTGCCCAGTTTCTGCAGGGCAGAAGGGGGCAAAAAAAAGAGTCAGTTGTGCGTGCATGATCCACTGGACCTTGGGTAGAATAGAGCAGTCCGTTCACTCCATTCCACCCCTCTGATCATCCCAGCGTCAACTACTCTGACCACACCTGATGGAGACCTCCATTGTGGGAAGATCCAGCCAGTTCCCCGCTCCCTTTCATAGCCAATGGGGCACAAAGCACGCTATAATCTGCCCCTATATATTTATGCCTGGGACATTTTTCCCATAGACAGAAAGCAATGTCATACAATTTGTATTTCCTTAACAGAAAAGAGTGACTGGCTGACTCTGTAAACTCCACCTTTTATCTAGAAGTTCCAAATGCATAGCACTTCTCTCATTTCATCAGATGTTTATGAAATGCCCCAGTTTCCACAGAGGCCTTTGGTAACTGAACAAACAGAGTAAAAAGTATACTGTAATGCTCCAGAAATGTCTCAAGGAGGAGGGTTACTGAGAAAAAAATTAAAAGCAAAGTGTGGGTCTACTTGATTAAATGAAAGGTTGTGAGGTGGTGCTGCAGATGGTGCTGTCTCAGAGGAGTGCCCTTTGCTGGCCAACCATGGCCCAACAGACCACAACTACATCCTCTCTTCAAGGGTCTCAGCAATTACTCCACTAATGCATTTTAACATAGAGCGCACTCCTGCTGCCAGGTTTATTTATTAATATTCCAAATAACTCTGCCCACAGTCCTAAAGCAGACCTTAATATCCCAATGTGAAGTCCCCAGTCAATCCATTTTTCTCTCACCCAGGTTCCTCAGGTCCTCTATTTCCTTTTCCTGGGCACAGGCCCTCAGTGTTCCATCAAAAATTAAAGTTAACCAAGATGATATTCTCCCATCCCAGGATAATTACAGTCTGGGCTACTTTCTTTCAAAGTGTTTCAATCAACTTCTCAGACACTCACTTTGTGACTTCCATTCCAAAGGGATCATTGTTGACCATGAATGCCTACCTCAGGGAAGACCATCAGAAAACAGGGCAGAGATCCCAAATTGGTGGTGATGTGTTCTATAATTAGATTTCACCTAGCCAGTGACAAATTTGAGCTCCTGGATACCAATCTTATCACTGAGCCACAGACAGTCTCCTCAGACTCTCCAGTCTGTCTTGATATCCAGACAAACTGGACTTAGCAATAAATGGTCACTTCCACCAAAGATCACATCACATTTAGGTTACTCCCAGTCCCAAGAGACCAGTCACTTACCCAGGAATAAATGTTACTCTAGCTCTTACAGCAAAGACAACACTGGTAGCCAATTCTATAGTAAACTAACTAAAGATTTATTAGCTAAGAAAAGGAAATGAGAGTTACTGAGAGGTAAAAGCAGATACAATATATGTACAGGTGAATCACAGTCTAATTCCAAATGGTAACAGTGATGTAATAAATTGCCAGTTTCCCAAAAGTCTCCCAGGACAACCCAGAATAACTCTGGGGATCTATGTTTTCTTGTTCAGTTATTCTGCTCTGTTAGAATCCAAGAAGTTCAGAGATGAAGGATCTTTCCCTTGATCCATACTCATAGCTTCTTCTCACAGAAAATAAGCTGACAGGGTCACTACCCAGGTGGGCATTTCCCTTTGAAGAGTGAGGAATGCATTTTGAGTCTTTAACCTCCAGTCACACACAATGTCCACTTGCTTTGAAGTTAGCACTTTTCTGTTAAAGTTCTTCATTTGCATTTCACAAGGCTTCTTTCTTGTGTGATGGGTTATTAGTTACAGAGATATACACAATGTAAATGTTTGCTATTACATGATAACAGGATACAGATAAATGAAAACAATGCATGTAACATCCCATTAGTTTTCATGAACTTTAAACACCAAATACACTCTTCTACATTTAAAAATTATGTTTATCTATACTAATACACCTGGGGCTTTGGCATGAGCTGGCACTGGTCTGCCAGCATCACAGTCACTACAGGAGCTGACTCCCCTCCTGCCACTCTCTTCAGGGCCTTCCCAGCCCCTTTCTAAGACTGTCCTTCTGCGGCAGTCAAAAAGCTATAAAGCAAACAAATTCCAAACCAAAAATTTCAGCAGATGGATTTATGGTTAAACAATATCATAATTCATGTACATCAAACTGATCAGAGCGAAGAGGTGAGAGCTCCATCCCTCTAAGGTTTTCTTTGCTCAGGGGCTTACATAAATACGGTGAATCCCACAAGTACCGTAGTACAGGTAATTGCCATTATGTAATAAGCAATGAGGGCCAAACTAGCCCATCTTTTCTAAAATCAATTGGTCTACACTGATTTACACCAGCTCAGGATCCTCACTTTGGGTCCAGTTGCTTCACCCTTATTCACAGTGGGTATATTGCTACATAAGCAATTCCACTGAAATCAAAAGGACTATTCAGTGAGAGAAAGGGTAGCACAATTAGATCCAATGTAAAACTATAATGGAAAATATCATGCAGACATCAATAAAAATGAAATATCTTTGATTTTATGGTGTAGACCCTTTTTTTCCATAAACCCCTTATTAGGGACTTTTATATATATGTATAAAGCCACACACAATTTACAATCTGCTTCAAGAACAGCTATTAAGACTTCTTTGAAAAGTCATGAAGACCCTCTGCTTTGTGAAACTTCTGAAAGGGGGTGATAAAATCTTCAGATAGTGCTCCAGCTAAGGCTCCTTGTTGCTTCTCTCTTTGCCAGCTCAATTTTATTAGAGATTCAAGATGTAAGAATGGATCTGTTTGAAATCAAGATAAGCAACTGGGGAAAAAAGGAAACCATGATCCAAATTATCCTCATTGCCTTTCCTTAAATTTGGTCAAGTTCAAAATTTATTCTGATGAACTCTGATGCAAGTCAATCTTTCCACATTTTTGTGGAGGCTCTGGTTTTTACTGCTCTCAGTTATTCAGTTCTTTTCAGAGCTGATATGACACTAAGAATTCACATGCTGTACACACATTGCTTCTGTAGGTGGAAGATACAAATGGGTGTCCTTCTTAAATTGCATTGACTAAATCTTTGATTTATATGTCCTTTAAAGGAGGGGATCATTTTGCTGATAGCATTAGGTGACTCTGGCAGAAAATGAAAAATATAGAGACATAAATATTTGCTGTGCTCCATAAGCAGGTGAACAGTGCAGATAACTTCTGCTATGTTTGTGGTGAAGTGACTTTTGCATCACAAAAGTGCACTATGGTTAAGAAAGCCTATCACTTTTATTTTTGCTGCAAAATTGGAGATCAGGACAAGAGGTGGGCGCCACACATATTAATTTAATTAATTAATGGAGATATCCCATCTCCTAGAACTGGAAGGGACCTTGAAAGGTCATTGAGTCCAGCCCCCTGCCTTCACTAGCAGGATCAAGTACAGATTTTGCCCCAGACCCCCAAGTGGCCCCCTCAAGGATTGAACTCACAATGCTGGGTTTAGCAGGCCAATGCTCAAACCACTGAGCTATCCCTCCCCCCAACACTTGTGCAACAAATCTTCGCCAGTGGTTGAACAGAAAAAGGAAATCTATGCCTTTTGCAGTGCCAATGATTTGGAGACAGCCAACAGATCATACCAGCAATTGTTACTTCTGCATGGTGCCTCCAGTTGGGAAAGGTGTGTCAAAGAAGAAAAAGTGGACTGTGCATTATCCAAACATTCCATCAGCTATACACCCAGTACCCCACGGAGAAGGACTGCCAGTTCCTGATGCACCAGAATCATTCTCACTTGAGTCAGACGAGGAAGAGGAAGAGGATGAAACTTCTGGTCCTGAACCATCAATGTCACAGGACCCACATTTTCTCCCATCCTCCTCCTCTGAACCACACCTCAGAACACAAGGTGAACTGAATGACCTTGTCAGGGATTTGGAACTACCCAAGAGTAAGGCAGAGCTGTTGGGCTCCAGACTACAGCAGTGGAATCTCCTGGCAGGTGATGTTAGGGTTTCCATGTTCCGTGACCGTCAAAAGGATCTTGTCCCATTCTTCTTCATGGAAGGTGATCTTGTAGCCTGCAACAACATCGATGGTGTGATGGCAGCCCTCAACATCGTTCACGATCCAGATGAGTGGAGACTGTTCATTGATTCATCGAAGACGAGTCTTAAAGCTGTTTTACTGCATAATGGCAATATTTTGCCATCAATTCCAGTTGGTCATGCAGCCCATATGAAGGAAACCTATGACAACATGAAACAACTTTTGAGGTGCATAAACTATGACCAACATCAGTGGCAGCTTTGTGGTGATTTGAAGGTTGTTGCTCTCTTGCTTGGTCTGCAGACTGGATACACAAAGTACTGTTGTTTTCTCTGTGAATGGGATAGTCGTGCAAGAGATTCCCACTACATCAAGAAAGATTGAGCTCCACTCCGACAGTCATTGGAGCCTGGGAGGAAAAGTGTTCAGCATCCACCACTTGTTGAATCAAGGAAGATTTTGTTACCACCCTTACACATCAAGCTGGGTCTGATGAAGAACTTTGTCAAGGCCATTGACAAAACACAAGCAGCTTTCAAGTACCTCCATGGAAAATTTCCAAGGTTAAGTGAAGCTAAGATAAAGGAAGGTGTCTTTGCTGGTCCTCAGATTCGTGAACTTCTTCGAGATGATGCATTTGACCATGCACTGTGTGGCAAGGAAAAGACGGCATGGAAAGCCTTCCAGTTAGTGGCAATAAATTTTCTCGGAAACAACAAGGCAGACAACTACAGGTTGTTGGTGGAAAACCTCCTCAAGACATACAAAAGCCTTGGTTGCAACATGTCACTAAAGATACATTTTTTGCCCTCTCATCTAGATTTTTTTCCACCGAACTGCGGAGCAGTGAGCGACGAGCACGGCGAGCGATTTCACCAGGACATTGCAACAATGGAGAAACGTTATCAGGGCAAATGGAGCCCATCAATGCTTGCAGACTATTGCTGGACAGTGACAAGAGATGCTCCATTTAATGAATACAAGAGACAAGCCAAGAAGTGCCGAGTAGACACTGAATAGGACTAAACTATGTACATAATAGTTTTTTGCCTTTTGTTTCATAATAAATTTTATTTCTATAACCCTTTTGCTGATTTTTAAAGTGTTACATAAACAGGACAGGTGAAATATTATCATGTAAAGCAACCATAAACACATGAAAAGACCTAGGTTTACAATTTATGATTAAAACTCTACTATCTACACAATATACATAGACATAAAATGTAAAAACTTAACTATCTTAGAAACAGTAGCCAATCAGTTGTTTTAATTGTCATATTTGAATTCAGCACATCAAAATACATAATAAATAGCACATTTTATCTCTGAAGGAGACGACTTCTCAAAAATTGTAGACCAGTGTTATCAGTCACTCACCCAGACTTTGTACCAGAATCTCGTGCCCTTACTCACACTGAGTGGTACTTTACTCCTCAAATAGTCCCATTGATTTCAGTGGCACTATTCATGGAGTAAATGGAAGTACTCTTCCTCTATGTGAGTAAAGGAATGGAAGTCTGTTCCTTTATAATCAAGAACATCTTACTAAAAATACCCTACCAGATTAATCACTAGTGTAACTCCATAAACTCTCAGCAGAACAGTTGCTTCACATATTAATTGGTATTTTCTGCAGAAAGTAAGGTGATTTCTGCATTCTAACATTGCTAGCATTTTTTCTGTTCAGAAGACTCCGTGGCCTACTAGCTATAATAAATCTAAGCATGTTGACTATGAGGACTTGCTATGGGTCCTGGGCATTCCACAATGCTAAGTCTCCATGTATGATCAGCATCACTATGAAGGTTAATGGCTCTCCTCTGGTCAAAGTTGACAGTTTCAGCAAAATTAGGCATATAGAATAGACATACTCTGCATGGTTAACACATCTATTTTCAATATTTATAGCACCATGGAATCGAAGCTCATTTTAGGATTGATCTTGATTAATATACATTATTTGTCAGTGACCAACATATTCATTACACGGCAATCCTTTGTCCTGATACCTGTGGTTGAAATATTGTTTGAGCTATCAACAGGAAACACAGAATACTTTATCATACAATGAGAATTATCAGAAGCACAATGAAGCCAACAAAACTTGTATGGTTACTAGTCCAAACCAATATGTCTCCACCTAACATCTGGCATCAGATCTTCCAACAAACTGATCATCAAGGTACAGCAAATGCCATGCTTGCCACTGCTCAGGGATATATGGAATGCTTCCTGCCACTGTCTGTGTAGCACAAGTCCTATCTGGACAGTGCTACACAGTCTCCATCCAGTTGATAAAATCAGCAGCTCACAGTGGTAGACAAAATTGGAGAGAGCCTCTGCCACGATCACAAATTCCTACATAATTGCCAGGATAGTTGAATGGCTACCTGACTTTGGGCTCCCACACTGCCTCTGGAGGTGGTTTAGTAGGTTCAGGTGTGGCCTGATTTGTTGTGCCATGGTCAGCCATGCCTAGGATGTCCAGGACAGCCCACTGGTGATGCTGTGGAGGATGCTGCACACATGCTGGTTGGTTGCTCTTTTTGTGCTGGGCTCCCTGGAGGTCTTCTCAAGCTAACTCAGAGCCCATCGCCTGGATTAAGAGCATTTAACTGTTTAAAAAAAATGAAACAAAAACAAACAAACAAAAAACCTGCACACCTTGCCTTGCCCACACAAAAATCACTGTAATGAGAGAGAGAGAATGTTTCCCTTTGAGCCCTATTTAATTGGAGTGATAATAACTAAGGCTTGAAAGGTAGAGAAATACAAATTTAATCCCAAATATTTTTTAAAACTCTTTAAAATATTTTTTGTATATGGTGTCATGGTATAAAGTTTTCATTGTCACTTATTTGGGATGACCTGATTCCCCTAATAAGCAATGCATCCAACCCAAACTAATGCTGATGAAACCTTTATGCTACCCCACAACACCATGTAGTCTGTCAATGTTTATGTGAACAAGGTAGATAGGTTCCACAAAGAAGTTCACCATGCAGTCAGTTTAGAGAAAGTGTCATAAGAGTTCTTGAGCCAACTTCTGCTTCTAGTTTACACCTGTGCAGCCCCATTAAAGCCAGGGGATTTCACAGGTGTAACCGAAAGCAGAAGTTGGCTGCTTGAGTCCAACTATTTCTAATATGTTTTGGGACGATATAACAGTCAGCATGTTGGACTGCAATATACAGCACAAGGGTAATGAGGTTCTATACATTTTCTAGGAGTTTGGCACCAGAGACGAGAAAAAGGAAGTAAAACGCATATTGCCAAAAACGATCAAATTCACGTGGGAAATATTTCTGGTAAACATTTCAACTGAATGTCTATTCTAACACTAACTGCATGATGAAATAATTGTGAATGTCTAAATTCTTTTCTACTGAGTTTGTTCTGACTTCAGCTTTTACACTAGTAATATTCTACCTAAATACATTTGCTTAGTACATGAATTATTAGCAAGGATAACTTTCCTAAAAGTGAACTAATTATTTTCAGTTATGGTGAGTTCAACTTGCACTCACAAAATTAACATTCAAGTCTTCAATGTCATTATCAGAGATGCTTTTTTTGTATTCAAAAGCAATGTTCTTCACATTAGGCTTTCTGAACTTTGTATATTGCTGCAAGGACTAAAACCACACTGTTTTATTAATGAGGAATCCTGTGAAAGGAGAAAATTGTTTAATTTAATTTTTAAATCCATCATGATCAGTCTTCTTCATACATCAACACATCTCTGAAAATACAGAGACGAGGTATTTTTTGACAGAAAGGACATATTGTCTCTTTGGCAAATGCCTGTGCAGGAAGTCAACCATTGGCAAAGTATTGTCAAGTACAGACATTCTTTTCATCCATCAGCCAGCATCAATCAGCCCAAGCTAATCAGGCTTAAAAATAGGAAATGTAAAATTTTGGGTAAAAATGTTAAAAAAACCCATCATCAACAAATTACCATTCCAAGATGCCATTTACTTTTTTTCATGGTATATAATAAATACCATTTACTCCTGATTGCATTATCATCATCTTAAACTCCATTCTTGCATCCATAAACTAACGACAATTAGAATATGAAGTCTGAGGAGACAAACCCAGAGCCAGCTTTAGGGAAAATGGCAAACTTATATTTTTGCACCCCTGGCCCCTGCTGCTTCCCCATCCCCAATGCTGCTGACACCCGTTGCCTCCTTGGGCTCCCCACCCATCCCCTCTGGCCCCTGCTGCCTCCCCAGTTTACCTCCTCCCCATTGCCCCAAGCTCCCTTCTACAGCCTTGCACCACATGCCCACCCCACTCCTTGCCTAATGACCACAGTGCCCCCCGACCACAGCACCCTGGTTCACAGAATCATAGAAGATTAGTGTTGGAAGAGACCTCAGGAAGTCATCTAGTTCAATCTCCTGCTCAAAACAGGATCAACACCAAGTAAATCATCCCAGCCATGGCTTTGTCAAACCTCTAAGGATGGAGATTCCACCATCTCCCTAGGTAACCCATTCCAATGTTTCACCACCCTCCTAGTGAAATAGTGTTTCCTAGTGTAAGCAGAGTCAGGATAAGCTCTACCCTGACGTCTGGTGGTGAATTGTGGCAAGTTGTGGAAAAGAACTTCAGGGGCTGATCTTGTTTGCATAGGCACACCCACCCCGCCTAGTATGAGCCCACAGCAGCCCAAATAGTCACTTTGGCTGCTGTGGGATCTCCAGTTTCTCTGTTATTGGGACAGGAAGAATAAAGTGTTGTTACCCTGATTATGTGAATCAAGGACAGTGGAACTGTTTTATGACAGAGGGACTCGCCATCAACTAAGTAGTACTCGCTAGTCAAGGGACATGGGTTCCAAAACCCACTGAATTGAGAAAGACTGGAGGCACTTATTTGTGCCTGATGGTATGGGCCCAAAATACCAAGTGCACTTTCTTCTTTCTCCACTGTGGGATATCAGAGCTAATTTTGATTCTTTTAGGAGTCTAGTTACAGGCTGCTGAGTGAAATTCACTTTGTGCCAATGGTGCACCAGCACTGAGGTTCTCCTACCACAAGCTGAAATCACTGAGTGCTGGGGTGGGCTGAAGATATATTGCTGAGTGGCTAGCAGAGCAGTTTGCGGGATGGCTGGTGGAATGGAGTGGCTGGTGGAGCAGAGCAATTCATGGCATGGCTGAAGTGGCTCATGGGACGGTGAGTGAAGCAGAGTGGAGTGGTGGGCGGAGCAGAGCAGATCATGGGACAGCTGGTGGAGCGGAGCAGCTGGTGGAATGGCTTGCAGTGAAGGCTGCAGCAGAACCCCATGAAGAGCTATTTGCAGTGTGAGTTGCCAAGAACCAGAGGCCCATGAGAGTCTTCATGGATGTATTGCAGAAGCTCTGGGCCTGACCCCTGAAAGCGTGCCCTCTGCTTCAGTGAAATATATTGCATTGGATCAATCTCCCTTGCCCATGCTCAATGCAGATGACTGGCAAGAAGCCCAGCTGCAAGATATTAACATTCATGATACACTACTTGCCAAAAGGAAGGGGCGAAGCCCAGCTGTGGTTGTCCCATCTAACCCAGAGGGTAAACTACTATTGAAAGAATGGACCAAACTAAAACTGATTCAGGGAGTGCTACACTGAATGATCACTGACCCTTTACAAAAGCAACAAGCACAACTAGTGCTGCCAAAAGAGTACAGAGCCCTGGCCATGAGGACCTTGCATGATGACTTTGGACATTTAGGGATGGAGAGGACCCTGGAACTTATTCATAGTAGGTTCTATTGGCCCCGGATGGCCGAAGATGTTCACAGGAGATGTGAGACTTGCGCTCTATGTGTTCAAAGGAAAACTCTGCCCAAGAGGGCTGCATATCTCAAGAACATCACCAGCAACAAACATCTGGAACTAGTATACATTGATTTCTTGTTTTTAGAACTAGACAAGAGAAATGTTGGGAACATTCTAGTAGTGACATTTTAAGTGGTATGCACAGCATATCCCACACGTAATCAGAAGGCCACCACTGTTGCACGAGTACTGTGGGGAAAATATTTCTTAGTTTATGGATTCCCAGCCTTGGATACACTCGGATCAGGGGCTGGACTTTGAGAGTCACCTTCTGAAGGCGGTGCTGAGGATAGCGGGAATTAAAAAGTCTAGGACAGCGCCTTATCACCCGCAAGGTGATCCTCAGCCAGAGAGGTTCAACCAAACCCTATTACATATGTTGGGGACTTTGTAACCAGAGCAGAACGCAACCTGGAGCCAACATGTCGAATTTCTGTGCACGCTTACAATGCCACAAAGAACGATGCTATGGGAGTCACCCCATATTTCTTGATGTTTGGGCAAGAACCAAGATTACCCATAGACTTGTGCTTTGGTGTATCAGAGGATGGAGATAGCTATGAAACTCATCAGTAGTATGTATCCCGACTAAGAGAAAAGCTGTGGGATGCTTATCACTTAGCTACATCTGTGGCTCGGAAGAACGCAGACCACAACAAACATCGATATGATGTTAGGGTATGTTTGCAGGAGCTCCAGCCAGGGTACAGAGTCCTGCTGCAAAATTTGGGTATTGCTGGCAAACACAAGATAGCTGACAGATGGAAGGCAATACCTTACTTGGTGATTGAAAAGCTAGGAGACCTGCCGGTCTACAAGATCAAACCTGAAGAGGGTCCAGGGCAAATAAAGACAGTGCATAGAAACCTTTTGCTCCCTGTGGGGGAATTGGTAGGCACCCCTTATGAGATGGGCCAGAACAGGGCAAGCAGGCAGAACAAAGGTGCTAGACCAAAGCCACCATCCAACATGGACAGCCGGGCCCCTGCAGCTAACCTACCCCTATGCAGCACATCCAAGAGTGAGTCTGAGGAGGAAGACACAACCATGTTGTATCCTGGAATGGAGACAAGATTTCAGTCTCTATCATCTGAACCAAAAGAGAGCTCCCCCTCTTCCGCCCTAAACCCCATGGCAGAAGTATTTAGGCTCATTTCTGACACGCCTGTGCCGCTGATGGGACCTTCGTGTGATGACATACACAGGTTATTGGACAGTGGAAACATACAGCTGGAGGATGACCTGGGCACCTTAGACCCTCCACTAGAAATGCAGGGGCCTATGCCAGTAGCTGAGGGACCTTCAAAGGAAACCTCTCCATCCGTCGCTCAAGAGGATGTCTCCCCTACCATGGCAACAGAGATTCTCAATAGATGAGACAGGGTAATAAGACCAGTAAAACGGTTAACTTATGATGCACCTGGGGTGACTAGTGAGGAACCAATACATTTAGCACACAGGCTTGTGGAAGCTAAAGTGGGCTATCTGAGGCCCTTTGGAGGGAACCAGTGAGTTGGTATAATAGGGAGTGTAACTTGTCAGGACGACAAATTCTCGGCTGGGAGGAGGATGTAAGCAGAGTCAGGATAAGCTCTACCCTGACATCTGGTGGTGAATCGTGGCGAGTTGTGGAAAAGAACTTCAGGGGCTGATCTTGTTGATCTTCTAGTATGAGCCCACAGCAGCCCAAATGGTCACTTTGGCTGCTGTTGGATCCCCAGTTTCTCTGTTATTTGGGGCAGGAAGAATAAAGTGTTGTTACCCTGATTATGTGAATCAAGGACAGTGGAACTGTTTTATGACAGAGGGACTCGCCATCAACTAAGTAGCACTCACTAGACAAGGGACATGGGTTCCAAAAACCAATGAATTGAGAAGTACTAGGGGGTAGCTGTGTTAGTCTGCAGCTGTAAAAAGCAACAAAGAGTTCTGTAGCACTTTATAGACTTACAGATGTATTGGAGTATAAGCTTTCGTGGGTGAATACCCACTTTGCCAGACACAGATTATGTTCCAATATGTCTGTTAATCTATAAGGTGCTACAGGACTCTTTGTTTCTTTAATGAATTAAGAGAGGCTGGGGACAGGCGTTTGTACCTCATGGTATGGGCCCCTTTTGAGAGCCTGAAACACCAAGTGCACCTTCTCCTCTCTCCACTGTAGAATATCAGAGCTAATTTTGATTCCATTAGGAGTCTAGTTACAGGCTGCAGAGTGGATTTCACTTTAGGCCAATGGTTTACCAGCACTGAGGTTCCCCTACTACAAGCTGAAATCACTAAAGAGCTACAATTACTAAGAGCTGAAATCACTGAGTGCTGGGGGGGGACTGAAGATATATATCTGAGTGGCTAGCAGAGCAGTTTGCGGGACAGCTGGTGGAGCGGAGTGGCTGGCAGAGCAGAGTAGTTCATGGGATGACTGGAGTGGCTCATGGGACAGTGAGCAGAGCGGAGCGGAGCAGCTCACAGGATGGCTGGTGGAGTGGAGTGGCTGGTGGAATGGCTCGCGGTGAAGGCTGCAGCAGAACCCCACGGAGAAGCGGGGCAGTTGGCCTCGGACCATGTAAGTTGCCCCTTAAAACCTCTGCATACCCCCCCCCCATTTCCACCCAGGATGGGAGGTAAAACTCTTCAGATAAACTTTTGAACTCTGGGGCTGCACTGATCAGTTGTTGGACTTTTGGGTGATTTTTGGGTTGCTGGACTCAAGAGACTTTTGGGGTGTTGGACTTTTGGGACTTTGGGTGATTTTTTGGGTTGCTGTACTTAAGACCCTGAGGGGAAAAGGACACTGCCAAACTTACTTGGGGGTGGGTCTTTTGCTCATGGTTTGTGTTATGAATCCTATTTGTGGTGTTTCCACAACATAATGCCGCATTCTTTCCCTCCTTTATTAAAAGGATTTTGCTACACTCAGACTCCATGCTTGCGAGAGGAAGTATTGCCTCTTAGAGGCGCTAAGGGTGGTATGTAATTGTCCCAGGTCACTGGGTGGGGGCTCGAGCTGGTTTTGCATTGTGTTATTGAAAGGGAATCCCTAGATACTGAACCCAGCCCTTGTTGCTGCCAACTCAGATGTGCAGAAGGGTTACACTAGTAGGTTGGTTGCCTACATTGCCTACCCGTAAGGCCGGCCCTGGACAAACCCATTCCTGTGCTGCTTAGCTAAGTAAAACTCATATTGAAGCCAATAGGTGTGGCAATTTTGCCTGTATAGGGGTATAAGTATTGGGGCATAAGACTGTAACACTGTAAGGACCCAATTCTTAAAGCAAGTCTGCTTATGCAGTGCCCCATTGATGTCCATGGGTAGTATGGGTTCAGCCTAAGGGTCAATGGGGACTAAGGCTCTGCTTACAGGTTTGGCCCCTTCAGAGTCTATCTGAAAAACAACCAATATTTTCTTCCTTCACAAATACCTAAGTGTCTTTATTAAGTGTAACAGAATGATGAACTACTTACTGACTGGCGAAGTAGACAGCTAGAAAGAAATATTGTAAATGCTTTTAATCCTAATTCTATGCACTTTTCTTTGTGTGCCTCTTTTCAGTAGCTGATTTTTACCATCTCAGACTTCACCTTCAGTTCTGTCCTCCCCATATTTTTTTTGGAATATGTTTTTGATTAATGGATTACTAAATACTTCTGCAACTATTATGAACTGCCGGAAACAGAAGCCCCTTGTCACATCTGGCCTTATGCAAGTCTCTTTGATTGTTAAGAAGTGGTTGGTTGCCTAGGTAGATACATTTGTTTAAAGACAGTCAACTTTCTATGTATCCCTGTGTAAAATGTACGGTCTATTACTTATCCATTAGCAATACATCTGCTGTGTGCATTTAGAATTATTTCTAATTTGTCATCTCAGCTACCTGTACTTTAGATCAATTATTCTGTCATCTGCCATTGTTTTGGTTAATTAACGTGACCCAGGGAAGATAGAACATCCATGAATATGTAATGGAACCCTGTTAATTCCTGAATAAAAATAAGAAATGTAAAGTCATTACTCATCCACCAAAAGCAGGTATGAACTTCATTAACATAATCTTCCAACTGTACAGCCTGCAACCCAGCAATAACTTCTAGAACTATCTCTTAACTATCATGAATTAAGAGGTGTATATTATTTATTGTTCTCTTCCATGGTCAGACAGCTCTTTGGGATTATTTGGTACTATTCAATTAGCATACAGAATAGCAGCTAGTGTTTACTGCAAGTGCTTTGTCACATCCGTTAAAAACAACTGGGTCAGATTCTCAGCTGATGTAAAATGATCTCACTCCCTTGATGTCAATGGAGTGTGGCTGATTACACCAGCTGAGTATCTGGTCCGTTGTGTTCATAACTTCCTACATTATTCCTCTTTTGAGCCTAATCTTCTTGCACTCAGCTCAAAGGGTAGGGAAGGGGAATATTCAGGATGCATTAAGCAAACCATAATTAAGGCTTTTTTTGGCTTTTCCACCAGTAACAAATGATTGAAGACTTTTTTTTGTTCAGATTTTCCAAATGATTCATCCTCAGTGTGATTTAATTGCTGCTGTTGTAAGTATGAAATCAAATCAAGCAAATCAATCCACACAACCCACATAATATATAATATATGTGCAGTTGCAAAATCTAAGATTTGCAAACAAAAAAGCCACGATTGTGATCTGCGGCACTTCGGCAGGAGGTCCTTCGCTCCGAGCTGGAGTGAGGGACCCACTGCCAAATTGCCGCCGAAGAGCCGGACGTGCCGCCCCTCTCTGGTGTGGCCGCCCAAGCACCTGCTTGGTAAGCTGGTGCCTGGAGCCGGCCCTAAATGTCCTACAACAGTATGGAGCTGTGAATAGTGTCCCATGCAACTATGGCTCTAATACATGGAACCTGGAAAGAAACCCAAGGGATTGCCAGAGGGATCTTGGTTGGAATTGGGAACTGCCAGAGGCTTTTCCCATGAGATTCAGTGGTATTAAGGACCAGCATAGTTCTTCATGCAATTCTCTGGAGAGTTGAGAGGTGGAAGAACCTTCACTTGGCCTTCGTGAACCAGAAGGGGAGCAAGTCCCAGATTTTCTATGCAGCTGGCTGGAGTGGGGGTTCTCAGTGACAACCAGCCTTTCCCTGCTAGTTGTTAATGCGATAGTTGCAGTTTCATCTGTCTGCCTAAGATTTGTAGAGCATTCCTATTACTACTGCGGCACCTGCCTGCATAGGAAAAGCTAACATAAAAATAAAGTGAAATTGACTTTCCTCCCAATTCTCTGTGCTGTTCACAGCTATTATTTAATTTAACAGCATAGCACTTCCCTCTACCAGCTGAAGGATCTGTGCAGATCTGCTGCTCCAGTGTCCCAGACTGCATAGTGCAAATTGCAGTAGGAGACCTCAAAACAACCAGCACAGCATACAGCAGCAGGACTTCAAGAGAAGTGAGAATCACACTTACAGTGGACAGCCTGGCAGCTACTGAGGGTTACATTTAAAGACCCTTTTATAAATGAACACCCATGAACTTACATGTAATGACAGCATTCCACTGTGTTAGTACAAGAGCACCCTCCCATGGTGGTAATGATATTTTAGATGTTAAACAACTCAAATGGTCCATAATAAAGTAGTAACTAATATAACTACCTCTTTCAATACCACTCCCACTGGGGAAGGTCCTGAACCTTCTTCTCAACTCCTCTCCTGCCTGTGAAAAGGAGATCTAGGGGCCCATTCTGTCAAGCCTCATACAGCTATTTTCCTCATACCCTGTTGGCCATTTCACCTTCAGCACTCCTTGCTTACTTTACACACCCCTCACTGGAGAGGTCCGAAGGGGTCAATAATGTGCTTCTATATATTTGGGGGAATCTGAGTGGGTGGAGGATTTTTTTCAGTAATCTCTGGAATGGCTATTCTTTGGCAGTGTCCTTCCCTCTCCTTCTTCCCCAGTCACCCTCTAGGCCAGGTCAGTGCTTGTGTCCTTCTTCCAGCATATTTTAGGGATCAAGAGCACCAGTGACGATTCCCAGGATGTGCCAAGAAATTCTTCAGTGTACTTTTGCCATTATAAAAATACTATACAATTAATTGTCTTCTTACAGTTAATATTGAGATCACTTTGCTAATAATATACCTGGTCAATATTTTATCAGAAAGTTTTTTCCCTCTAAAAATTGCCTTTTAAAAAAAATGAAAATTATAGATTATTTTCCAAAATATTTCATTTAGAAAAATTGTGACTTTATCAACTTTTTTATGGAAGTTATTACTGCAACTTACCAAAAAGAGAGAGAGAGAACAAAACAAAAAAACACCAACAGGTTTTAGTAAATGAAAAATTCTGATAATCATTTCCATAACAGTTTTGATACATATTTCAAAAAAACAAAAACTAAAAGAAGGCTCCATTTTGTACCATACAAAAGGGTCACAATGTTGAAATGTGGACATTTTAAAAAATTTGTTCTTAAAATTGCCAAGCAGCTTTACAAATAGGCCATTTTAGAGACTAGTGTGTTACTTGCCAGTTGTAGACTTTGATATTCTTATTTACTACTGATTGCCCTTTATCTGCTGATTGGGTAATGCTGACAGTTATAATTTTTCAGACTTCCTAATTCACTTGACTATACCTTAGTTAAAATTAGTTGCTACACAAATTTATTGTTTCTTACATTGATCTGAATTCTAGTTCTCTAAGTAGATATCTCAGTGAAGGCATTACTGAACTGAGGACATGGCCATGATTTTCAAAATGACTAGTAATATTGAGGTATCTTAAAGTGCCCTAATTTTCAAAAGCTCAACACTTTCTGAAACACAATAAGTTACTCCATATGTCAAAAAGTTCTCAAAAATATTCTAACTGATCAAGAAAGAGTCTTTTCCACCGAGAAAAAAGTCTTCGGAGCTATTTGCACCAACAAGGCAAATTAGGCCCAAATCCTGCAATGAGCTAAGTGTGGACAGACCCAGGAGTGCAGCTGCACTGAGCTCACTGCAGAATCAACAAGATCTCACAGTGGAATATCAGATGAATAAATCAATTTGTTATATTCAGCAACAACTCATTTTGAATTTGCAACCAAATCAGTGCACCTCTTATTCTGTATAGACAAATGCTCACTCCACTGGTTAGAGTGGGGCCAGAAGGAGCAAATATATAACTAGAGGTGTGGGCAGGGGTGAAAGTGGGCTGGTACGGCGTACCAGTAAGAAGCCGATGCTGGCCCATATGCAGACCACGTTAAAGCACTTTAATGTCACTGCCCCTTCCCCGTCGGCACCTTGCCAGTAGGGACCCTACCAGCAGGGCCACCGACGGGGGAGGCAAAAGGGGCAACGACATTAAAGCGCTGCTGCAGAGCCTTAACATTGTTGCCCCTTTTGCCTCCCTCCCCTTGGGTCGCCAACAGGGGGGTAAAAAGTGCAGCTGCCCAGGGGCCTGCAATTTAAAATGGCCCAGGGCTCCCAGCCGCCGCCGCTGCTATCACAGCAGTGACCAGAGCCCCAGACCCTTTTAAATCGCCGCCAGAGCACCATGCGGCAGGGACCAGGCAGCACGGATGGGCTGGCTGGGGGAGGCTGACCCCCCAGCCCTGCCCCTTCTGCCCGAGGCCCCGTCCCTTCCAGGGGCCAGAGTTGGCCTCCGTACAGGTAAGAATTTAATATTACTTTCACCCCAGGTGTGGAAAGAGTAGATCACAGCCAAGAGCCGCTGAGATAGTATTCCATGTGACCCTCTTTCACCTCCAGAGTGTGGGGGCTGCTGCTTCTCTTCCCCCTCATCATGCTAATTGCAGTGGTGGTCACATGCTGCATACATGCTCTGGAGTTTTCTCTACTCTGCAGTCATTGGGCAATGAGGTGTGTTGTGGGGTCAGGTGTTTAGTTCCTGGCAGGTGATGGGGGTGATATAGTTTCCTTCCCACACAAAGTAGCCATTACAGGTGTAAACTAGATCTCCTGGATGCTTGGGATTAGGACAATCATCAGTTTCAAGGCCTGGAAGGAATTTTTCCCATATGACAAAATTGACAAACTGCTGTGTGGGCTTTTTCATCTTCCACATGCATTGAGGTGGTTAGCTTTTGGGGGGGTTACATTACAATCACTGTAACTTCAGCAGGTTCCAATGCAGTTGGTGTGTTAGGAAGCATCCAAATGAGGGCTATAAAACTCACAGGCTTATTTGGGCAGTGGTCCTAGGAACTCACATGGTAAGAGGTTTGCCTATGTCTTGCGCAGCTTGTGGCTCAGCTCCTTTCATTACATCTCTTCTGCTTCCAGCATGAAGAGGGATCAGGACTCTGGCTTCCTGTTGGTGTAGAAGAGCCATGCCCTTCACTCTTATGTATGTGTATGATACATCAGGGATCATTTGTGCCTCTTGAGATCCACACTGGACGTGAGCTTGCAGGCAGTTTCTGGTGGCTACCCCAGTCCGGTTTTAGGTGTTAAATAAAGTTGTAACCTCCTAATTTGACTATACGATGCTGTCTATGTCTCTCAGCTCTGTGTCCAGTTCAAATCTTTGTTTGGGGAAGCGTTGTGAGGAGGAACAGCTATTCAGCTACAGTCTGAAAAAGGGCAACTTATAATGCAATGTATAATGTAAGTGAGGCTGAATGAAGGATTAAGAAAAATCAATCAAAGACTGGATGATTTTTGATAAATAGAATATCCAATCAATTCTGAAATTACAACAAGCAATTCCAGCTACCAATGTAGCTATGACAGTTTACTCAAGCCGAAGATCAGACCCACAATAATGACATATCTGTAGAAAAGATAAATCAAGCAAAACAAGATCTTGGATAAAGGAAAGGGTACAGTTTCTGGTTGATTAGTGTTTTAAAAGCATTTAAAAGCAATGGGAGGTCAATTTGACTTTTTCCCCCTATAGAATAAGAGGAAGAGATTTCACCATTTACAGTACTTTAAGAGATGCTTAAAATAAATATTTTCACCAGGAATTCTACAGGAAATGGAAGGTATATACAATGAGTTACTTAATTTCATCTAAAAAAATAATACTGAAGAATATATGTATGTAAAATCTAATTCATTTTCAAACATAGATTTTAAAACATCCTAGAAAACAAACCTGTCACAATCTTGCCTCCCTTGCTCATTAAAGATCAATCTGGTTTTACTAAAAATGTAAGGGTTCTTTATATTATACGTATCACCCTCAATAATATACATCAAATGTTATAGGCTATGGATATATGAGCAAATTCTTCTGTTACATAAATCCACTGTAATTTCATGGAGTTCAATAGCACTACTCCAGATTTACACCCGTGTCATAGAGAGCAGAATTTGGCACTATAATCTTGCCTAACTTCTCACTGAAACCAGATTGATACAGGTATGATTCAACTAACTTAATTGGAGTTTCTTCAGATTTACACCAGTACAAGTGCAGATAATCAGGCCCTATGTTGCAATAATGCTGACAGTGATAATAATGGAGTAAGGGTGTCCCCTCTCTTCCTATTTTTACTTTGCAACTGGGTGAGAAGTACAGATATAATTTACTGCTTTTGAGAAATAGCACTTGTTCAGTGGGCAGCTGCATAATGCACCAGCTGACGGACTCTAGGTATAGAGCAGATGTGCAGCAATCCAGTCTCAGTGTACCAGGGACATGGATCACTGCAGTGAAGACTGTAACTGAAAGATGAAAAGGCATTCCTGATCACTGTTGTCTCCTGGAATCAGATGGGAGTCAGAGTTAGCATCCAGATTGCACACCTAGGCGTGTCTACACTGCAATTAGACATCAGCGTCTGGTCCATGCCAGCTGACTCAGGCTCAGGGGACTCAGGCTAAGGGGCTGTTTAACTGAAGTGCAGCAGGAGCTCTGGGCCCCTCCCACCTCACAGGATCCTAGAGCCCAGGCTGCAGCCCAACCCTGAAGATCTACACCACAATTAAACAGCCTCTTTGCCCAAGCCCTGCAAGCCCAAGTCAGCTGGCATGGGCCTGCCATGGCTTTTTAGTTGCAGTGCAGACATACTCATAGTGGTCATGCACTCTGAATCAAGGCAGAGATATATTGTCTGCTATTTCCTCCAATTGCATGCCTCAGTCTACAAGCATTGACTCCATCTCAAGCAGTTAAACATCATTTGGGTTATATCATGTCCAATTATATATTGGGCATTAGGGGTCAAATTCAGTCTGACGCATACGTGGCTCCTGTAGGAACCACGCATGGGTTCCCCACAGAAGGATTCCCAGGTAGGTCAGTACTCTCTAACATGATCCTGATCCTGCCAATCCAGATCTCATGCAGAGTACTCCCACCTTTCAATGGGTCTACAGTATTACTGATTGAAAGACTTCCATTAAAATGCTTTAGTGAGAGAAAATTGGGTTCTTCACCAAATTAAAAATTTTGTGGTAAGTGTCTGCTTTTCTTGAATGTTTTTTTGAAAGACACGAAAACCCCAAAAATTTTGGCCAAAGAGTCAAAGTTTTCCACTAAAGCTTTTGAGCGGAAAAAAATTATAAAAATGTTCAATGTACTGGAATGGAAAATGGGGTTTCCAACAAGTTCTAGTCTACAGCCAGGAAAGAGGTTCATACTGCTTTTGCTGTCTGTGGGTGCTGTTTCTTAATAGTAGCAGTATTGAGTTGTCAGCTTGACCCCCTGGACCAATACCTCATTGTGTTGGATGCTGTACAGACAATTAACAACAATGACAGTATAAGACAAGAGACAACAGGTGGAAACAGATGGTGGAGCAGAAGGAAACAATAAAATAATATTACACCTCTACCTTGATATAACGCTGTCCTCGGGAGCAAAAAAATCTTACCGTATTATAGGTGAAACCGCGTTATATCAAACTTGCTTTAATCCACTGGAGTGCGCAGCCCCGCCCCCTGAGCAGTGCTTTACTGCGTTATATCCAAATTCGTGTTATATTGGGTCACGTTATAGCGGGGTAGAGGTGTACTCAGCATCATAAGAAGGGCCTTCAGCACACCAACTGCCAAACTGTTTTCAATTTTTTTGTTGGCATCACAACAAAGGAGAGTTGAAAGAGAGATTTGAAGGAGGGCAACGGTGGAGTTTTACAGATATTTATGGGGGAATCCTCCCATGTATGAGGGACAGTGTGGGCAAAAACATGAAGGTTTTCTTGCTAGAAAAGTCCCTTTTCAACCATCTTCTTTTCTGTTATCAAACTCTGTCTTTTCCAGTTTGGTATTATTATTATTTTAAATCAAGTTTATCATGGTAAATTGAATGATAAGAATAAAAAAAAAATCCAATAGCTACACATTCAGTGAGCACCATCCATCATGGGCCCTGAATGAGACAGAGATCCTGTGGAAAAAATAGTATGTGATCTTGTAATTAAAGGCTGTATCATAATGCCTACACATCAAGGTGAGGAATTATAGTTGTGTGGGTAAATCTGATACTTCCCAAATTTTGAGAGGTTGACTTTTCACACTTAATGTTCTTAGAATCTAGGATTTTTTATGTAATATACATATATACATACATGCTCCTTTTCTTTAATGAGGCCTTATTTTGGTAAACTACAGAGAAAGCAATGGGAATCACAAGAGGACTGTCACAGGAACTAGCATCAGAAAAGTCACAGCAGAATAAACTGCATTCTAGTAATAGACATCAGGTACTAAGCATTCTATGGATAGTTTGAAATATTACTTAGAATTTGTCCTTCAAGCTGGAAAGATTTTAAGCATGTGGCTGAAGTGTTCTGTGCAATCCATTACTGTAACTGTTTCCAACAAGATGGATCTTTTTTTCTTCTGAAGAAAATAAAGCATCAAATAGCATGAGCTAGCAAGATTACAAGAGCAAATCTTAGAGTTGCTGATTACCTTTCTTCCTGCTTTACACTGGACAGAAGCCTTTGTTTGCTAGTAATTCTAGTTTCTAAAATGAAACATCAGCTCCACCTTCTGTAATTGTAAGGAATTGCATATTTTGGCTATCAAATACTTCTAAAAGGAAAAGTAGTTAGCTAGTTCTTGGGTGACAGTGGTATGGGACGGAGTGAACTCTTGCACAAAATACCAAGCAAAAATATTTTTTCAATTGGCCATAATTATTTTATTGACTGTACTTATCTTATTAGACTTGAAGGACCTGATTCTGGTCTTGCCTCACATGTGCGCAAATAAGGAATATATCCATTGAAGTCTATGGGTTACCTAGGGAGGTAGTGGAATCTCCATCCTTAGAGGTTTTTAAGGCCTGGCTTGACAAAGCCCTGGCTGGGATGATTTAGTTGGTGTTGGTCCTGTTTTGAGCAGGAGGTTGGACTAGATGACTCCCTGAGGTCTCTTCCAACCCTAATCTCCTATGATTCTATGATTCTATGGATTGACAGCCTCAAAACTGGGGTAAGATAAGAACCTGGCCTTTAGAGTCAAATTTCTGGGGCCAATACTCAGGTTTATAAATTGAAAATTTGTCTTCAGTGTCTTCAACCTAGTCTTCTTGTCTTCAACCTAGTGCTTGGCGCAGGAGTCAGCAGCCAGGAACTGGAGCTCAGGGTCAGAGGCCAGGTACCAGAACCAATGGTCAGAACCAGGTTACCTGGAGTGAGGTAAGGAAGGAGCAGGATTGGGAACAAGTGTGCACAGGAACTAATGCAGCCATAGACAAATGCTCTGAGCAGCCACTGAATCATTCTTGCTGGGTTTTGAACTGGTCTGCTGATTCTTCTGGCCAATCAGATGGCATAGCCAATCAGACAATGTAGTACAGGCCAGATGTACTTGTTAGGTTGCCAGGAGCCTGACTTTGCTGTAGGCCTTGAATCCTGAGGCTACAGTGTTTGCACAGTACCTAGCACAGTGGATCCTAGATTCATGACTTGGGCTCCCAGGCACTAAAATAATATCAATAATAATAAAATAATAGTAATAATAATAATAAAAAGAAGAATTAATAACAATTAAGATCTCCAGTGGTAGATTAAGAGCCTGAATTGAAGACATCTAAGTCAATAGTAGTCTTTTCACCAATGTCCATGGATTTTGAATTGAGCCCCAACAGGACGAAGGGAAATTAAATAGGGCCAGGATGTGTCAATAGGGAGAAAAAATAAGATGGGGCAGCAACAGGGAAGGGAAAAAGTGGAAGATGACATAAACAGCAGGAAGAGAAAGCATTGGTAGCATGTGGAAGATACAGATCTAGGAATCAGTCATAATTCCATAATTCAAAAGTTTGGCTGGTTTTAACATTATATGATTCTTTCAAGGGAATCTGGTCAAAACATAGAAATTTTAAGCTTCCCTCCCAGGTTTTATATTGTCAACAAAATCCCTGACAGAGTTATAGTTTTGTTACTAACAATTACCAGTCTGATCTATATTTATAACATGGCCATTGTCTGCAACAGTGCTGATTGAATAGGTGCACAACAACTGGAGTACCTGCAAAGGTGAAGGCTCATTAGTCAACTGTGATTAAATGGAGCTTTTTAATAGTAAAACACAATTAAAAGTGTACTTAAGATAAATACACTAACCCTGACTCAAGTGCTTTCAAAGAATTTAAGGCCATAAGGGACCATTATGATTGTCTAGCTTGAATTCCTGCACAACATAGGCCATAGAATTTCACCCAATAATTCCTGAATAAAACCCAATAGCTTGTGGTTAAGCTAGAGCATAAAAAAACCTGCAAGTTCTTTTGAATATTTGGCTATAAGTGATTTGCTCAAAGTCACACAGGAAGACTGTGGCAAAGGTGGGGCTAAAATTCAGACTATCTGACTCCCACCCTGTTAATCACAATCCCATCAATCCTCTCCATTAAACACTGCACATAAAATGTGCTTCTACTGTATACAGATTGTTTAGCTTTTCCTTTATATGCACCGTTGAGAAGAATTTCCACATTTGAAATGGAAAACATTTTTTAAATAGTATCCTTTCTGGACATTGACTCCTTCTCTATTCTGCCCCCCACTAGCAGTGATGCAAGCGGTGTCCTGCAGTAGCTTTTCACCTACAAGCAAATACATTTAAGCCAAAAGTTAACTCAGCAGATGCATAAACTCCCCTGCGTGAGCTTTGTGAAATAAAAACTGAAATTTAAAAACATTTTAGCTACAATTGAAAAGCTGTTCAAAGAAGCAGCCTTACAGAATGTAGGCTGAAACATTGAGTTGCTTGTTTTCCTGCTGTGCTGAGTTTTGATTATTCCTCAGGGAATAAACAGACCCATCTACGTGTTTGAAAAAAAAAAGATGCTTGAAGAAGACCCATCTCTTTATAATGTTTCACAGCTCGGTTTTGCTCCCAGGCACATGAGGAGGATAGAAGATTATGGGCTATGTGTTGCTGAGGAATGAGCAATGTATTAAGTTACTATATAACACTTGCACGTGAAAGGACATGAGAATGTATATGTTAAGTACTTTGTAGTGCTGTTATGTAGCCATGTTAGTCCCAAGATATTAGAGAGACAAGTTGGGTGAGGTAATATCTTTTATTAGACCAACTTCTGTTGCTGAAAGAGACAAGCTTTATATCTACACAAAACTTGTCTTCTGCCCAGTCCTGAAGAAGAGCTCTGTGTAGCTTGAAAGCTTGTCTCTTTCTCCAACAGAAGTTAGTCCAATAAAAGACATGACCTCATCTTAAGAATTGTTGGGGTGCTCAGAACATGGGAATATTGCCTATTAATTGAATGAGCATTATCTTGGCTTGGCCTAGTGGATGAGGCACTAGTTTGAAGCTCAGGAAATCTGGGATCAATTCCCAAATCAGCCACAGACTTCCCATATGGCCTTTGGCAAGTCACTTAATCTATTCTCTTGCCCCTCTGTGAAAGGGGGATAATACTTCTCTATCTCACAGTAACATGGTGAAGATGAAAATCCACAAATGTTTGTGAGCTGCTGAGCTACAATGATCTGGAGAGCCATTTAAACAGATTTTATACATGAAAATGCATATATTGAGCAGGGGATTGGACTAGATGGCCTCCTGAGGTCTCTTCCAACCCTAATATTCTATGATTCTATGACATATTACATTAAATATAGAATTCCTGTTTAAGTATAGAATACTCTTTATCTAACACACCTATTTAGTTGCTTAGATGATTTATGCTGGGGAAAATGATACATATGTAAGTTTTAAAAGGTTGGAGCCCTCAGAGTGTAATTGCTTTGAATTGCCTTATGATTTTTAATTTCCTTTCAGTCAGCTGGTGCACAACATTGCCATGTAGATATATACACCAGAGCGAAATGGAAATACGATTATCTTTTTGTCATCATATTAGTTCAGTGGGGTGTGTGTGGTTTAATTTCAGTCATTTTTTTTGTGGTGGGGTTACAGATGCAGTAATTTAAAAAGAAACATGTTCTGGCTCAAACAGAATAGGACCATTACAATATAATGATTTGGCAATTTTCACAGCATTATATCACCACTCCAGGACTTAAATTCTCATAGAGTATTTCCTGGAGCCCTCCACACTCCCCTCTCCCCCAATATGTGATAAAGCTCAGGGGGATTGAAAATATTTACCAGAGCTCTGCACCAGGCAGCTCCGGCTGAATTTAAGCCCTGCATCACTCTCATGTAACCCGCTCAATTTAGAACACCCCGCCTATACCCTGAGGGATCAAGGCATGCTCAATAAATTTAGGCACTCCCACCCTTTCCCTTCCGATGGCTCAGGGTGTAAGGCACCTGTCCTTACACATAGGGCTCAGGAAGAAACCTGGTCAATTTAAGTACCTTCCCTTTCCAGAGGGGCTGAGGGCTCTACAGGTCTGCAAAACCTTTTCCCAGTGAAAGAAGGTGTTGTGTTGTGCTCTAAGCATCTCTTTATTAGCAATGCACACAGAATAAGTATTCCAAGCAAATCTCTTATGCTCACCACTCCCAATATACAGACAAATTTCACCCAATGGGCAATCATGACCCACTCATCTGGGGGCTCCCTGCGATGCCTCTGCATGTCATGGTCATGCAGAGGGGTCAGAGTTCCAGCAGCTTGATATTGAACTGCAGTCCAGAATTGGTTCCCAACGAGCATTGTTTTTTATTTACATTATATAGGTAAAACTAGCTCCCTCCTTCAAATTTACAAAACTTATCACATTATCCACACTCCTAAATGGCAAAACATTTAACCAATTACACACTGGCACCTCTGTGTCCTCCTTCCTGCCCAAGTTTTTTACATTTTATCTTTCATGCCCAAATTGTAACTTAGTTGTGACTTTCTGTTTGTGCAGATGGTCAGCATAAAAACACTGGTTAGAGCTTATTTTACCATTTATTGAGTATCTCTCTGTATCCTCCCTAATTTCCCAGTGCCTGGGTGTTTCTACTTTGTAACCTTGGTGGTTATAACTCTCCTTAGGGACATTCCTGAGATGGGGGTGCTTTATCAGCAGCAGAACATTCTTTTTTTTTTTCAGTTTTAGTGGTGAACTTCCTGAGTTTCATCCAAGACTGGTTTAATATGTGGGGGGAGGGGTTTTTCAGGGCTCAGACCTACACTCATGTTAACCCAAAGCAAAGTGAAATTCATATGATCTGAATCTCAAACTTGCCACATCATGAAAGTGATTGATCAGATTGCCCAACTTACATCTAAACTGGCAAATTTTGCACACATTTTCTACATGCTTATATGGCCCCTAACACCATAATATCTGAGCACCTAACAAACAGTAATGAATTTAATCTCACAGCACACAGTGAATGAGGGAAGTCTTATTATCATCATCTTACCAATGGGGAACTGAGGCACTGAGTGACTTGCCCAAGTTAACACAGGAAGTTTACAGTATAGCCAGGAATTGAACAGGGAATCCTGAATCCCTATCCAGTGCCTTAAACTTGAAACCACCCTTATTCCCCTTGCCCCCAAATATAGGCACACAAACTAGCATTTGGGCACAAAAATGAGGAAGTTGTGTGCCTATGCCTAGCAGCATCATGTCTGCATACAGGGCTCAGGTGAAGGAGAGAATCTGGCCAGTAAGTCTGTGTTATATGTCTGAACTTTTATGTACTTGCTGCATGAATAAACTGTACTTCTGTTTCTGAGCAAACCGATCACAGGAGGTGGAGACTGTGGATGGGTTAGGGATCATGCCCAAATATCATTCTCTACAGATATTGATTGGGCATTGTTAGCAAACACAAAAGAGATACTAAAAGAGATTCTAAAAGGGCGATGATTCATCTCTATATATTGGAATTAGGAACAAAATATAAGTTGCCTACGAAGAGGCTTGGTTTGAGATGCTGCCCTTTTAATTTGAGATGTGACTTGAAAATCAGCCAGTAACAGAGATATGTGACTGAAGTGAAAATAGGTCAAAGCATTTTCCTGAGAATCAGTCACTTTGCTGAACATGTCCCTAAAGTTACAGCAACACATTTGCTGCATATGCCTATGCAAATCGGCAACAAAGGATTTTGTGTTACAGAGGGTTTGAGCTAGCAGCATAGCTCTTTGTAACAAATTTCTGGACTATCTTGGTATTTTAGCAATATTAGTCTGTGTTTATGTATACTTGAGCTGGTAAAATAATACAAAAAGTGATTCAGGAATGTTTCTAGTTGTAAGAGCTGTGAGTTAGTTTGTTGTTATTTGGGGGAACATGTTACCCATTTTTCACATGTATTCAAATGACTACTTGGTACTGGTGAAAATGTTTGCAAAGCCAAAATGTTTCACACATGTTAGCTGCACTATCAACTCAGGAAAAACCATCTCTAGAGCCTGACAGTCAAAAAATTCCATACACATCAATGGACAAAGACTGCAGGGTAGGACCTGTGAAAATTACCTGATATTATCACTAATATTGTCATTTTTTTATTCCCTCACAGTAATTGTTGAGCCTGGGGTAAAAATTTCTAAAGTCCCTGATCTAAAGCCCATTGATGTGAACAGAATGACTTTTTTGATCAAGTTCTAAATGTCTTCATCTGTAGAACCCATTCCAACAGTGACACTAAGAATCTATCTGATGAGCTCCATGCCAATGCCTGAATTTTATCACTGGGGGAGAAATAGAATACCTCATAACAAATCATTTTTATCAGTGTGAAGAGGGGTTATTTTTCTAAAATTTCTTTGCTTTGTTGTCAGTTCAATAAATCTTGTTATAAATGTTCAGGGCTATATCGTTTGTAAACAACATTTCTCGCTCATGATTTGACCAAGAGTTTGGATGGGAAGTTAGCCTCATTCTTCATAAATATTAATAAGAGATGCACAATTAATACCTCAGTTATAGTGCTTCTAAAGTACCCTCTTACAGTAGAATTTAGATGAGATCGTGTTTATGTACTGTAGACCATTTAGGCTTTAGATTATAACATATTCTAGGAAGAGATAAGATCCACCTAATGAAGAGAGGGAAGATCATCTTCGCAGACAGGCTTTCTAACCTAATGAGGAGAGCTTTAAACTAGGTTCGCCAGGGGATGGTGACCTAAGCCCAGAGGTAAGTGGGAAAGTCGGATACCGGTAGGGAACCCAAGGAGGAGGGTGTCTTCTGATTCATATTGAGAAAGTAGGGCAATAGGCTAGTTATCTTAGGTGCCTGCCCACAAATGCAAGAAGCCTGGGAAACAAGCAGGAAGAATGGGAAGTCCTGGCACAGTCAAGGAACTATGATGTAATTGGAATAACAGAGACTAGCTGGGGTAGCTCACATGACTAGAGCACTGTCATGTATGGGTATAAACTGTTCAGGAAGGACAGGAAGGGGAGGAAAGATGGAGGAGTTGCAGTGTATGTAAGAGAGCAGTATGATTGCTCAGAGCTCCAGTATGAAACTGGAGAAAAGCCAGTTGAGAGTCTTTGGGTTAAGTTTAGAGGTGAAAGCAACAAGGGTGATGTTGTGGAGGGTGTTAGCTATAGAACACCAGAGCAGGAGGATGAGGTAGACAAGGCTTTCTTCAGACAACTAACAGAAGTTTCCAGATTATAGAATCATAGAATCATAGAATATTAGGGTTGGAGGAGACCTCAGGAGGTCATCTAGTCCAATCCCGTGCTCAGAACAGGACCAACACCAAATAAATCATCCCAGCCAAGGCTTTGTAAAGCCGAACCTTAAAAACCTCTAAGGATGGAGATTCCATCACCTTCCTAGGTAACCCATTCCAGTGCTTCACCGTACTCCTAGTGAAATAGTGTTTCCTAATGTCCAACCTAGACTTCCCCCCACTGAAACTTGAGACATTGCTCCTTGTTCTGTCATCTGCCACCACTGAGAACAGCCGAGCTTCATCCTCTTTGAAACCCTTCCTTCAGGTAGCTGAAGGCTGTTATCAAATTCCCCCTCACTCTTCTCTTCTGCAGACTAAATAACCCCAGTTCCCTCAGCCTCTCCTCGTAAGTCATGTGCCCCAACCCCATAATCATTTTCATTGCCCTCCACGGGACTCTCTCCAATTTGTCCACATCCTTTCTGTAGTGGGTGGACCAAAACTGAACGCAATACTCCAGGTGTGGCCTCACCAGTGCTGAATAGAGGGGAATAATCACTTCCCTCGATCTACTGGCAATGCTCCTACTAATGCAGCCCAATATGCCTTTAGCCTTCTTGGCAACAAGGGCACACTGCTGACTCATATCCAGCTTCTCGTCCACTGTAATCCCCAGGTCTTTATCTGCAGAACTGCTGCTTAACCAGTTGGTCCCCAGCCTGTAGGGGTGCATGGGATTCTTTCTTCCTAAGTGCAGGACTCTGCATTTGTCCTAGTTGAACCTCATCAGATTTCTTTTGGCCCAATCCTTCAATTTGTCTAGGTCACTCTGGACCCTACCCTCCAGCATATCTACCTCTCCCTGTATCTACCTCTCCCCCCAGATTAGTGTCGTCACAGGTCCTGGTTCTCATGGGGGACTTCAATCACCCTGACATCGGCTGGGAGAGCAATACAGCAGTGCACAGACAATCCGGGAAGTTTTTTGGAGAGTGCCAGGGACAACTTCGTGGTGCAAGTGCTGGAGGAACCAACTAGGGGCCATACTCCTCTTGACCTGCTGCTCACAAACAAGGAAGAATTGATAGAGGAAGTAGAAGTGGGTGGCAACCTGGGCAGCAGTGACCATGAAATGGTCGAGTTCAGGATCCTGACACAAGGAAGAAAGGAGAGCAGCAGAATACAGACCCTGGACTTGAGAAAAGCAGATTTTGACTCCCCCAGGGAACTGATGGGCAGGATTTCCTGGGAGGCTAATATGAGGGGAAAGGCATCCAGGAGAGCTGGCTGTATTTTAAAGAAGCTTTATTGAGAGCGCAGGAACAAAACATCCCAATGTGCACAAAGAATAGCAAATATGGCAGGTGACCAGCTTGGCTTAATAGAGAAATCTTCACTGAGCTTAAACACAAAAAGGAAGCTTACAAGAAGTGGAAACTTGGAAGGAGTTGACTAGGAAGGAGTATAAAAATATTGCTCAACCATGCAGGGGTGTAATCAGGAAGGCCAAAGCACAATTGGAGTTGCAGCTAGCAAGGGATATGAAGGATAACAAAAAGGGTTTCTACAGGTATGTTAGCAAGAAGAAGAAGATCAGGGAAAGAGTGGGAATCTTAATGAATATGGGAGCCAACATAGTGACAGATGATGTGGAAAAAGCTGAAGTACTCGATGCTTTTTTTGCCTCGGTCTTCACAGACAATGTCAGCTCCCAGACTATGGCACTGGGCAGTACAGTATGGGGAGGAGGTGAGCAGCCCTCAGTGGTGAAAGAACAGGTTAAGGACTATTTAGAAAAGCAGGACTTGTACATGGTCCAGATCTAATGCATCTGAGGTTGCTGAGAGAGTTGGCTCATGTGATTGCAGAGCCATTGGCCCTTCTCTCTGAAAACTTGTGGCAATCAGGGGATGACCTGGATGACTGGAAAAAAGGGAAATAAAGTGTCCATCTTTTAAAAAGGGAAGAAGGAGAATCCTCACCTCAGGCCCTGGAAAAATCATGGAGCAGGTCCTCAAGGAATCCATTTTGAAGGACTTGGAGGAGAGGAAAGTGACCAGGAACAGTCAACATGGATTCACCAAGGGTAAGTCATGCCTGACCAACCTGATTGCCTTCTATGATGAGATAACTGGCTCTATGGATAGCAGTGGATGTGACATATCTTGACTTTAGCAAAGCTTTTGATACAGTCTCCCCCAGTATTCTTGCCAGCAAGTTAAAGAAGTATGGATTGGATGAATGGACTATAAGGTGGATAGAAAGCTGGCTAGATCGTCGGGCTCAACAGGTAGTGATCAATGGCTCGATGTCTAGATGGCAGCCATCATCAAGCAGAGTGCCCCAGGGGTCGGTCCTAGGGTCACTTTTGCTCAACATCTTCATTAATGATCTGGATGATGGGATGGATTGCCCCGTCAGCAAGTTCATGGATGACACTAAGCTGGGGGGAGAAGCAGATACGCTGGAGGGTAGGATACTACCTGAAGGGGGTTTCCAAAGAGGATGGAGCTAGGCTGTTCTCCATGGTGGCAGATGACAGAACAAGGAGCAATGGTCTCAAGTTTCAGTGGGGGAGGTCTAGGTTGGATATTAGGAAACACTATTTCACTAGGAGGATAGTGAAGCACTGGAATGGGTTACCTAGGGAGGTGGTGGAATCTCCTTCCTTAGAGGTTTTTAAGGCCCGCTTGACAAAGCCTTGGCTGGGATGATTTAGTTGGTGTTGGTCCAGCTTTCAGCAGGGGATTGGACTAGGTGACCTCCTGAGGTCTCTTCCAACCCTAATATTCTATGATTCTATGAAATCATGCAAAATCAACCTAATTTCCTTCTGTGACAGGAGGAAGCTGTTGTCATGAAAACATCCACTCAATCTGAAAATACCATAATGCTACTATATAAATCCATGGTATGTCCACACCTTGAATACTGACTGCATTTCTGGTTGCCACATCTCAAAAAAGACATTAGAATTCGAAAAAGTACAGAGAAGGGCAATACAAGAGATTAAATGTATGTAAATCTTCCATATGAGAATATGTGATCTTAGAAAAGAGATGACTAGAATATGACAAAGGTCTATAAAATCATGACAGGTGTGGAGAAAGTGAATAAGGAAATGTTATTTATCCTTTCACATAGCATAAGAACCAAGCGACCAAAAGTCCTGTGGCACCTTATAGACTAACAGACATATTGGAGCATAAGCTTTTGTGGGTGAATACCCACTTCATCAGATTCATGTCAGAAGAACCAAGGGTCACTCAATGAAATTAATAGGTATCAGGTTTAAAACAAATAGAAGGAAATACTTCTTCACACAACCCATAGTCAACCTGTGAAACTAATTGCCAGTAGATGTTGTGAAGGTTAAAAGTATAAATGACTACAAAAAGGAATTAGATAAATTCATGGAAGATAGGTCCATCAATGACTATTATCCAAGATGGATCCAACCCCATGCTCAGGGTGTCCCTAGCCTCTGATTGCCACATGCTGGGAGTGGATGACAGGGGATGGATCACTTGATAATTGCTCTGTTCTGTTTATTCTCTCTGAAGCATTCTTATGTTTTATGTTCCCTACCCTCCTCCATATCCTCTCTCCCAACACCCCCTTCAGGACATTTTCACCCCTGGCATAAGTGGGTGCAATTTAATTGACTTCAGTGGGGAACCACTCACATACCTAATGGGGAATTTGGTCCTCTTTCTCCTTCTTGGACTCACATTTCATTCCACTCTGGCTTCAAATAGCCTCTGATTTCCCATGCCTCAAGCACCTTCACTTCCTCCCCTCAAATCCCTTCAGATTCATTTCTTTTGTGAATCTTTCCTACTTTAGTCTTCTTTGTAACAACATCTCCAACACCATGTTGCATCTGAACTTTTGTTCCATGTACCATACAAGGAGTTCGGTATAGGAGCTGTGTCATTCTATGTTTTAAAGCACCAGGTGCAATGTTGTGCAGTTTTAGCAAAATGTTCTCATACGTGTTAGACTGTAGCTTCTCTAACATTCTTCTCATTAGATCTTCCCCAGACAGCTCTTTAACAGTAGACAGGTCTACAAATCAGCCACCCATCATGATTAGAAAGCCTGAACATTAAAAAAATGCATTTCCCTACAGTGTATCATTTTACAGATACCACCATTTAAATTATTAGTGAATCTATGCAAGATGCACTCAAATATAGCTGGTAGGTCTTTTATGTATTTTATATGGGCTGGAAAACAGAAAGCTGGGAAGCAGAAAAATTGTATGCTAACAGAGTCTTTTCTACTTAAACAGAGTCTTCAAGGATCTTAAAACAAATTGTTAAGTAAAACCAGAGAACAAAATCCTCATCTGGTGTTAGTCAGCATAACTCCATTGAAATCAACAAAGCTGCTCCACCTTACACTAGCTGAGGGTCTGGCCCTGAATTTTTATTCAACAGCTTTTCCAAGGAGAAATGTGTCTACTATTTAGAATGCACCTATTGAATTACAAGGGATGGACTAGCACAAGGCTGCCCACAGCTAAAGGCCCCTCCCCCAGCCTAAGGGGAGGAGCCACTGAATCTTGGAAGACAGGCTCCTGCGTGCTATCCCCTGTGATAATAGCTAAGTCACTAAATTATTCTATATCTGCAGTTTAATCCATCTCTAAGGGATATTTAAGACTGATCCATCCAGGTGCTGAGTGCCTTCAACTCCCACTGGTGCCAAAAGGAGTAGAGGGAACTTTTGTCCCCTTGCAGAATTGAACCCACAATGCTTACACAAGCATGCTGTGATGCTGAGCACACCCAGAGGATGTTCTATAACTGCAGATTATTGTATATATTCCTACTGGGCAGTGTCTTACTTCATAAATACATATTTCAGTCTTGTTGAATCTGCCCTCAAATAGGTGAAAGGCAAAATCAGAGGCTATATTCTCCCCTCCCAAAGGAAAAGAAAACAGAGGGAAAGGAAAAGAACTCAGATCATAGTTGTCAGTCTTACAAAAACTCTGCTGTATGATGTCCTCAAAGTGAGAGGAGCCTGAAGCTCTACATAACAGTCAGTGAGGACAAGGCTTTAAGGCCTGCAGAGACTATAAAAAAACCCAGGGTGTCAACATATGGAATCAGGAATCTCCACAACAGTCTCCTGACTCCACCTGCACCCCGAGAGAGGCTACCATTGAATATCTGTTGCTCTGCCCAAACCTCTGCACAGCCCCTTTCTGAGTGGGGTGAAGGTATGGAACAAATGTTAATGTGGCTATGTTAACTCTTGCCAGGTGCACAGGACAGCATGCTGCTCAGTGTGACATGACCTTGCCTTCTCCAGTCTTGCTGAGCACAAACTGCAGAACTGTAACTGCAGGACTTCTGTAGGCTGAGACAGGGAGGAGCATGTTATCTCATTTCTATTCTCTCTCACCAGCAGAACTGGAAGGAAATCTTAGTTGCAATGTTTCCAATGCTCAATTTGAGGCTTGTTGTTTAATGCTTGGTTCCCCCTTTTTTTCTTGTGCCAAACTACTCTAAAAAATAAACATTGCTAATTGATCTGAGAAGATCTGTAGAGTTGGTCAAATAAATTAGGAAAAAACATAGTGAAATTTTTCAGAAGCACAAAATTCTTTTCATTTCACAGAATTCAAAACTGACTATTTTTGTGAATTTTTCTGAAATATTTTTATCAAAATCATTTTAATTGAAATAGCTTTTGAAACATTTGTTTGACAGAAAACCTGGATTTCAGGAGGAATTTTCCAGTTTTTGCAAAATGTACTGCAATATCTTTAGACATTTTGATTGAAATCAATCTTTTCAATCATATTAGAAGTTTTCTTGTTACCAAAAACCCAGTTTTCAGTGAGAAAATATTTTTCAATAAATAAAAAAGTCTATTATTATTTGGGTGAAAATATTACAGAAAGTGTAAATGGACCACTTTCTGCAAAAACGTTTGCTTCTGAAAAAGGGCCACTTTTCTATGCAAAATGTTTTGTGTGAAAACTGTCAGCCAGATCAGTTTAGAAGCAAAATGACAATACAGCATCCTTTGAACTCAAAAGCATTGGGCAATAGCTGCACTTCACCTCAGTTTTTTGTTCTCTTCTTAATAGTGAGTGTTAACAATGAAGCTATATCATTTCTAGTCATTTGTTAATAGAAACACTTGTCGTCCATGGAGCTGAGCATTCTTAAATGTTCCCAAATCTCAAAGGATTTACTCCAGAAAAAAATATGAGTGCCTCTTTTACTTACAAAATAACATACCTAATACTCTCAGATATTAGCTTATTTGTTCTCACATTCATTTTTACTTCACTGGAGCAAATTCCATGCACCTGTATTAACCAACCAACCAGTATGGCCCTGATAATATTTTTCATCCAGTTTACTGCATTCTTTTGGTGAATGGTGATTGCATATTGGTGTATGAGTGACTTGGATTCTTTGGCTCTCTCAGTTAGTCAGGTTTGCAACTTAAAAGCAAACAAATGTGGAGCCCGAGACTCCTTGGTGATTTCAATGGAGTTGTATCTGCTTACATCAGGGCAGTCAGAATGTTTCCAATACCTATTTACCCTGCTGATAAAGATCATCTGATACACCTTTCCCACATTTCCTTTAATTAATCTGCTAGGGAGTCTGATGGGGAGGGTGGAAAAGCTAAGCCTGAAGAAAATAAAGGTCACTAGAGCTTGCAGACCCCAGTATCTGAATGAATAGTTCAAATCACATGTAACCTTAACCTCCACTATCACTGCAGTACCAATTTTATTCCTATGATGTAGCAGATGGTTAATTAGGCATTGATCCAAATAACACCATTTCATTAGCAAAAGGTGACTGTAGAAATTACTCTTTAATTGTGTGTAGTAGCTGTCATCTTAGTCAACACAGTTTTTGTCTCATCCCAATATTTTCTGCTCAACTCTCCCTTCCAGAAAATTACACACTAGTGAATGGCCTGAGCCAAAGTAACAGATTCTATCTACCTGGTCTAGGGTTTGTGCTGATGGTCATCACCATAGTATCTGAATGCTCTGCACACTGTCAAACTCCCATACACATTGTGGGAGTTTGGAGGTGAATCCTGATATAAATTATCATTACAACTTCATGGGTCAGGTCTGTCTCTAATATATTTAGGGCTAGACCATGCAATCAGCACAAAGTCCTGATAGGGAGCTAGTGCCAGTGGGAAAGCACTGGACATGATTATGCCATCGCTCCCAGAACTGGTTGTTGCTCATGGGGTGCGTGCACATTGACATTCATTAAGAAGGAACAAATGTCTCTGCCTATGTTCCCCCCCCCCGCCACACACACACACAGGCTACTGCATAGAGCTCCCAGGCCAACCCACTGCCCCATGGGAGCAGTCAGTGAATTGTCCCTGCACAGCGCCTGCTATTGTGATTTGTCCTTGAGCAGACAATGCATGGTGGGGGACACATTTTAATCAAGGACCAACCACAGTCTGCCCCTTTAGGAATTAAATGGTCCTTTAAGGCACAGCCTTGAGTCAGGCATGGTTTGGCTCCTCGCTGTTTTGTATGAACCTCAGGATGCAATGCTACCTATAGCTCCCAGTATCAGGGGGTAGCCGTGTTAGTCTGTATCTACAAAAACAACAAGGAGTCTGGTGGCACCTTAAAGACTAACAGATTTATTTGGGCATAAGCTTTCGTGAGTTAAAACCTCCGAAGAAGTGAGGTTTTAACTCATGAAAGCTTATGCCCAAATAAATCTGTTAGTTTTTAAGGTGCCACCAGACTCCTTGTTGTTTTTATAGCTCCCAGGTAAATGGGAGGAGCTCCTCAGGAGAGACAGCATTTTTGAGTGCACTTTGCCACCTCTGCTGGCTGATGTGGAGAGATGGGGTCATGGAGCTGCCCCTTCCCAGCCCATTTGACACAGGCAGCATCCCTGTGGGCAGTAGAGGGAAACAGTACCTGTGGTCAGGTACCACAGTGATGTAAGTAAAGACCATTTAGTGATGTCTGAATACTGATGACACCATAGCAGAATTTTCTGAAGCCTCCTCGATCCATCGCTAACTTTACACACAGCTGCTGACCTCTGAGTGATCAGCCACATACCAGCTATCAGTGTCCTCATTGGTTGTCCCCAACTACGATGACCCACCACTAGTCCTTTTATGATAACTTTCTTGAGGTTATTTCTATCTCTGTGCCTCATGTAACTAAGGTACATAAGTTTGCCCCTGTTGATTTCTGAAAGCAAAGTCCTCTTCTCTCCACTAGTATTTTTAACATAAACATTCCTCATCTTTTACATCCAGGAGAAACCAAGAGTCTTCATTAGCACCATATCTCAAAGGCTTCAGGCTTCAGTTTTCTTCTTGTTACCAGCATTAGTTTTCCAGGATTCACCTCCGTAAGTCGAACCTTCATGCATTTTAAGATGCCTGACCTTAAAAACCTCTAAAGAAGGAGATTCCACCACCTCCCTAGGTAACCCATTCCAGTGCTTCACCACCTTCCTACTGAAAAAGTTTTTCCTAATATCCAACCTAAACCTCCCCCACTGCAACTTGAGACCATTACTCCTTGTTCTGTCATCTGGTACCACTGAGAACAGTCTAGATCCATCCTCTTTGGAACCCCCTTTCAAATAGTTGAAAGCAGCTATCAAATCCCCCCTCATTCTTCTCTTCTGGAGACTAAACAATCCCAGTTCCCTCAGCCTCTCCTCCTAAGTCATGTGCTCCAGCCCCCTAATCATTTTTGTTGGCCTCCGCTGGACTCTTTCCAATTTTTCCACATCCTTCTTGTAGTGTGGGGCCCAAAACTGGACACAGTACTCCAGATGAGGCCTCACCCATGCCAAATAGAGGGGAATGATCATGTCCCTTGATTTGTTGGCAATGCTTTTACTTACACAGCCCAAAATGCCGTTACCCTTCTTGGCAACAAGGGCACACTGTCGACTCATATCTAGCTTCTCGTCCACTGTAACCCCCTATGTCC
Source organism: Trachemys scripta elegans (assembly GCF_013100865.1). NCBI lineage: Eukaryota > Metazoa > Chordata > Testudines > Emydidae > Trachemys > Trachemys scripta. The sequence goes on along the minus strand of NC_048300.1, from coordinate 23,223,075 downwards.
TTTTCTGCAGACCTGCTGCCTAGCCATTCGGTCCCTAGTCTGTAACAGTGCATGGGATTCTTCTGTCCTAAGTGCAGGACTCTGTACTTGTCCTTGTTGAACCTCATCAGATTTCTTTTGGCCCAATCCTCAAATTTGTCCCTCTGTATGCTATCCCTACACTCTGACGTATCTACCACTCTTCCCAGTTTAGTATCATCTGCAAACTTGCTGAGGATGCAGTCCACACCATCCTCCAGATCATTAATGAAGATCCTGAACAAAACCTGCCCCAGGACCGACCCTTGGGGCACTCTGCTTGATAATATCTGATGATGTCTGATAGTATCAAATGGTATGGAGTAGTCAACGAAACATATAATCAATGGATGATTCTATTCCCTGCCTATTTCATTGAGATGACAGATATTCACAATTTGATCACTTATGTCTCATCCCTCCCTGAAACCAGTTTGTTGTGATGGTAGTTCTGCTTCTACCATTTGTTTCATGTGATCCTGAATTACGCAGAGCAGCCCTTTATTCGTGTACCATCTCCCTGATATCAAACAATAGTTACTGCACTCTGTTATATCCCCTTTCTTTGATAAGGGCAGAAAGATTGACTTAATCTAGTCCTCCACATATCATTGCTAATTTCCCACGTAAGATCAATACTGCAGTCAACCCTTGATTTTTAGAAATCCTGCTGCTAAGTCATCTACCCTGGTGTTTTTCCAGGCTTCATTTTCATAATAGCACACACCACTTCCTCTTGCAGGATTGATGGCTTCAGATCCATATTCTCTTTTGTCATCCTGTATTGTAAGTGGCTCTGATGAGGCATAGAGATTGGTACAGTAACCTCTCCAGCTGTATTTGATATTATCACCTTCAGTAAGAACTCTGACATCATGAACTTTTATTATGCTCTGTCAAGGAAAAAACTTTTTAGTAAAATGTCTCACCACTATGAACATACCTTTTGGTATTATTACTCTCTTTATAATTCTCAAGTTCCTTACATTTTATCTGGATGTACCTAGTCTTTAATTGTCCAATTTGCCTTTGAATCTGTCTGCTCAGTTTCTTGTATTCGCTCCTGCATTCCCTCTGTCTCCAAGCCATACTCTTTCATTCTGTCACTTTTTTGCCAGCTCAAACACCTTCTTTATTAAGCATGGTGTGGTCCAACACTGACTTTTTGGAGTGTGTTCTTTGCCAGCTTTGACCATGGTGGCTTTCATTTTATTCCAAGGTTTGTTTAAGTTGTTCTCTTCTTTCATCCATGACAATAACTCAAACCGATTATTTACAGAAGTCATGTAGTTTGTTGATTTTGGACAAGTCCAGACAGAGTGGACCTGCCAAACCTCTGATCTTTTAAGTATTAATTTTATGTATTGTTGGTCTGACCTGCAGTCTGCACTTGGCAAAGTCTTTGTCCACTGGACACTCGAGCACCAGCATCCCTGTATCATTACATAGTTGATTTGATTCTCTGTCACAGTGCCAGGTGATCTCCATGTATATAAACATTAAGGATGTTGAGAAGATGGTGTTTGCAATGACCACATGATTAGAGCAGCATAATTTGACTAAATGCTTCCTCTCTCATTTTGTTTCCCATTACTTCTTTGAAAGCTTACAGTTCCAATTTTTGCTTTCGGGTCTCCAATTACAAGGGTGATGTCTTTGCTTGGTGTTTTACTGAGTATCTCTTCAATTTGTTCATAGAGCACCTCATCCCATCATCATGAGCTGCTGTTGTAGGGGCATAAACCTGTGTGATCAACATATTAACTGGATTTGCTCAAAGGCAAATAGGATTATAGTTTCCCTTTGTCTTCCCCACAGTGATGGGCAGGGGATAAAAATCTGAATAGGAGACAACTGTGCTTGGCCGCTACCTGGGAAAAGAGACAGAGGAAAGCTTGCTGTGCTCTTCCCACAGTCTTGACCAACTGTACAAACTATCCTTAGTATTTGAACTTATCCGCAGAGATCAGGAGGGAGTTTTTCTCCCCATCAGACAATATTGTGTGTGGGGGGAAATGTCAGATGCTTTACTACAGTGGTTCTCAACCAGGGGTACGTGTACCCCTGGGGGTATGCAGAGGTCTTCCAGGGGGTACATCAACTCATCTAGATATTTGCCTAGTTTTACAACAGGCTACGTAAAAAGCACTAGTGAAGTCAGTACAAATGAAAATTTCATACAGATACTGACTTGTTTATATTGTTCTATACACCGAAATGTAAGTACAATACTTATATTCCAATTGATTCATTTTATAATTGCATGGTAAAAATTAGAAAGTAAGCAATTTTTCAGTAATAGTGTGCTGTACTTTTATGTCTGATTTTGTAAGCAAGTAGTTGTGAGGTGAAACTTGGGGTATGCAAAACAAATCAGGTTGTTTGTTTTATTGTTCCTCTGATGTATCCAGTATAAGCCACAACTGAAGGTATGTGAAGATCCCAAACTGGATGGGATAGTGATCTAGTCTAATCAGGAAATCCTGTGTCCCAGGTGAATTGTAATGCAATTATATCCTTGTTCTTGACTTCTGGGTGGGCAATACTTAACTAGCGGAAGCAACTGTGGCTGAAGGGAGAGAGGGTAAAGGAAAATAATGGTTTTGAAAGATGGGTTTGTTATTTCTATTGGCTTTTTCTATTTCTGGAAGACAACACAGAGAGATATTATTTGTTTCATTTTTCCCTCTTCTTAAACTGCAGCAAATTCCACTTACCTTGAAGAGTTGTGAGAGGCTTACTGCAAAATAGCCAGATTCAATGTGACTTTTCAATGAAGTTTCCACCATAAGATGGATCAGTTTGCTAGAAGATTCAAGTCAAATGGAAAATCCTGGGGAAGAGTTTCAGTATTATTACAATATAACAATTCTTCAGGTTCACATTCTTGCATTAGTTGGGGATTTTGAAAGCCAGATTTACTTATATGTAGGGCAATCTTTGTTATTTAACAGAAGACACAAATGAAAGAGGCAACATGCAGCAAGCCAACTGCACCACGTTATTATCCTTGCATAGTGGTGGCTCTGGACAAGTATCTTTCTAGCTATGCATATGGCTTAAGAGAACACTTGAAGATTTGTACCTGAGCTGGAACAGAAGTGACTCATTAGTTATTTACACAGTGAAGATACTAATGGCCAAATTTTCATTCCTTCATAATCCTGGGGTGAACATAATTTATGAGACTGTTGGCCTTGGGCATGCACCCATCCTGCATGTGCACAATTCTGATTTGTGCTCCCAGACTGGGTGGTTGGCTAGCTGACACTCCAATTTCTGCCTGAAAATATTATTTAATATAAAAATGGATGAGTCCCCAATTTCAATGATCAATTAGGTATGTGTACACAACTGACAACTGACTGTGTCAGTAAGTTTGTCCATGCAGTTATTATTTAAACCTATGATATTAAAATCAAAGTAACTGCAGCTGAAAAACTACATAATCCATACTGACTACACAGTATGATTTAATATTATGGCATGGAAGACAGAGACCTCTAGTGGATTTAGTATATAAAGGCACTGTATATATTTATAGCAGGATTGATTTAGTATTTTCCTTCTTTGTACCAAGTATTTAAAAAGCCACAAAAACACATTTTAAAAAAAGGTGAAAGAGTGATACTTTGAAAACAATGTAAAGATGAAAGGATATGCTCTTTATTTCTAATAATAATGGTGTAATAACTTTATAGCTGTAAAGATTCACCTCTGCAAGAAACTAATGCAAACTAATGAGAAAAAGGAGGCTTAGACAAGCAGGTAACATTGAGAGAATGCTGCAAATAGTGTCTGCTAAAACAGTAGCCATCCTGCAGCAAAAAAACTTCAGGACCAGACTCCAAAGAGAAACTGCTGAACTTCAGTTCATTTTCAAATCTGACACCATCAGCTCAGGATTAAACAAAGATTGTGAATGGCTAGCCAATTACAAAAGCAGTTTCTACTTCCTTGGTGTTCACATGTCAACTGCTAGAAGAGGGCCTCATCCTACCTCATTGAACTAACCTTGTTATCTCTAGACTGATTCTTGCCTGCATATTTATACCTGCTTCTGGAAATTTCCACCACATGCATCTGACGAAGTAGGTATTCACCCATGAAAGCTTATGCTCCAATACGTCTGTTAGTCTATAAGGTGCCACATGACTCTTTGTTGCTTTTTACAGATCCAGACTAACACTGCTACCCCTCTGATACTCAAAGTAATTTAAAGTCTCAAAGCACTATTATGTAAGGTACCTATCTGGAACACTTCACTCACCCTTGAAATGCAGACAAAACAGTTTAGGGCAGAAAGTGAAGGAGAATAGAGTCTCCAATCAGATCCCATGAGAAATATTCCTTTGGTCTCAGCTCTGGAATATCTGGGCAATACATATGTCATAGCTTTCTATGAATGGTAGCTTCTGGAATCCTTTGACACTCAGTTCTTTAGGCACTATCTGCCATTTTGGAGTATTTTTAAAGAAATTGAGCCAGCTGCTATGGAGGGTTAAGTTCTCCATTCATGTGCAGGCATCTGGTACCATCCTAACTTATACAAAGTGTGAGATACCCTGGTGACAGAGGTCTCACAAATATTAAAATAATTAACAGATACTGTATCCAATTGAAACTGCTGGGGGAATTTAGGTGGGAAGAATCTAATTAACTGAGTTTGAATTCTGCCAGCTTACTGTGGTTAACATGTCTTCGCTTAAAGACCACGAGCTCTTTTGTGATCACAATTAGTCAGGACCCTGCTTTTCTATTTAATATGAAAATACAACACCTCCAGAAGAGCAGAGCTCGCTAGCTCTATGCTGGGGCATCAGCTCCATACTGACTGCTCTGGGTGCCGCCTACTGCATCAGCAGCTGCACAAACTTCCTGCAACCTTTAAATGTCCTGTGGAGATCTCCGAGACAAGGTCTGAATCAGTCCAGTCCAATGCTCCCTTTTCTGTGAGATCTGGCATGTTTACAGAACAAGATGATATGCAGAAGGCCGAACAAAACTTGTTGATGCCACCTCCCCTGGATGAAATCCTGGCCCTACTGCTTTTAACGGGAGTTTTATCATTATGTTCAATGAAGCTAGGATTATTTCACCCTCTTTGTTCAAAATTTATAGACAATGACTTATGTATACTATACACTGAAATGAAAGTACAATATTTATATTCCAAATAATTTAGTTTATAATTACATGATAAAAATGAGAATATAAGCAATTTTTCAGTAATAGTATGCTGTATACTTTTGCAATTTATGTCTGATTTTGTAAGCAAGTAGTTAAATGAGGTGAAACTTGGGTGCCCACAAGACAAATCATACTCCTGAAAGGGGTCCAGTAATCTGGAAAGGTTGAGAGCCACTGTTCTAAGAAGCCTCTGAGAGGTGCCATTAAAAATAGCCTATATAATACATGACTTCTAAAATATAAAACATATATCCTGGCATTAGTCAAGGAATTCATAGCGCTATGCAATGAACTCAAGAGTCAGGAGTAAGCCTTTGCAAAGGTATGCAACTGGCCATAAAAATCCAGGGAACATGACCTTCTTAGAAAGATTTGTTTGTGGTCCAAACACTGTCATTAAAGTCTTATCTTGAAAAAGCACTTGGAAAAGTCCACTGCTTCTTTGGAGCACTTCATCAGTCAGAGCAAAGGTGTCAGCTGTCATGACATGACTCCCTCTCATGTATAGACCTCTACAGAGTTAGACCATGAAAAGGCCCCCCTAGATATACAAATATAAGTGGTCAGACATTGACTGAATGCACTGCTAGCTGGCATCTTTAAATCTGTGCCACAAATATGACTTTTCTTTCTATTGCTGGAATCATTTTTATCATTATTTACCACTTGTAATTCATACACTTATCAAAGATAGTATTGTTGGACTCCATGTCAGACATAACATAAAGTTTGAAACAATTCCATCTTTCATCTGCCAGAAGGAATTATTTCCTGGGAGTGTGCTGTCAGCCATGTACAAGCTAATGGATTGGTGAAGCATATTCAAACTAGTATTTTGATTCATATCCGACATGTATGAAAAAGGACCATTGAAAACCACTCTGAATCTGAAGCAATGCAGAAATGTAAACTGAACAAGCCTAAAAAGAAACATTTTGGGAAGTAATTAGAGATGTCAGTGGCGAACAGGCAAAGAAACATAGTTTTGTGGGATGAAGATTTTTGGGGATGCAATTAAACTGCATTGCAGCAGCCTCGGGAATCTATTGGGTTTACTGCTGCAGTACCACGTTACCTCCTTCCTCTCAGAGAAATTACAGAGGACAGTGCTGGGCAATGGCTCACCCGCCAACATCCCTCACCTGCAGTGTCCCACAGGGCTCCATCCTGTCTTTCCCCCATTCTGTGGGTATATGAAGCCACCAGGGGAGAAGGAGATTTAGGGAAGCAAGACTGACAGGAGATTGATCATATTCAGCTCTATATCTTCAGTCCATCTGAAGCTTCACTGTTTTCTAAGTGTCTAGGCAAGACAAAAGAGTAAAACTGAGAATTTCATATCCTGTGTGTGGAAAACTTGTGAAAAGGACAAGAGATTAAATTTGACTAACAAGTAATATGTTATGAATTAGTCAGACAATTCCACTCACAACTGCCACTCAAACCTCTACCCACAGGCAACACAGCTTGCCAAATTCAGTCCTACCACTACTAGCTTTTAGTACATAGCCCCATTCTCTGGGTGGAATAAAGAGGGATAATGAGGCCCTGGGTAAGAACTGTAGCATTTGGTCCTTACTTTGAGTGAGAAAATAGCTCTGATTTGTTTTGGAAGATTTTATTTGAAAGTGGTACAAGTAAAATATGTATTTAGTTCAATATTGAATATAACAATACGAATGCACTCGCTGGCCCATGCCTCCCAACAGCAATGTGGTAAATATAGGTGAGTATATTCATACACAGTTATCCAAATCTGGTTATTTTTCTAACCAAAGCTCCCACAAATACAATGCTTAGTTGCTTAATTGGGTAATACTTCCCATTAATATGAGAGTTGATAAGTAGAAAAGTTTCAGTCTTTCACCCAGCAATTCTAACAATAATGTTTATTTTACCTGTTCCTGTTTTCTGCTTCATTGAACATTAATTTCCAGTCTAAAACAACTTCAGTATAACTTTCTTCACTATGGGACCAAAATATATTAAACGGTGTGTTCTCTCTCAGTCTCTAAAGAGGCTTCTCTAGCTAGCCTTCAGGTAGGCAAGTTTACAAACATATAAAAAGCAACAGGTGGCTCTCATATTTCATTATGAAGAATCATGTTTGGGCAGTTTCTTGTCTAATATATTTGCAAGGTTAGAGCAGGGTATCGATTCACTGATAATTATCATTCAAAGATGATGGTATCTCTGTCATGTTGGGAACTTGATCCACAGTGGGCAGCACCTTCCATAACATGTGCAAAGATAATGATCAAGATTATTATGATAATTTTCAAACCTGTCTAAAGTTAGACTCTTAAATCCATATTTATGTACCTACATCTGCACAACCGAATTTTCATAAGTGCTGATATCCCACAAATCCCAGTAAAGCTAATGGGAGCTGCAAGTATTGAGCAACTTTGAAAATCAGGCCTCTTTTACAGGTGCCCTTTTGTAGGTGCCCATATTTGGGAAGCTAATTTTAGGCTCCCAAATATGAAAATTATGGACTATAATATCAATAATTATATAGAACTCTTCACTCTGAAGCATCACAAAGCACCTCACAAACATAAACTGGTATTCAAAATGACGGGCTGGTTCATAAAGTCTTCATGAAGCAAATATAGACAAGAGAAGAACTATAAAAATGATTCAAGGTAAGTAAAATAGGGCTCATAATAAGAGGCTTAAGGAAATCAGTTTATTTATCTTATCAAAGAAAAGATTAAGAGGTGACTTTATCCTTTTCTTTAGGTACTGTGGAAGCAGAGAAAGAACTGACAGGAAGGGGATGCAATGCATGATGATTCTTTCTCTGCTTCCACAGTACCTACAGAGGGAGAATATATGTCACCTTAGAGAGCCCTTTAATCTAGCAGACAAAGACATAGCAAGATAGAAATTCAAACTGAGCTTTTTCTTTTTGTTTTGTTTTGAACCATTTATTTCCCTCCCTAATTACAAAGGCCTAGACTGTTACAGCCCTCCCTGAGCTGCGTAGAGGAGTACAGCCTATCCCTCTCCTCTGCTCAGTTCTGCTAACAGTGTGACTCCAAGCATGAGGGCAGACGACAGTAGAGATTACTCACCTAATACTCCCACCTGAGAACAGGTGATACTCCCACCTGAGAACAGGTGAGTGAGGACAAAGAGGCGCAGGGAGTGGGGGAGTTGTGGGTCCATCCCCACCTACTAAAACAACAAAGAGTCTGGTGGCACCTTAAAGACTAACAGATTTATTTGGGCATGAGCTTTCTTGAGTAAAAACCTCACTTCTTCGGATGCATAGAGTGAAAGCTACAGATGCAGGCATTATATACTGACACATGGAGAGCAGGGAGTTACTTCACAAGTGGAGAACCAGTGTTGACAAGGCCAATTCAATCAGGGTGGATGTAGTCCACTCCCAATAATAGATGAGGAGGTGTCAATTGCAGGAGAGGAAAAGCTGCTTCTGTAGTGAGCCAGCCACTCCCAATCCCTATTCAAGCCCAGATTAATGGTGTTGAATTTGCAAATGAATTTTAGTTCTGCTGTTTCTCTTTGAAGTCTGTTTCTGAAGTTTTTTTGTTCAATGAGAGTGACTTTTAAATCTGTGATAGAATGACCAGGGAGATTGAAGTGTTCACTTACTGGCTTGTGTATTTTACCATTCCTGATGTCCGATTTGTGTCCATTTATTCTTTTGCGGAGGGACTGTCCGGTTTGGCCAATGTACATGGCAGAGGGGCATTGCTGGCACATGATGGCATATATGACATTAGTGGATGTGCAGGTGAATGAGCCCCTGATGGTGTGGCTGATGTGGTTGGGTCCTCTGATGCTGTTGCCAGAGTAGATATGGGGACAGAGTAGGCAACGAGGTTTGCTACAGGGATAGGTTCCTGGGTTGGTGTTTCTGTGGTGTGGTGTGTAGTTGCTGGTGAGTATTTGCTTCAGGTTGGGGGGTTGTCTGTAAGCGAGGACTGGCCTGCCTCCCAAGGTCTGTGAGAGTGAGGGATCATTTTCCAGGATAGGTTGTAGATCGTGGATAATGCGCTGGAGAGGTTTTAGCTGGGGGCTGTATGTGATGGCCAGTGGTGTTCTGTTATTGTCCTTGTTGGGCCTGTCCTATAGTAGGTGATTTCTGGGTACCCCACCTACTGGCTTCCTTGAACACATGGCCAGGTGCCCCTCACAGGGAGTCAAGCTGCTCCACAAAAAGAAGTGAAGTAACCTACTCCTTCCCCAGAGCAAGGGGAGGAGCAGGAGAGAAATTGTCACTCACAGTTTGTTCTCTGGTCTGCTCCTGGGACACTACAGCTACACACTGCCCTTTACTCAGCATCTTATTATTACTAGTATAATAGTACCATGGAGAGGATGAGAAAGAGAATGAACTGCACATGACAGATGTTACTATTGGCTGCTGCTCAGATACTACTGTGAAAAGGGAAGATTTGTACAGAACAGAATACAGTGCCTACAGGCCTCAATTAGGGGTCAGGGCCTCGCTGTGCCAGGCATTTTATGCATACATAATGAAAGACGGTCCCTGACCAAAAGAACTAAATACTAATTGTATGCTGAGAGGCAACAGCTGAAATAAACAGATGGGGGAGTGCAAGGTGACAGGGAAATGTTTGTAAGTATAATAAGCAGCAGCCGCAGTACATCAAGTGGCCAACCATTGTCCAGTGTTTTGGAGGCATTACAGTAAAAATTACAATTTAGCCCTTTGCAAATATCAAAAGCTGGGGCCTGATCTTGGAGGTAAGTTAGAGATCCAGGTATATAAACACATGGGCAATAGCATGTCTGTATTTGTCTCTGCAATTTCAGAGAGAGCTCATACAAATCAAGTATTTTCTTAGACAAATGACTAGTAAAAAGTTTAACTGACCATTTGTACAAAAATTATCCCTTTTCTGTATGCAATATTGGTAGCTGGGCTCACAGCTCGGCAGAGCTCCAGACTTTTCTGAGATTGTGGCCCCAACTGCTTCTCCAGCAAAACTGGTCTGGAAAATTCAAGAAAATATTGGTGGTGGGTGGGTGGAAATATCATTTTCAAATAAGTTATTTTCCAAAGCTACTTTTTTTGGGGGGGGGGGGGGGGGGTGGAGGGGAAATACATATTTAAAGCCAGGAATGTCTTCATGAAGGTTTTGGTCTGGTGTGCCACCCCCACTGTAAATGTTCAGCAGTTAGACATGCTGAAGTGCAGCAAGAAGGAGAAACATTACTAAAGTTTTCAGGATGTAGATCTTGCCATACATTTTACAATATAATTTGCTGAAATAACTTATATGTATTTTTTAAAGTTTAAATGATTTAGAATCTGTTTAAATGATTCTGATTTAGTTGGGGATTGGTCCTGCTTTGAGCAGGGGGTTGGACTAGATGACCTCCTGAGGTCCCTTCCAACCCTGATATTCTATGACTCTATGAATCATTGAGCTATGCATGTAGCTAGCCTAAGTAAATGCATATTTTATTACTACTACCCTCACCCTTCCTACCCACCCATTGTTTCTTATACTCACTGAAGAAGGGAACATGTCTTCCCAGAACCTCTCACAGTCCTGAGTGGGGTGACTAAGTACAACTATAATTTTAAAATAATAATGATTAAATTATGATGTCAATAAAATCCAGTGAGCTAGAATGTATTTAAATATGAAGAATCATGTCTCTGTTGTTAAGATGGCAAACTACAGATCACTGCACTCCCACAACACTCAATGTCCCACAATTATTAGATGTTTACAAATACTAAATAAGATGAAATGTATCAAATACCTTTCAATTCGCTTTTCAACCCAGCCTTAACCAGGCCTCTGTTTTTTAAACAACAATGTGGGGATATATATAAATATAGATGCCATTTTGCACCTGCAATTGTGTGAGAGTGCAACTGATTTCACAGCATATCATGCACTTATTCTGTGAGAGGCGCGCTGTGCTGTTCCCAAACAGTGTCCAGGATTTGCTCTATTACCCAGTGGAATAAATCCATTAGCAAGCACCATGCAGCACTGTGATAGGACTGCACTAATTGTTCATACTCCCAGGACAGGTGCTTTAGTGCTGCTAAATTCCTTTTGCTAGTGACAGGATTTAGTGCCTAGTGCTAGTTTTACAACGGCCTGAGAAAAGGAGCAATCCCAGTAAATCAGTTCCATTCTGCTCAGGACCCATCATTGTGAGTTACAGTCACTGCAATAAATTGAGTTTTATTTCATGACTGAAAGCCTCATAAGTCATAAGTATCATACAGTTTAAGAGGCGTTGAGGCCTTTCCTTTAAGACAGATACCAGGCTATTAGTCATCGCTGTCTAGGGACCATTTCCTATTTACGCCGTTGGTTTTAATGGAGGTTTTATAAATATTGAAAAATGTTTTACTTTGCAGGAAACTCAGTTAACACAGTGCTTTCAGGGCAAAGAAATACAGAGGGCTCGATCTGGCTGTGTAGGCACAGCACTGCAGTAGGGGCAGTGTGGAGTTGCACCACCCACAGGGAGCCCCATGGGGGATTCTCCCTCAGGGACGATTTCTCCCAGAGTCCCCTGGCACAGGGCAGGCAATGTGCCAGTTGGCCTCACCTCATTACCACTCACTTTGAGGCACTGTTGTCCCATGCATAAGGATCAGTACTTGCACTCTCTCTAGCGCAGGGCCTGCAGTTGTGGCTGACTCTAAAGTGGGCTGCACAAGAGGGAGGACGCTCCTTGCACCCTCCCTTTTCACACTGATATAAAGATTCAGCCAAAATCTGCTCCACCGCAATTTGCTGCCACATAAATGACTGCCTTTAATTTTTCCCTAAAATGTAGATGAAACAATGGGCAAGCTAGTAATTCTAGCATTTCATCCAACCCCAACCTGATCCTACAAACCCTTATTAACGTGACCAGTCCTTATGTAGATAGTTCCATTAGCTGCAGCGAGAGAACTCATAGTCGTTAGAGTTTGCAGGATGAAGTCCATGGATTTAAAAGGTGTAAAACATTGTTTCAAGTTGCAAACTGTTATTCTTTTAATAAAACTTCACTGCTATGTTGTAAATGGAGTGGAACCTATTTTAATCATATTAACAGGAGACTGTCAGGTTCAAGATATAAAAATCCCAACTAGTAAAACCCTAGATTATTCAAACAGAAAGATTTTTTTTAATCTAATGTACTTTTCCCCATTTAAATAGTTTATTTTCCCCCATTTGATTCACTCCCATTTAAATAAAGGAATCATTTTTATTTTTGTTTCTAGCTGAATTCAATGTCTGATTCTCATGCACTAGCACAGTGCTGAGAAGTTGGGGTTGCAAACACTGCAAGGGGATGTTTAAATCCATATGGCTCTTTTTATAGGAATCTATTTTTAAAAAGATTATTAAAATGAATATAAGGCTTCATATAACCATGAAAAAAAATTAAAAATGGGTGGCACATTTTACCTGATGTTAAAAAGGCAGTGCTATGAAATATCACAGTTAATCCCTTTCCATTTAAAAAGCTGCTTTGCCCCAGACACAATCCAGGATTCCTATTCCAGGTCCATGCCTACAACCAAACCATTTCTCTACTGTAATTACCCTGTTTGCTCTGTATATTGGAATCAGAAAAAAAAAACTGGTGTTATTGGAGAAGCAATACAAACACAAGGTTTTACAGCTTGAAAACTGAAAAGTGAACATTGTCTCTGTAATAAGTTCTGACTTTTTAACAAGAGAACCTCTTTTATTGTACTTCTGTCAAGGATGAATGATCTCAGCTTCTCTTCCATAGAGGGCACGAGTCCACACAAAGGCTTCTGACTCATAATGATGTAAGAATAGGATACATTAATAATACTGTGCCCAATGAGCACTGCCGATAAGTCTGACAGTAAAAGAATGAAAGGACAATTGAGATGTTTTGGGTACACCTGGTTGGAAACACTTAGGCTATGTCTACATTTGGAGGTAGGGGTCTGATTCCCAGTTTGTGTACACATACCCGCCCCAGCTATAGGGTGACCAGACAGCAAGTGTAAAAAATTGGGATGGGGTAGGCGATAATAGGTGCCTATATAAGAAAAAGCCCCCAAAATAGGGACTGTCCCTTTAAAATCGGGACATCTGGTCACCCTACCCAGCGATCATTAAGCTAGCGTGCTAAAAATAGTAGTATAGCCGGGGTAAGATAGGCAGCAGCAAGTAGCAGTACGAACTAGCCATGCCAAGTACGTACCCACATGGTTAGTGCACTAGTTCCATGAGAGCTAGTGAGAGCATATCTAGGTGAACTGAGAATCACTCCCCTAGACCCAAGTGTAGACATACCATTAGATAGAATAATTTTCCATCAGAGAATGCAGTTTGCAAAATCCTGTCAATTTCACTAAAATATCGTTTGGAGAAAAAAGGGGAGTCAGTTGTGCTGACATTTTATAGAATGAAATGTTTCACTTCTTCCTTTCTATATTATATTATATTATATTATATTATATTATATTATATTATATTATATTATATT